>NC_047089.1:86368791-86676430 GCF_902459505.1 Geotrypetes seraphini | reverse complement strand
CAAAAGTTTCAGTATTGATATAAACAACTCAATATGTGGAAACTCAGGTTGAAAAGAAACTCCATGCAGTTTTTTCCCGGTTCAGAATGGAACCTGTGTTCCTAGTTCAGCATATGTGAGTACTCATGTAATGTAATAACATTATGAACTGGGGTGCATGAAGGAAACAGTTACAAACACAGTTAGAACATACAAACTCTATATGTATGGTGTCCGTGGTAGAATAGAAACGATGTCCCTAGTGGTTATAGTGTCATTGAAAGTGTTTTATAGTTGGAATTACTGTGAGAATGGCAGCTTTTTACATCCTTTCCATTGACATGAATGGGTGAAATCTGATTTTATGTTTGTAGCTCCGCCCACGTGTGCAGGTGGGCCGCGAGACCCCCAGAACATATCACCCCAGGTAGTGAGGGATCTGCATACCAAGTTTCGTTCAAATCGGGCAAGCAGTTTTTTAATTACTGTGAGAATGGCAGTTTTTTACATTTTTTTCCATCGACATGAATGGGTGAAATCAGATGTTCTGTTTGTAGCTCCGCCCACGTGTGCAGGTGGGCCGCGAGACCCCCAGAACATATCACCCCAGGTAGTTGGAATTACTGTGAGAATGGCAGCTTTTTACATTTTTTCCATTGACTTGAATGGGTGAAATCAGATTTTCTGTTTGTAGCTCTGCCCACGTGTGCAGGTGGGCCGCGAGACCCCCAGAACATATCACACCAGGTAATGAGGGATCTGCATACCAAGTATCGTTCAAATCGGTCAAGCCGTTTTTGAATTACTGTGAGAATGGCAGCTTTTTACATTTTTTCCATTGACATGAATGGGTGAAATCTGATGTTGTGTTTGTAGCTCCGCCCACGTGTGCAGGTGGGCCGCGAGACCCCCAGAACATATCACCCCAGGTAGTGAGGGATCTGCATACCAAGTTTCGTTCAAATCGGTCAAGCTGTTTTTGCGTGATTGCGGCACATACACACCCACATACATACCTCCGATTTTATATATTTAGATTATTGTATATGATAAAGCCCAATATCATATGAAAATAATTTCTAGCTAATGCCATTCCTTCTTTCTATGAGACACTTTTTGCTTCTTAAATTGATTCTTCCATTTTAAAATAAATGTCTAAAAATAGAATAAATTAATGTTTTTCATCAGTGTAGATGAAGCTTGAAATCTAGCTGGGTTGAAATGTTTTCTAATGCTTTTATATTATTTATATGAATTGTGCTGTTTTAAGCTGGGAAACTGAAGAATTATCATATCTCAGCTCACAGCAAGCCTGCTTCTCTTCAGAGCTGAAAATTAATTCTGTTCATGTTTTCATTATCAAAATGGACTGAGGTCCCTGAACTAGAGATTTAAAAAAAAAAATGGAAGTCAAAATAAATCACATTACAGCATTGCGCCATGGTTCAATATAATTAACAGGACTAATGCAGACAGACAAAACGTGATACACTGATATTATTATTACTCCTTGTTTTATTTTTCTCTCTCTCTTTTTCCTCAGATCACACAGGATCTCGGCTGTCTGACGTATCCACTCCACTTTTCAAACTAAATTGATTTTACAGTTTTCCTTCTAGCTGTTCTTCTTTCTCCTCTTGCTCTCAATATTTAACTGTTGAATCTGTAGCAGTATCTGAGCTAAGCTCTCTTGAATGAAGATTCTTGTTGCTGGGCAACATCCATCTCTTCTCCTGCCTGTGCACCTGCTTTTATTCTACCTGTCTTATAGAGGATCCTGCAAGCCTTAGATTTATGTGCTTGTGGTCTATTAGAGGAAATACAGAAACATGGAAAATGATGACAGATAAAGACCATATCAACTACCAATCTTCAATATCCCTTCCTGTTCCTTAGAGATCCATTGCACATTGAAAGATAGAAAATGATGGCAGATAGTGTAGTTCTGCTTTATTTGAATGTTCGAAGAAATACAGTATGTTTACCATATATGCTATCTCAAACACTAATCACCTTGTTATAAATACATTAATAAATACATCAAATGGTCACAAAACCGGTGACTCTAGGCTTCAAAGTGGACGCTCAGACCCATAACCGAAACTCTAGTGAAAAATCACGGAGCCAGTTATTATAGAGACCATCACAGCTAATTCACTGTCTCTGCCACCTGCTATTGGAAAACAATGGTTTGCATCAAATTGCAACCAAAGACAAGCTCCTTTTACTGCTCTATAACTGCTCCAGGTACATGCTTAAAATACTGTTAAGTTGTTGCTGCCATACTCTTTCTGACCCCCCAACCCGGGTTTCACGGTTGGCTTCTTCAGGAGGGGACACAATTAAAAATAAATAACACACTAACCACCACACACCAATGTGACAATAGGGCCACGGCGATCTAGAAGCTCAAATATTGGAAACATTAAAAACATTAGTGTTTGAGATATATATTTATCACCTTAGTAGAAAGAGGTTCCCTAATATTTTTGTGTATACCATATATGCTCTATACAGAGTTACTTATTAACAGCTACCAAATACAGTCAATCTTCCCTCCCTTTCCACTAACAATTCTATCCTTTAAAATAATGAAGTTGTATTAAATGTATTTTTATTTTTTGTAATTTGTTCTTTATTGAATTTCAAATTTTTATGATAAACACAATCATATTGAAAATAACAGTATCCATAGTTATACATTTCTAACATAGTATGGGAAAAAAGAAAACTCTAATAACAATAAGCTTCTGCTCATTATGACAGGAAGCCCTGAAGAGTAAGCAGGAGATTTCAGAAGAACTTTTAGAAATTGGATTTGGATTGTTCATGTGTTTTGGAACTTGGACTTGGATTTTTTTTAACACTTTTTTGATTTTGAGGTACGAAGCACTTTTTGGATTTGGAGCACCTAGCACTTTAAGGATTAGTAGCAACAGAAGCCTGGGACTCTTTACAACTTTCACAACTCCAGCAGAGATAAGTAAGTACCCTCTCTCTCTCTCTTTTTTGATGTTTACTTAAAGCTTTTGTTTTTTGAGCTTGAGCTGCTTTAGAGGTAGGAAGCGAGGAGTGCTATGATGTATATATACCTGAACTGGCAGAGTCCCGTGCTCTTGGAGTTCGTATTGGCTATCACTGAGCACTATTATTTATTTATTTATTTATATATTTATTTAGTATATTTTTAGAGTTAAGAATTTTCTTTTTTGAAGAATAAGTATTTATATACAGAATATTCTATTTATATAATTATACTCCAATTATATTTTGCGTGTTGAGGGTTTGCCATACAACATATTACAAATAATTGGAAAAATTTGAATAGGCTGAATTATAGCTTTTGGTGGAACTCTGTGTCACATTTTCAAAATGGAAAGGATAATTGCCATGCAGCAAGGGAATTTTAAGAAATTTCAGGTTATTTGGGAGCCATTAACAAGATACTGTAAAGATTGAAATTATTGCATAGAATAAATATTAATTCCATTTTGTTCATACAAGTCTAGGATGGGGTGGGGGGTGGGCATATTTTATGATTTTTTCTGCTTATGATTAATTGTTGGACATAAGGGAGGGGGATATTTGATGAAAGCTATAATTTGATGATATAATAAGTAATGTTAAAGTATAAAATGATTGCATTTGTGTTATACTTATTGTGAGTTTAAAAAATGAATAAAGATTTATAAAAAAAAGAAAGAAAAGAAAACAGTATCCATAGTTATACATTTCTAACATAGTATGGGAAAAAAAAGAAAACTAAAGGAACAAAATAATAATATATTCCTATTTCCACTGTACTTTAATCCATAATAATTGGAGAAGGAGTTTCCACAAAATTGGAGAACATATCACTTCATCATAATTTAGGAATAAAGAAAGACAGCCTGAAAAAGACCCAAAATTCTTAATTACGAGCTTAATTCTTGTCTATTGCTATCACCACCCCATTATCCACAATAAATCTAGATAACTGTTTAGAATCAAAGAAAATGTATCTAACGCCTTTGAAATTAACCAAACACCTACAGGGAAATCTTAATACAAATGTTGCTCCCAACTGTAAAACCTGGGGTCTCAAAAGCAAAAACTGTTTCCTCTTTTTTTGTGTTATCCGGGACACATCTGAATACATTCTAACTCTTTGATTCAGAAATCTAACATCTTTATACTAAAAAAACATTTCCAATAACCACTCTCTATCTGAATCTAGGGCTAATTGAACAAAGAGTGTAGCAACACTAATCTGTTCCAACTCAGATGTTTCTAATATATTTGTCAAGTCCAATATATCTAATTGTGGTGCTGGTCGTCCGGAGTTTTCTTCTTTCCCAAGGAAATATAGTAAATTTTTTAAGTGGGTGGAAAAGAATTTTGTGGAAATTTCAAACCTCCAGAAGATATCGTTTAAACATATCTAACAGGGAGACAGTAGGAGATTTAGGAAAATTAATCAATCTTAAGTTCTGTCTTCTCATCATATTTTCCAAAATTTCCATCTTGAAGTTAATATTTCCATTTTCCTTTATTAGGAACTGGTTTTGTGCTTCCAAAATTTCAAGCTTTTTTACCTAATCCAATACTTTATTTTCTAATTTGACCACCCTCTGAACAGTTAGTTATTAACTTTTGGATTTGAGTTCGCAGAGACACTTGTAAATTGGAAATAGCTTTCCAAATTGAATTTAGATCGACAACTGGCAGTTTTACCAATGGAGTTACAGAGTATTTAAATTCCATATCTTTGAGGTCCACAGTACTTGAAGGTACATTTACCGGTGGCGACTTGTGCACCCCTTCCACCAATTCCAAGGCTTCCTGCTGCAGCAAAGATGGCAATAGAGTAGTCGATACCTTCCTCACTACTAGTTCTTCCTCCTGTTCATCCTCGCAGCTCTCGAAGGCAGCTGCTAAACTTCCCTCTCTCTCTGTGTCCTGCAACACTGGGCGGGGGAGTGGCTGAGCCGGCATCCTACGCTCTTCTGGCCGTTTGGTGGAGGATGGGCAGGGGAGGGCTTCAATGGCTGGGAGGGCTTCAATGGCTGGGAGGGTGTAGATGGGCTGGAGTAAGTCTTAACAGAGATTTCGGCAGTTGGAACCCAAGCACAGTACCGGGTAAAGCTATGGATTCTTGTCCAGAAATAGCTAAGAAGAAAAAAAAAAAAAAAATTTAATTGAATCAGGTTGGGCAGACTGGATGGACCATTCGGGTCTTTATCTGCTGTCATCTACTATGTTATAAGCTGGTCTCCTCAAAATATATGTGAGGAGTCTCCGAAACCGCTCCACCTCGCGCCAAGTTCTTGTCTGGCTCCACTTTGGGTCCCTATTCGAACGTGTCCATCGGGCCAGATAATTGTGGTTGCGGCCCGGGTTCCAAAGGGAAAACCTGGGTCTTTGATTTCCTTTTGACCATTGCGAGTAATAGGCACCGCAGTGTTCAGCTGAATGCGATCAGGCCACCATCTTAGTTAGACTCCTCCTCCTAACTTTTTACCATATTAAATGTAGCATGCTCTGCTATTCTAGGTAGTAAATGCTGAGGCCTGGGGAAATGGTGTAAATAAAGGGAAGAGATAGCAGCAATCACCTTCTCACAAATCCTTGTCTTTGGAAGAAGCTTTTGGCAGCCTTTCAATTGGAAATTCTTTCATCCTAAAACAGGCAACTAGAAAATCAGTGACAAGTTTTTACATACAATGGGGCTAAACTCGGGAATGGATTAACCTTATTGGGTGAATTTGCAGCATTTGGCTACCTTACTTATTGCTTCATTGCTGTAAAGCAGGGGTCCCCAAAGTCCCTCCTTGAGGGCCGAATCCAGTCGGGTTTTCAGGATTTCCCCAATGAATATGCACTGAAAGCAGTGCATGCACATAGATCTCATGCATATTCATTGGAGAAATCCTGAAAACCTGACTGGATTCGGCCCTCAAGGAGGGACTTTGGGGACCCCTGCTGTAAAGTGTGGAAAAGCCTGGGGTGGGGGTGAGGTAGGTAAGGCAGCTTGGAATCCTTCTTGGAATCCATCTACTTTGTGGGATCCTGCTAAGTACTTGTGATCCGGTTTGGCTTCTGTTGGAAACAGGATATTGGGCTTGATGGACCTCGGATCTGTCCCACTATGGCAATACTTATGTTTTTAAGTATTAAGATCTAAGCTTAGTTATTGTTATACATCCTTAGTTTCTTCTTTGTGTGTTGCAGCTGATTTGCTCTGTCTGTCTTTGTCACCTCACTGTTAGAGTGGCAGAATAGCTTTGAGCACAGACTGTCTGAACTCAATGTTCATTTCTATCGGTGCACTGTACTGTGAAAGTTTGCAACTGTTTTTGTGTTTTTTAGAACACAGTTCTTCAACCGCCGGTCCGCAGATCGGTGCCAGTCCGCAAAAAAATCTTGCCGGTCCGCGAAGGATTCGGTCCCCGCCGCAAAGAAAGGCCGGCGTCAGCTGACTTGCAACTTCCTGTTGCAGTCGCTGTGCCGAGACTCCTGCCTTCCACCGCGTTTGCCTCCTGCCTTGTCTCCGCAGCTCCAGACCAGCAGCGGCAGCTCTGTGTACTTTTAACTTCGGCACAGAGTTGCCCCTAAACAGTAGTTTAGCACGGTTTCATGAGGCAGCCTCGGGGCCTTTGCTAGGCCGGCCCACATTGCATCATCGAAGCGGGCCGGCCTAGCAAAGGCCCCGAGGCTGCCTCATGAAACCGCGCTAAACTACTGCTTAGGGGCAGCTATGTGCCGAAGTTAAAAGTACACAGAGCTGCCGCTGTTGGTCTGGACTCTTGGGCCGCTGAAGGAGGGCAAAGAGCAGCTGTCCTGGAGGTTTCCCTTCCTCTCGCCTTTGCAGGTCCCTTTTTTTTTTTTCCTTCAAACGGCAACGGGCCCCAGCATCGACATCAATCAAGTAAGATCCACTGTTCCTTGCAAGCGGTTCTGCTCGGCCAAAGCTTCCCCTCTGACATGAGCCACCCTCAGGGGAAAGAAAATGACCCACAAAGGTGAGGGGAAGGGGGGCAGATGATGGAAGTTGGGGGGGAGAGAGAGAAGGGGCAGATGATGGAATGGAGGAGATGAGAGAGAGAAGGGGACAGATGATGGAAGTGAGAAGAAGGGAGAGAGAGCAGAAGGCAGATGGATGTCAGTTGAGAGAGGAGAGTAGATGCTGAATGGAAGTGGGGAAAGAACACATACTGGATGGAAGGAGGAGATAAATAAAGGGGGAAGAAAATAGTAAGATAATGGAGGGGTGAGGGAAAGGGGTGACAAGCTGTGGGTAGACACGGTGAAAAGAGGGAAACAGGACTAAATAGTAAGAAAGAATTTAATTTAGATGGAGGCAGAAAATAGAGAAGGAAGACCAGAGAAGAAAAGGGAAGAGAGAGCAGAGAACGATATCAGATCTGAGTGGAGGAAATGAGAAGAGAGAGATGCCACACAGGGGGGAGGGAAGGACAGAGATGCCAGACCATGAGGGTAACAGAAGGAAGATGATGGATGCCAGACCAAATTGGGGGTGGGGGGGGTGGGAGGGCAGGAGGAGAGATGGCAGGGAAAGAAAGACAGTGAATGGAAGGGGCAGATGCTGGACTGAAGAGACAGAGAAGGTTATCATGCCCCTGTACTGGGCCATGGTACACCCTCACCTGGAGTACTGCGTCCAGCATTGGTCACCGTACATGAAGAAGGACACAGTACTACTCGAAAGGGTCCAGAGAAGAGCGACTAAAATGGTTAAGGGGCTGGAGGAGTTGCCGTACAGCGAAAGATTAGAGAAACTGGGCCTCTTCTCCCTTGAGCAGAGGAGATTGAGAGGGGACAAGATAGAAACATTCAAGGTACTGAAGGGAATAGACTTAGTAGCTAAGGACAGGTTGTTCACCCTCTGCAAGGCTGGGAAAACGAGAGGGCACTCTCTAAAGTTGAAAGGGGATAGATTCCGTACAAACGTAAGGAAGTTCTGTGGTAGAAAGCTGGAACGCTCTTCCAGAGGCTGTTATAGGGGAAAACACCCTCCAAGGATTCAAGACAAAGTTAGACAAGTTCCTGCTGAACAAGAATGTGCGCTGGTAGGGCTAGTCTAAGTTAGGGTGCTGGTCTTAGACCAGAGGGCTGCCGCGTGAGCGGACTGCTGGTCATGATGGACCTCTGGTCTGACCCAGCAGTGGCAATTCTTATGTTCTTAGGGCAGACGCTGGATGGAAGAGAACAAAAAACACACATCAAAAAGAAATACACGCAAATCAAGCCATTGGGGTGTAGGAGGGGCCAGCATTTGTAGTAGACTGGCCACATAGATAGCCCAGCAGAGCAGTACGGCACCTCAGGGGACACTGCAGTGGACTTTACATAAAAGGTCCCAGGTACACATCTCATAACTCCTTTATATTGTGTGGTGAGCCCTCTAAAACCTATTGAACCCAACTAAACATCACAACTATAGCCCTTAGGCCTGCAGGTGGCACTTATAAGATGGTCCAACAGGTTTTGGGTGTGTTTTGGAGGGCTCACTTACTCCACTACAAGTGTAGTAGTTAAGAGTGAAATATGGGCCTGGAGCCTTCTCTGCAGTCTACTGCACTACTCCAGTCTACTCCAGAGACCTTATTGCTGCTCTACTAGGACTGCTCAGAACATCTGAAGCTGTCATACATGCAGGTATGTACTTTTTCATTTATATCTTTTGGGGGGTAGAAAGGGATCAGTGACCACTGACCACTGGGAGAGTGTGGGGGTGATGCTTACATCCCTCCATTGGTCATCTGGTCAGTTTGGGTACCTTTTTGACACTTATTCATTGTTAAAACAGGTCTAGCCTCAGACATCCAAATTGTGCCCTAGATCAGGAGTAGGCAATTTCGGTCCTTGAGAGCCACAGGCAGGTCAGGTTTTCAGGATATCCACAATAAATATGCATGAGATAGATTTGCATCTCAAGGAGGCAGTGCATGCAAATCCATCTCATATATATTGCGACCGGGCGCAACCAAGCTGGGCTCAGCAAGTGGCCTTACCCGGAGCACATAAACCTCAGGCGAGCGGTTATGCGAGGTTCTAATGGTAACTTGGTATTGAAATAAAGGAAAAGCAACCAGTTCAGAGTCAGACGTACAATTTCTCCAGAATACTTTATTGAACAAAAAAATCAAAACAAAACCTTCAATAGGCTCCTTCAGATTTGTATCACCTGGTATCCTGGCAGCATTTAGAATACAAACAATAGTCAGTTCGCAGCTTACTGTCTCCAAAAGAGAAAAACAAAAAAAACTGGTTCTTAATGTAAAGCTTTCTTCAAACACAAAAACTTTCCAGCCTTGTCTTAAAGTACTACACATTCTTGTCTTAAAGTACATTATTCCAAGCTGCCATAACAAGTAAAGATCAGCTTGTTTCCATACTTTCAATAATGGGCTGCTCCGTTTCCTCTATCTCCATATCATGTGCAAAGTCTTCATCAGCTAACTCGATGTCCTGCCCAAACACAGTTTCACCACTCTCTGTGACTTCTATATCACCCACACCTCTGCCTGGTCTGGTAGCCAGGAGGTAGACTGTGGCTTCTTAATTCTTTGGGCTGGCAATCTGTGACTGGCTCTGGCTTGCTGGGTTGGGAGCTGGTATGTACTCTGAGGCTGGTGCCCCAACTGCTTCTGGAGCTGGCTCCTCTGCTTTGAGGAAGTTACTCCCTTTTCTCTCACTGCAGGAAGCTGATTAATCCTGCCTGCAGATGTGTTGGTGTAGTCTGCTCTCACAGAGCTCCTCACCTGGCCTAAACCAATTTGAGACTGATTGGAAGTGGCTTGTATTCCAGCCCTGCTCTTTCCTGCCCTTGGCTCTAGGCCTGCTGGGAAATGTAGTCTTTCCACTTGTTTCTTTATAACTGGCATAGGTAAAGCTAAACCAGATCTGCCTGCTTTAGGCAGGGCTTTAGGAGGTTTCAGTGTTGGAAGGCTTGGCTTATAAGCATTCCTAGGGGCTGCTTTGGGACTCTCCCTAGCCGGTTTAGGAATACTTGCAAGGGTTTTAACCCTATTTCCCTTCTCTGGCAAGATTTCCTCACTACAAACAGGGGTGACCCTGTGACAATATTCATTGTGGATATCCTGAAAACCTGACCTGCCTGTGGCTCTCGAGGACCAGAATTGCCTACCCCTGCCCTAGACATATTCTAAAATGTTCGATTATGGCAGAAAAACATCCAAGTCATAAGCCCGCTCTAGTTCTGCCACCTTTAAGTTTTAGATGAACTGCAGATGAACAACATAAATATCCATCTAGAAAATAGGTTTTGAAAATAGTGAATTGGAAGGGATTGGTGAGAAAACGTCCATTTGCCCTTTATGTCAGATTTTAGACATTTGGTTTTTCTTTTTTGAGAATGAGCTCCATACTAACATAGTGTGATGAGGGAGGTAGGGTACCCATAGAAGGTGCAGAAAAGAAGTCCCACCTCTTTACTAGAGATCTTACTGAGCTCCTTCAAACCCCCAAGCTCCCATCCCATACACCTCATTTGGGCCAAAAGGGTTTCCGAAAGTACTCTAGCCCAAAGAATGTAGGGTCTCCCTTTAGGTACAATTATTCCAAGGAACCCCAATGGCCAAAATTAGAACCCATGAAGTGCAGGATCCAGGGAAAGGAAGCAGAATGCAAAGAGAAACTTACCAGAGGGAGGAGGATGAGGATGAGATGATTTGAGAACCTCCCCAGTGAGGAACATGAAACACCCATAGAGGTAGGGGAGGGAGAGAGTCAGGATAGGGATACGGAAATTGATCTATAATCTAGGAGTTACAATCAAAAAGGAAAGGGAGAACTTTTTAACTGTTCTGTGAGAGTGGTGAATTTCTTCCTTTGGATTTCAAACTTAGATGATTAAGTATGTTCTTATAACCTGAGCACCAGTTTTCTTCTGTGTAAAAGTATCCAGCCTTGTTCTGGCCAAACCCTGTTTGCCATGGGGTAAACTTGCAGACTAAATTTACATAAAAACCTAAATTTGCATATAAGAGTACTTTGATATAAGAGTACTGGCGAAGTGTTGCAGTCCTGAGAGAACCTTTTCTCAATCTTCCTGGGAATTATTAAGTCATAGAATGTTTATTTGATGTCATTTTTGTCTTCCTCTCACCCTGATTGGAAAAACAGAAGGAAATTAGGACCTTCTGTGCTGGTTCATGCTGAGGGGTGGGTAACCCTCAGGTAGAGGAATGCTGGCATCTTGCTTAATCCCCAGTAAAGAATTGTTGCAACCATTCAGAAGGCAATACCTTGCTGATTTGGAGAATATCATTGTGACAATAGTAAATGACTGTGGATAAAGACTTAAATGGTCCATTCAGTCTGCTTAGCAGTTACACTCATCATCAATTTATGATTAAACTATACATATACTTTATCATTCTTGGGACACAGAGCGTAGAAGTCTGCTTGGTGTTCTCTTTAAGTCTCAACTACTGGAGTTGCCATTGAAGCATATTCTAATCTGTCTTGCCATACATGAGACACACACTGTAGAAATCTGCCTGACTTTGTTCTAATGTTCCAACTACTGAAATTGCTGTTGAAGCCCTATCTAACACATCCTAATCTGTCTTACCACACATGGAACAAAGACCATAGAAGTCTGTTCAACACTGGCCTTACTGTAGTTCCTCACAGCCAGAGTCGCTGTATAAGCACCTCTAAACACATCAACAGAAATGCAGCCATTTAAGTTTTTATTTTCTACTATCTTCTTTCTAACTAGGGATCTTCTGTTTTCTACAATGACTTTTTGAATTCTGTCACCATTTTTACGTCTACCATCTCCCTCAGGAGAGCATTCCAGGCATTGACCACCCTTTCCATGAAAAAAATATTTCCTGACATTACTCCTAAGTCTACTGCCCTGCAATCTAAATTCATGCTCTCTAGTTATACAATTTCCCTGTTTCTGTAAAAGATCTCTTCTTAAATTTAGGTTCCTAAGTCAGGTTACTAAATTTTCCCCTTTTTTTCAGCCACCCATAGGATCCTAAGATGTTTATTTTTGAATAGAGAGCTGCACGGGAACGGGGACAATGGGAATCCCGCGGGTTCCCCCTTCAGGTCGCAGGGATCCCGTGGGGACAGCCCCTCGGGTCACGGGGATCCTGTGGGGACCCCCCTCATGGGCTTGGGGGTCCCGCGGGGTTGGAGAGAGCTCCGTTGATGGGCATAGCCCCTTTACCTGCCCTCCAGCTGGCTCCTCTATTCAGCGTGCAGCGCTCCCAGCATGCTACACGTAGCTGACCCGGAAGTCTTTCCACGACATCAAAGTTGATGTCAAAGGGAAGGTTTTGCATCAGCAGCGTGAAGGGCCCGCTGCCCTGTGAAGAAGCATGTCGTGTCTGGGGATTGGCAAGCGTGACCTCAAGCCCCACCCTCTTCATAAATGCTTGCTTGCTTCTCTCCCTTCTCTGCTTCGCTGGACTTGGAGTCCAGAATGGATCAGGCTGAGCCATTTGGGAGGTGCATGTGTGCCGTGCATGGCAGCAGTTGGAGGGAGACAGCACTACCGGACCAAAGACTTTTGCAGAGGCCGACAAATGTACCATATGTAAAATCCTCTGGCTTTCAAATTCAAACAATGGCCCCATGCTGAGAGGGAGAATTTCTCATGCTGCTTGGGGTTGAGAGACTCTTCCTCTGTCAGCCCCTGCAGCATGAGATTCTCCCTCTGCTTGGGGCTGAATTTCATGCTCTAAAATAGAGAAATAAAAGAAATCAAGTAGAAGTAAACAAATAAATAAAAACGCAAGGAAGCAGGTAAATAAATAGGTGGGGGCAGGGTGGTGTTGGGAGGGGGGCAGGGCCATGGACGGATGGGGTTAGGGGTCCCAATGTATTTGTGTTCCTAGGGCACACTGAAGAGTTAATCCTGCCCTGTACACGGGGAATGGAAGATAATTTTTGGTCATAGGAAGGGAGGGAGGTACAGATGATAGGGAAAAGAAAGATGAGAGGGAGAAACTCTATGTAATCAAGTATCTCTTCTTCATTTTCTTAACAAATACATATCTCCTAAACATATCTCTATTCTTCCATCTTTCTCTTTCTTTGGCCTCTAAGGGATTTTCTCTTCTTTCTTTCCCTACCACCCCTGTTTCTTACGCTTCTCCTTCAGTTCCCTTTTCTTTGTCCCTCTTCCTATTTTTCCCCTTATGGTTACCGGTATATTAAATATATGTAATACTCGGATTGGTGTACATTTGATAGTGTTCATTTTGACTTGTTATTTCTTTACCCGAATTGTTGTACATTTTGTACTCGGATTTCTGGTTTTCTTTTGTATTTGAATAAAACTTTTCAATAAAATTTCATGGTTAAAAAAAAGAGAGGGAGAAATGTGGTAGAAAGGGAACAGTGGGACAGATTGAAAGGGATGCAAGAAGGGGGACTGTTGGATATAGTGGTGAAGGGGATGGAGGGAAAGATGTGGCATGTGCTGGAGAGGGGTGATAGAAGGCATGGGGCTGGTGGGCAGGTGTGAAAGATAAGAAAGGGATAAATGCTGGACCATGGTAGGAGGAACCAATGGGCAGCAACAGAAGAATTTGCAGAAGACTGGAAAGGGGAAAAAAGAAACTGGGACCAACTTGATGGAAAAATAAGTCTCCAGACAACAAAGGTAAAAAATGGAATTTATTGACTAAAATATGTTAGTTTTTGGAAATGTATATAGCAGATGTCTTTGTATTGTGTTCAAAAGAAAAGGAAATGCATTTCTGGTTTTATTTCTCCAGTGCTGAAGTACTTGCTGACCCTGTGGCTGGTGGGGATCCCCAAGCACCGCCAGCAGAGGACCTCGTCTAGAGATGGCCAGAAGAGTGGTTGCTTCCTCACACCTGAAGGTTAGTCCTCTCCCTGATGTCATAAAGCCTGATTATCTTTCCAGCATAAACCATTGTCTGCGAGAAGAGAAAATGAAGAAATCATCTTTGTTGCCTGCTGCCTGCCAGATGCATTCTGGGTATGTTCACCAGAACTATGTGTTTCTCCAGTCAAGGACATCTGACTATGCCTACATGCTCAGCCCGTGTGAATCTGGAGGAGTCATGAGCTTCTATGCTGTTCTTATCTAATAAAGGCGCCTCTCTCTCAAGGCCTGTACAAGACTTTACACAGAAAGGCTATTGATCCAAGTTCTGTTTCTGGATTGGTCCTGGGAGGTCATCTAATGAAAACTAAGGAGAAGGTGTCTAATTAATTACTAGTTTATGCTTGGATGTGCGGAAGCTCGGACCCATGCATATATTCTCTACGCACACCTTCTAATAATTAAGATCTGCTAAGTACCTCTTGTGACCTAGTTCTCGCTTGAGAATGAAAACAAAGAACTGCTTTTGAAACAGCTCTGGTTTATGTCACATAAGGAACTGTTGCTGACAGACTTTTACAGCTCACTTCAGTAAATAACGGACTCTTGTTGACTGGAAGAAATTCTACAACGTGTTACGCCGAGGAAAATGGACAAATTCTCTCTCCCTGATCGAAGAAGGCTTGGCCTGAAGGATGGTAAGAAAAGAATCATATTTTCTTATAAGCAGGGCTAAATAGATCTCTGATTGGTTACAGGAAAGGAGATGTTAATTACTCTTGTGATAAACTGTAATAGATTGCTGCTAATCAGAACTTATTTTATAAGGAATTACCTAGTGTGTAAGAATTAGTTATATTTATTCATTTACGTAGCAAGTATTGTGTGATAATTATGTACTGAGTTTCATATATGTATTTGGATATTTTGTGAATAAATAATTAGTTATTTGCTACTGGCTTGTGAATTATATTTTTCTATTTCTATAATAAAAGTATTTCATAAAGCTCTGGGCTCTGTTCGTATAAGTAGGCAAAAATTACCGAATCTGAGATGGAGTTTATGGATTGCTCTAGCAACTAGCTATGCACGTGACTTGTTCATGTAGCAATAATTTGTTATACCCATAAATCTACCTACAGAACTCCCCTCCACCAAGCGCAGCAGTCACTGGCAGCATCCATGAGCCACCGAGGTGCCAGCATCTGTGACTCAGGGACACTACTGCTGCCTGCCAAACTTGGCAAAAAGGATCCCCAGCCAACTGCAGAGGAAGTCCTCAGCTGACAGCTTGAGGGTCCTCATCGGCTGAGTATTTATATTTTATATTTACATTAGAGGCTCTGGTAGAAACCTGTTTACAAAGTATGTATTCTTCCCAATTCATATTTCTAAATTAATAGTGTCTTTGCTTATTTGTAAATGGGTCTCTACCAGAGTCTTTAATTCAGTAGCATAATTAAATGAAATAACTTCTGATGTTTGCGGGGACGTGTTTGATTCCAGCGGGGACGGGTGGGGACGGGTTTGATTCCAGTGGGGACGGGCGGGAATGGGTTTGACTCCTAGCGGGGATGGGTTTGATTCTACTGGGGACGGGTTTGATTTCTGTCCCCGTGCAATTCTCTATTTTAGAAGCACTACTCATGCTTTAGATGTCCATAGTGCATGAATGTCTAAATACCAATTTTAAAAGTTGGGATTGTGAATGTCTAAAACTTTATCACATGTGTTTTGAGGGTTGGAGTCTCTTAGCATTTGGCATTTAAGACCACAGTTTATTATGAATCGCTTGCATGCAAGCTAATGCAGACAGACTGATTAGAAACATAGAACTGTTTCTCGTTACTACATAGTCACATAGGAATCAATTTAAAAACCCTTTCTTGTTTGACCTAAGACTCCTGATGCAGACCTAGAGGCTGAAACACAGCTATGTTGAGTCTGATGAAAATTTAAAGTTACAGGGAAATACATTTGAAACTAATAGGAGGAAATATTTTTTCACTCAGAGAATAGTTAAGCTCTGGAGTGCATTGCCAGAGAATATGGTAAGAGCAGTTAATGTAGCTGGTTTTAACAAAAGATTTGGACAAGTTCCTGGATCGAAGTCCATAGTCTGCTATTGAGACAGACTTTGTAGCATCGATGCTTGGCCGAGTAGGTGGACATCCATCAGGAACCCCGCCACAAGAAGGAAAGGTTGGTGACCTGTGATTCACCAGTGGCTCCCACACCCACTATTGCACTGAGTGTGTTCTTAACATGCTCAAAAATTCACACAACACTTTTGTCAGGAAAGAAAAACAAGCTTAGTTTAATTCAGCTTCATCAATCAAACTTAGTTCATGTCAGATAACCAAATGATTCTCGGGAAAAATAAGAAAAACACAAAAGCCAAAAAACTTCCTAATGAGGATTTTCTAGGTTCTGGTTAGAACAGCTTCTAGTACTTTTGTACAGCACATAACCATTGTTTCCCATTCAAAATTAGCATGTCCAAACTGGTCCACAGAATAGGTCCACCTTTTGACCTTTCACAAAAACATGGTAAAACATAAGCACAGGAACATATAAGTAGGTTTGCCTTTTCCAAAAGTCAGTTGAAGCAGCCCTCCCATGGGCTTACACTTTCCAAAAGAACCCCTCTCACCCCCACAATCACTTTCTGTGCACTGCTTCTGCTGTAGTGCTTCCAGGCTGTGTCCTGGCTATAGCACATGGGATCTATTCACAGGGCAAAGGTAGGGGAGGGACATTAAGGTGGGCAGACTAGATGGGCCGTGGGCCCTTATCTGCCGTCTATTTCTATGTTTCTAATCAATATTAATTACTTGTGCAAACGACAAAGGAGGAAAAAAAATACTTTTATTCTTCGTGCCGCAGGGAAACAAAATGGAACAAGCACTGCTGTATAAACTTAAAACTCTGACTCTGACCTGCCGGGAACTGTGGTTACAGCTCCATGCTCTCTTCTTCCTCAGGCATTGGAGTAGCTGAGTCTTCCCATTACATGGCAGAGTCTGAGAAACTTCCTTCTGCAATCGTTTCCTCCTCTAGGCTGATATCCTCCATCTCACAGTCACCGGTGTGGTGCTGGTATGCCTGGTATACCTCCCCCTTTCACCTGGCAAGCTATGGGACATAAAGAGCTCTAGACTAAAGCAATTTCTTAAAGGGGCTCTTACTCTGTAACTTGGGTTTTATACTAGTGCTCCTTAAAGGCACATAATAAACTGAGATATTCTAGAGCTCTGAGGCTTTCTTCCTTGAGGGTTTTTTAGAAACCTAGGCTCAGTAAAGGGTGTAGGGGCTTGTTGGGCACATGGTCCTTACTGCGCTGCGCAGGGTCACTGTCACAACATGTTGGAAGCCACTGCTTATCCTGGATTGGTAGCATAGAATGTTGCTACTATTTGGGTTTTGCTGGGTACTTGTTACCTGGATTGGCCACCGTGAAGACAGGATACTGGGTTAGATGGACCATTGTTTTGACCCAGAAAGGTTGTTCTTATTAGTCATTTCTGGCCATTTAAATCACTTTAAATATTGACATCTTTGTTTGTGGGAATCATAAAATAAAGGTATTTTACTCAGTGGTTTTTTTCTAGACAATAATGTACCAATACTCATACAGGGCCAACCTTAGGAGAGGGGTAACCATCTGTGACTCTGTCTTACAGTAGTCACACCCCTTGTTGCCTGCCACAGAGCTTATAAGACTAAACATACCTATTGGAGCCCATCTGCCTGTTCACCTTTTCTCTCTTTCAATTTTCCTCCAATTTGGCCATTGACATTACCCTCTCTGCCTATCCACCATAACCTTTTATTACACTGCTGAGGCACTAAGTTACTGTATATCCTATTTCCTCTCACTTAGAGTGCCTGTCATTTCTTCTGTATAGGACCTCTGGGGCTACCTGCATCCCTTAGTGAGAAGTTGGCTACACATTCATTTCTATTGTGCTAAGATTAGTGCAATGGTTTGCTTTATGTTTAGTGCAGACCTTTTGTACTTTACTCCTGGTTTAGGGCTGATTTTTGTGTACCCTGCAGTTATTTCTCACTGTAAATGGCTGCACTATAACATTACTTTGCTGTGTCACCCTGCTATTCCTCATCTTAGTGATACTGTTTATATTTTAAAAAAAAAAGCATTTTTGACTCTTAGCTGCATTTCTAAAATCCCTAGGAAACAGCTTGCTTAATCAGATCCGTTAATCTCTGTTAAGTCCAAGGGCAGCAAAAAAATTCATGAACAAAGTACACATGCATCCTAACATTGTCATTTCACTTGTTACAATATGTTCCAGAAATGTGGACTGCAATGACCCCTGTTTCTAATTGGGTTGTGCTGTCCTGAGTACGTGTCATCCTCAGAGAATAATAGTGGGAGATCAGGCTACAGCAGTTTATTGAGGTTGTCATGGTTCCCTGCTCATCTCCCATCAGGCATTCCAGCATTCAGAAGACCCATGAAAATGGCAGTCAATTGAAATGCCCAAGCATATAGGGTTCTTCTCCGTTATTTATATATCATCATATCAGAGGTAATGGAAGAACAGAAATGAATAAGCAGTTTGTGTGTGTGTGTGGGGGGGGGGGGGGGGGGGGAGGGGAGTGAGTACTGGAAGATTTGCTTGCATCACCTTATAATTTATAGTTTGGGAGTGCACTATTATCTTTTCTGCCTTTCTTCTCTACATATCTCAAGGTTGAGAACCATATTACTATGCTTTTCAACAATTATTGCCAAGACTTAGTGTTTTTTAATTGACTACTTTTAAATTCACTACTCTTATAAACACATAGAGGTATCCAAATGCCTTATTACAGAACAAACCCTGCAGACATTATGCCTAGATTAAAGGCAAGGGAATTACGCTTGCTTAAGAGCAGGTGTAAATTTATGCATGCTTAAACATATGTTATAAAATACACACATAAATTGAACTCTGGGCTCTGCCCTGGGCATGCCTCAGAGCAACTGCATGCCAGCTTGCAGGGCTCATACTTCCAGGCATGACCTAATTTTCTAGGAGCTCTTTTACATTACATTACATTAATGATTTCTATTCCGCCATTACCTTGTGGTTCAAGGTGGATTACATATGAGTTGTCAGGACATTTAGGAGCACATTGGAAGTTGTCTGGACATTTTCAGAGGTGCTAAAGGGTGAAGTGGATTGATTGCAAATGGGGCTTGAGATGGATCTTTTTGTGTTAGCTTGTCTTTATGTAGTTTTTGAATAGCAAGGTTTTTATTTCTATTTTGAAGGTTTTGTAGTCTGCGGTTGAAATCAGTAAATTGGAGAGTTGGTGGTCTAGTTTTGCTGCTTGGGTGGTTAGGAGGTCATCGTACATTTTTTTTTTGTTTGACATTTTTGATTGGAGGGTGTGTGAATGGTGCATGGGTTCTCCTATGTTTGGTTGTGGTGGTTTGAATTAATCGGTTGTTCCAGTAGGCTGGGCTGTCTCCATTTATGGCTTTGAATAGTAGGCAGTAGATTTTGAAGAGTATTCTTGCTTGTATTGAGAGCTAGTGTGAGTCAATGTATGCTGCTATGATGTGGTTGTATTTCCTCAGTGAGTAAATAAGTCTTAGAGCTGTATTTTGTACAGTTTGTAGTTGTTTTATCATGGTTGCGTGGCAAGGGAGATAGAGGATTTTGCAGTAGTCTAGTAGACTTAGGTCTAGGGATTGAACCAGTAGCTGAAATTGTTTTCTGTCGAAGAATTTTAGAACTTGTCTTAGGTTTCTCATGACTGCGAATGATTTTAGTATTGTTTTGTTGATTTGTGGCTGCATGGTACAGCCTCTGTCTATCAGCATTCCCAGAAGTTTTAGAGTGAGTTGAATGGGGTATTTGATAGAGTTTATTACAAGGTTTGTTAAGGTTGGGTTTTGCTATTTTTGAGGAGGATGAATTTTGTTTTGTCAGGATTTAGTTTCAGTTTGTGCTCTTTCATCCATGTTGCTACTGTTTTAGTGTTCTGTGCAGCATGCCTGTCATGGAAGGCGCTGGTTGGTTAAAAGGAAGGAGGATGGTGATGTCGTCTTCGTAGCTGTAGGAGGTCAGGCCTAGTTTGTCAAGGCAGGTGCCTAGGGAAGCAATGTATAGGCTGAAGAGTGTGGGAGATAAAGGTGATCCTTGGGATACGCCACAGGGATTGGACCATGGTTCTGATTTTTCTTTGTTTGTCTTTACTCTGTAAGTTCTGGATTGTAGGAATCCTTTAAACCATGATAGTACCTTACCTGTGATTCCTATTGAGTCTAATATTTGAAGTAGGATGTCATGGTCTACCAGATCAAAAGCTGCGGTTAGATCAAGTTGAATAATTAGCATTTTTTTGCCTATGCTGAGGTGTTGTCTAGCAGTGTCCATGAGGGATCCTAGTAGTGGCTCAGTGCTGTAATTGGTTCTGAAACCAGACTGTGTAAGGTAGAGTAGGTTGTGGTTTTCTAGGTATACGGTTAGGAATTTAGCTACGAGGCCTTCCATTAGCTTGATGTAAAGTGGTATTGAGGCAATGGGTCTATAGTTGGAGGGTTGATCTATTGCTCCTTTGGGGTCTTTTAGGATTGGAGTGATGATGATTTCGCTGAGGTCTTGCGGGAACAGGCTGTCTGTGAGCAAGGTTTGTATCCATTTTAAAAAGAGGGCGCGGAATAACGTACTGGCGGTTTATAACAGGTATGAGGGGCAGTGGTTGAGGTCACAAGCTGCGTGTCTGTATTTATTGTAGAGTTTGTTTAGGTCCGACTAGTGTATAGTCAGGGCAGGATTAATTCGTCGAGGGCCTCTAGGCACACAAGTATACTTGGCCCTCTGCCCCGCCCCACCCCACTATGTGCCCAGGCGGAAACAGGAAGCTGCGTCAGAGGGAAGCTTTGGGCATGCAGCACCGCTTGCAAAATTACAGTTCCCGTTGCCTTTCTTACCCACATTGCTTGCTTGTCTTACTTTCCGTCGATGGGGGGGGGGGCCGCGTTGCTGATCGGGGGGCCTGCATTGCCAATCGGGGGGGGGGGGGCACATTGCCGATCAATGCTGGAGGGGCCCATCACCGTTTGGAAAAAATAATGTTGATGCCCTCCTTCATCAGGCCCCCCTGACCATTTTGGGCCCTAGGTACGTGCCTACTGAGCCTATTGGTTAATCCTGCCCTGTGTATAGTGGAGAAGTGGGACCAGGTTCTGTCTGTTGCAAATGATTCTTTTTCTGTGGGGGGTATTGAGATCTCTTCTAGGTGGGTAGGGGTTCCAGTGAATGTAACCCTGGTAGTTGCAATTTTGTTTTTGAAGAATTCCGCTAAAAGGGTGGCTGAGGGAGGGGGAGTGTCATTATTAGTCAGGTAGGATTTAGTGTCTGTGAGTAGTTGGAATAGTTTCTTTGAGTCTTGAGATTCTCTTCCTATTTGGTTTGAGTAGTGTTTATAGTTTAAAAATAGTTTATAAGCTTACCGTCTATCTGTTTTTGCCTCACAGGAAATGGTTTTGGTTTTTTTTCTAATCTAATCCACAATTTATTACCGCACTATACCAAAAAGGTTCAAGGTGATTTACATAAGAACATAAGAATTGCAGCTGCTGGGTCAAACCAGTGGTCCATTGTGCCCAGCAGTCCGCTCACATGGCGGCCCTCAAAGAAATCATGAAATTTACAGGAAAACACAAAAGCAATCAATGTGAATGTGAGAGTGATTTGCCTCAAAAGAAGGGGGGGGGGAGGTGATTTCTTTTTATCCCCTTCTTTTTTTTTTTCACAGGAAATGTTTTGATGCATTGGTTTATGGTGTAACAGGCTGAATGTTAAAGATATGAATTATTTTGTATAGTCCATAATGACATCTCTGTGGGGACCCTGACACTATCCAGATAAACCATTGGCAGTCTGCACTGATTGTCAGCAGTATTATCCATGTAGAGTATAGAGAGTAATTCTATTACTGTGCATCCATATATAGGCATCCAAAGAGTGCCTGACTGGCACATATTCTATAAAGGAAAGGCCTACTTTCCATTAAAGAATACATACTAGGGTAACCAGATAGCTACATGCTTATGAGTTTAGGTGCAAGCATTTACAATAGCTAAGTCCTCACACTTAAGCTCATATGCATATACATGTATCTACCCGGTTACTCTAGTATTCCTTAAAGCAGGAACCTTTTGGCTTCCCTGGGCCGCATTGGCCAAAAAAGATGTTTCTGGGGCCGCACAAATGTGCAAATACTGCAACAAAACAAAGGAGGGAGCCGGCAAGACAGTAAACACCCGGCGGAAACAGAGGAAAACACTGCATCGCCTTCGTCCTCGCCCTCGCCTTCGACTTGACTTCACGGGGCCACATGCGGCCCTCGGGCTGAAGGTTGGATACCCTTGCTTTGAAGGAAAGTAGGCCTTTCTTTTATAGAATATATGCCAATTATATGGATGCAGACTGTTATAGAATTACGTATTCCCTAAGTTAAGTGTGAACCTTTGTTCCAGAGATATATGCATAAGTTATAGTAGGCTATAAGTTACACATTTAATTTTGCACCTTGTTAGCGTATATTTTATAGAACTACCATAGTACTTTTAAAAATCAATGGATTGTGCTGGCTTAGGCAGGTTATTCAGATAATGGCTGCTGTTACCTGGATTATTCCCTGAAATTCCAAGGGAATCTTCCAGATAAGTGTGTGCAGCTGGCACTAGCCAGTAGCTTTAAATAGTTTGCACTGAAAATAGACTGGGCAACACAGACATGTTGGTAGTATTAAATAGCTTTTTCTGTATACAAAGCCTATTAGAAACACAGAGAAGGACTTTCATAAAATTGAACAATCACATATGCTTGTAAAAACTTGCGTGCAGAGTTTCCCAGTGGTGAAGTTTGGGCAGAGTAGAGGTAGAGTTGCAATGTGCATACATATTTTATAAAATATATGCATTAGAGGGAATTCAATAAATGGAATAACATTTAGTGCAGCTCCCGTACCTAACATTTGGGTGCTAAAACCTAGTGTAAATGCCAGCAACCAAGTTAGGTGCAGTAAGACAGTATTCTATAATTTCATGTGCAACTATACAGAACACCCCTGGCCACACCCCTTTTTCAGATACATGCTATGAGAGTTAGATCTATGCAAGTACACTTTTCCCCAAATTCTATATATGGCACCCCACTTAACAACCAATTATTGCAATTAATTGGCATCGTAACTGGTTAGAATAGCATATAACCAGTTATGATGCCAATTAATTGCAATAATTGGTTGTTAAGTGGGGTGTCATATAGAGAATGACACGGGGAGCGATCCCCGCAGCGAACCGCTGCGTGGCTGCGGTTTGGCTGCGGGTTATGGTGACCTCATTAGCAAATCGCCGCAGACGCGGGGACAAATCCTTTCACCGCTCGCAAAAATGGTGAATAGATTTGTCCCCGCAGGCCAATGTCCCCCCTTCTAGGAACCACTATTTACCTGTGTTTCACCTGCACGTTGCCGCATTGACTCCGCCCCCCAATATACTGGCTCCTCATTTGTCAGATCAACCCTTCCTGCCAATAGAACCCGCCCCCCCCCCGACGATCGCCGGCAGGAAGGTGCTCAGCCCTTCATGCCGACAGAACCAGCCCTCCCCAACGATCGCGGCAGGAGGGTACCCATCCCCTCCTGCCTACCCCAACCCCCCCCCAACGGCCCTCCCGACGATCGCAGCAGGAGGATATCCAACCCCTCCTGCCAGCTCCCCAACAGCCCCCCTATGATCACTGGTAGGAGGGTGCCCAACCCCTCCTGCCGGCCCCCCCAACGGCCCCCTATATCCCCAATAGGAGGGTGCCCAACCCCTCCTGCCGGACCCTCCCCCAACAAACCCCGCCATCCTGAAACACCACCCTTAGTCTTACTTTCCAAGTTGGACCGGACAGCTCCTCGCTCGTCTGGCCAGCAGGCCTGCCTCCGTCCAAATGAGGCGGGCCCGCCCCTCCCCTCCCCTGCCTAACCCACAGGATCCTAGGGCCTGATTGGCCCAAGCACCTAAGGCCCCTCCTATAGCGGGAGTGGCTTTAGGTGCCTAGACCAATCAGGCCCTAGGATCCTGTGGGTTGGGCAGGGTAGGGGCGGGCCCGCCTCATTTGGACGGAGGCAAGCCTGCTGGCCATACGTGTGAGGAGCCATCCGGTCCAACTTGGAAAGTAAGACTAAGGGGGTTCCGGGGTGGGAGGGTTCGTTGGGGGGGGGTCCAGCAGGAGGGGTTGGGTACCCTCCTGCCGGCGATCTTAGGGGA
This sequence comes from Geotrypetes seraphini, assembly GCF_902459505.1. Taxonomy (NCBI): domain Eukaryota; kingdom Metazoa; phylum Chordata; class Amphibia; order Gymnophiona; family Dermophiidae; genus Geotrypetes; species Geotrypetes seraphini. Next base: position 86,652,326 of record NC_047089.1, on the reverse strand, counting down.
GGCCATTGGGAGGACCGGCAGGAGGGGTTGGGTACCCTTCTGCTGCGATTGTCGGGAGGGCCTTTGGGGGGGGGTCTACAGGAGGGGTTGGGTGCCCTCCTGCCGTGATCGCTGGGGGGAGGGGAGACTTGCAGCCGTAGCTAAAGAAAAGTATTTAAAATCGTACCCGTTTGAGGCTTTTATATATGCAGCGGTGATGGTGACGGGGCGGTGAATGGGGTTGCAGTGGCGGTGACGGGGCGGTGAATGGGGTGGCAGTGGCGGTGACGGGGCGGTGAAGGGAATGGCGGTGACGGGGCGGTGCAGAGGATGGTGAGACGGGGACGGGGCGGGTGACGGTGACCAATTTTTTCACCGTGTCATTCTCTAGTGTCATATATAGAATTTGGGGGAAGTGTACTTGCATAGATCTACATCTCTTTTTAGAACAGGTGTAAATTAATGCATTGGAATTTGTGTGCTAATGGAACTAGATATGGGAGAGGCATATGTTGCCTTCATTAAATACAGAGAAGCCAAGTTACCCAAAGCCAACAAAGTCCATCTGCAGAAACACTTATACTTAGTCCACGCAGTGGCGTACTTAGCATATGTGACACCCTGGGCCCATCATTTTTTGGCACACATGATTTTTAGTAACAAGCCACACGTCACACATGAGTACCTAGGAAAAGGCAGCATCTTACATATGCAGTGAGCAGTACAACATCAATACACCCATTGTAAAACTAAACAAGCCAGACTAGTACAGATCAATCCTACACCATCAATCCTAACAGAAAACCATGTCTTTCGAACACACAGAACACAGAAAATACATTCGCCTAGTATGGAATATGTCATCACAAACTTACCCCTCCCTCTTTTACAAAACTGTAATGTGGATTTTAGCCACAGAGCTAACAGCTCTGATGCTCATAGAATTCTGAGCATCAGAGCTGCTACCACCATGGCTGGCGCTAAAAAACGCTCCACAGTTTTGTAAAAGGGGGGATAAAATAGAAATACATAGACAAAGGTTAAATTGAACCAGCAAGAAGCTGGACTCTGCATACAATTAACACCACAGAAACAGTGACATATGTCTCCTAAAGCAACAAATAAATAGAAAATTTTTGTTCTACCTTTGATATTATTGTTGCGGTATATCAAATTTTTTATAAACCTAAAACCTGTTAACCTACCAAGTAGCTTACCTAAGCTGGGAACTACTCCCCATCATCGTACATTGTGACATTCCAGCACTACTGCTGGCTTGCCACAGGCTCTAGGCAGGAAAAGTATGAGCTCAGCAGTTAAGAAAGTCGCACCAGGGGTTTGGCCCTGGTTCACAGATAGATGTGTCTGCCTATCTGAGTTCAGGCATACCAGGATCTAGATACTGGCAACATAATCCCTTTCCCCCTTTTGACCCTTTTGAATCAGCCTAGAACCAATCGCACAACTCCTTCCAGAGTTTTAGGGAAAGCTCAGATATATTTCCCTTTGATTAAACTAGTAGTAATTTACTGACTAGCCTGAAGGGGAGTCATTGAGAGCCTTGGCCCATTCCTGCAGCACCTAGCTGTAGGTGGGGTTTCTCTAGAGATAAAAAGGAGCTCCTTACTGAGCAGAGGGAGAGGGAGGAGACAGCGAGCAGACCAGTCTCTGGAGAGAAGCACACAAGAGCCTTTGAACTTGCCTGATGGTGGAGCCCAGCTGAACTCTAGTGAGGATTGGAAAATGCTTAAGATGGAGGAGGATTTCCACAGGCCAGAACTGGAGCTGATTAATACTTCAGAAGGTATGGCAATAGAAAAGGAGTTCATTTCTGAGAATGAGATTCTAGGGCAAATGGAGGTCTGCTAACAATGCTCAGTCTAGTCCAGCTGTCTAAAGTGTGCTATATTAAAAAGGACTTACCTGGTTTTTTTATGTGGAAGTTTAAACCAAGAAGTGAACTGTTCTGGAGCAACCACCCATAGGTGCTGGAGGTGAGAAGGTTCATTTTTGAACTATGTTTTTCCAGCAACCATAGGGCTGTGGTGATTAAGGGAATCAAGAACTGTTTGAATTGTGCAAGAAGCCTATTCTTTTTGCTGCAAAAGTCTCTTTTTGTTGTTTATTTTGTCTCTCCATTTTGAAAACTGGATGGAACTATGAACAAAGCTTATGGGACATTACTGTGAACTAATTTTGGATTATTTGTTCTATTTCCCTATCAGAAGCAACTGCAAACTAGTTTTCTTTATCTACCTGAGAGTTTGGGGAAAAAACCTTGAAACAGCTGTGGCTTTACTCCAGCCAAGGTGTGGCAACTCTCCTGTGTGAAAAGCTAGTGGAACCCAGAGTACTGCTGTAGTGTACTTAAAGCATTTTGTTTTATTAAAAGTTTTTAGTTACCAGTTGCTTATGGTTTTGCTTTTATGTTGTCTTTATGAGCCTTATTTTTCTGAAAAATATTTTTGCTTTAGTGTATCGCAGTATACAAACAAAATTTTATGTCATGTTATATGAAGAGTAGCAAAATTCAGCTCCATTCCTTGGCCCCCTACTCTAATATTTTTTTTGCCCCTTTGACTCTCCTTCTTTAGTTCATTGGTTTCATTTTTTTCAACTATTCTGATGATATTCAGCTTCTTCTCCCACTAGACTCCCACACACCATCTTGCTATTCATCTATATCTGCTAAGCTTGCCAAAATTGCTGACTGGCTTACATTAAACAAACTGAAAATTAATTCTCAGAAAACTGCAGTAATGTTCTTCTCTTCAAGTACTCCATTTCCAAATCCATCCAATTTCAGTATGAAAGGCACCATCTTATCATTCACACAAAAAATTAAGATCTTAGGAGTTGTGATAGATAGCACTTTATCCTTTCATTCCCATATTCAGAGGTAGTCTCTTCCTCTTTTCTAGCTCTTCATCAAATTCACTCTATTTATTCACTCCTTCAGCCTGTCTTTCTTTGCATTCTTATACACTCTCTAGTTCTCTCAAAGCTTGACAAGTGTAATTCCATTCTCATTGGTCTTCCAAATTGTCAGCTCCATTGGTTATAATTAGTTCAAAATACTGCAATTCAACTATTCTACCGTTGCTCCAAATTAGACCATGTTACACCTCTTTTAAAAGCAGAGCATATTCTTCCTGTTTCCTATCGGATCCCATTTAAATACAATATTCTCTCCTTTCAAATTTTATCCACTTGTCTTCCATCTTTTCTATTTTGTTTCTTAATTCTATATTCCCCACAGATAACCCTTCAGTCTTCATTTCAGGCAGCTATTTCTAGATGTCCACAGAAATTCCTCTTTCTCAGTTATGGTCCCCCACTCTCTGGAACTTGCTTCCCCTATACCTTCACACTGAAAGCTCTTTTCTGACATTCAAAGCTCAATTAAAAGCCTATTTTTCACAGGCATAGAGTACATAGCTCTCTTTTACTTTCAATGAATGAGACTACCACTGAACAAGAACATTTTATTCTAATCTTCCTTATGATTTTACCTCACCCTCTTCTTTTCCTTGCCTTTTGATTTTATTGTAATCATCCTTTTTTTGTTCCTTCCCATATGTTTCAGTGGCATCTGTAATGTTATCAGTCTAGAACTTTTGTGTGTGTGTTTTTTTATCCCCTATCTTCTATTTTATTGTAAACTGCTTAGATTTTACTTTCGTTTTATGTTGACAGTATATCAAATAAATTGAACTTTAAACTTGAACATATATACATTTTTTATGAAATCTACTCCAACAAGTTTCAAGTGTATACTGCTGTCGTGGCTGAAATCTCAGTTTGAATTAGGTGAATTTCCTAACAATCTTGGAGAAATTGTTCTTAACTCCAATAAAGAAAAATACAGCCTTGACTGTATCCGAGACCACAAATTATAGATCAGTTGTTTCCATACCATATTTTATTAAAATTATGGAAGCTTTAGTCACTGGTTATCTGGAAAATTATTTAGATCGATTCAACATTTTACACACCTCTCAATCAGGTTTTCATGTCTTGTATAGCACGGAGGCTTTGTTATGCTCTTTAATTACATGAATTAAGTACATCATGAGCTATGGTAATTGTGCTTTAATAATGCAATTGGATCTCTCAAGTTCTTTCAGTCTTGTTCATCATGATACACTTATGCAAAAGCAGGATAGTACTGAAATAGCTGGCAGGGTGCTGGATTGGTATAGAGGTTTTCTCTCCTTTAGGTCCTACATGGATAAGATGAATGGGGAGCTTTCAGGGTATTAATCACCTGGTTAATATAGCATAAATCTTTATTTATATACCGCAAATGCCTTTCGGTTCTAAGCGGTTTACATAAAAGTAGATACATCAAAGAAGAAAAATTATAACATTAAGAATTTACCTATCTGTCCCATATGTGTCTAAATTAAGGTGCCTAAGAAGTAAATGGTGAAAACTATAAATATGTAATTAAAAAGGAGAAAAAACAATATCAAAAACACAATAGAAAGAAAAGAAAAGTAGAGTGGGAAGGAAAAGCATTAATGCACATAGAATTTCCCTATCTCAAAAAAAAAAAAAAAAAAAAGTGGGAAGGAAAAGCAAAAAGTGAGAAAATAAAGTGAAGTAAGATAAAGGCCATGATCTATTGATTCACCAAAGTAACAGTCAACCTCCACCTGTGTCCTGAAGCAGTTGAAAACAAGCACATCCCTAAGCGAAAATTCACCAGGCAAAAGGGCCCAACAGCTGAAGACAGCAGGCCGAGAAGACAAAGCAGGCCACAGAAGGTCCCCCGACATCAGCACCAACACACTGCTGTCGATCATAAGCCACGGAGACACCGGCAACCATCTTTGGTCTCTCGAGGGCAGAAACCGATGACACAGCTGTCAAGCACACCACATTTCCACAGCACAAGGGGGAGTCGTGCCAAAGTCAGGGCCCTGCTGCTGCCCGCCGCCAATGGAAGAAAAGCTGCAAGGCTCCACTGCCAACCGCCCTCAACAGGGCCAATCACACAGAATGCAGCAGGAGAGGAAAACATGACCGATGCGCCAGTGCCAGCCGTCATATCGCCAGTTTCCAAGGCTGGGATCGCACATTTCAAAGGAGGAACTTTTCAATTGAGGTCATATGAGTGCAGGCAGAACCGCTCACTGCCACATCAAGCTCAAATAGCAAAGGTCGAATTCCAGGCTAACAGCACCAAATATCAATAACATCAGTCCCTTAAAAGAACAAAAATCTAAGGCAAAACAGAAAACAAAAAATGAAAGGAGATACTAAAGCTGATGTCCTAATCAGACGCCATCTTGGAAAATAAAAAAGAAAATCCCCATTGCCACCTGTCTTATTTAATGTGCTGCTATCTTCTTTGGGAATGTTATTTGACAAGGCTGGCTTTCAAGCTGATAAACTGCGTACGTGTGGATGTTATCACTGCTTTGTTTATTGCTGATTCAACATTAGAAAATACACTTCCCAAGATAACTAGGTGTACATCTCTAATCAGTGTTTGGAAGAGTACAACTTGTTTACAACTTAATGAAGAGAAAACTCAATTTTTACTGATTAGTAATAGTATTGATATTTGACAATTTTTCATTTAAAATTGGAAATATAAAGTATACTTTGGAAAGACTGATTAAAATATTAGGTATAATTCTTTATTTTAGATTAGCTATGGTAGAAAAGGTCAACCATTTGATTAAAAGATGTTTCTGAATCATACAGAAATTAAGTAAAATCTGGAAATACTGTATCTTTACCAGGAGTAATTTAGGTTAGTTGTTCAATTACTTATTTTAAGCAAATTGTGAGGTATTACAATCTGTGTGAGGAGTCTGTGAGATAATTACTGAGGAGTTTCATTAATTCTGAGCCAAAGATACTTGGATATGCAGATAAAACTGAGGTTGCTCAGATATTGTGTGAACGTGTGGGTTGAAACTCTGTGAGCTGATTTCATATCAGAAGCATTTGTATGTGCGTGTGTGTGGGGGGGGAGGGGGTTCTGGGAGGGTTCTCTTGGTGACCCCATCCCAAGCTTTATCAATGATCTTGAGGCAGTTAACGATGTGGAAATAATTTTTCCAAAACTCTCGGAAGGTAAGGTTTGTTCCATCAGTTACCACAAAGCATTGCTGAAATAGTATTTTGGTGTAAAGCTTTTTAAAGTTCGAAATGACCTGCTGGTCCATGGGCTGGAGTAGTAGAGTCATGTTGGGAGGAAGGAACTTGACCTTAATGAATTGGAATTCCTCCAGTAAGTTATCCTCTAGGCCTGGAGGATGAGCAGGAGCATTATCCATAATCAGCAAGACATTGAGTGGCAGATTCTTTTCTAAAAGGTATTTCTTCACTGCAGGACCGAAGACCTCATTGACCCACTCAACGAACAAGATACCAGTGACCCAGCCCTGCTGTTGGACCTCCACATAACGTTTAACTATCTTTTCTGCACCATGCATTTCTTGAAGGCTCGTGGATTCTCAGAATGATACACAAGCAGGGGCTTGACTTTGAAATTCCCAGTTGCATTAGCACAGGACAAAAGGGTTAGAGGGTCTTTCATGGGCTTGTGACTGGGCATTGCATTCTCTTCTGCTGTAATGTAGATCCTCTTAGGTATCTTTTTCCAAAAAAGCCCCGTCTCATCGCAGTTAAAAATTTGCTGCTGCAGGTAACACTCAGAAGCTATGAGCTCCTGGAACTCAGCAACTAACGTCTCAGCTGCCTGAGCATCCAAACTCGCAGCCTCTCTGTGCCTCAAAACACTATGGATGCCACTTCTTCTCTTAAAGTTATCAAACCATCCCCTACTCGTCTTGAAGCCTTCTTCATTTTCTGTCGATTTACCTGGCAATTTACGTACAAGGTCGGTGTGCAAGGCCTTTGCCTTCTCACAGATAATGTTCTTGGTCACGGTATCACCTGCGAGTTGCTTCTCATTTATCCATAGGAGAAGCAACTTTTATATATCTTCCAGAACTCATGGCCATTGTTTTGATACTCTTGTAACTCATTTTGCTGCATCTAGCCTCTTTAATTTTTCTTTCTTTTTTAATATTGAGCAAATCGTTGATGTAGATTTGTTATAACATCTTGCAATGTCAGCCACTCGCATACCTTGTTCATGTTTCTGGATGATTTCCTTCTTAACGTCCACTGTAATCATCTCCTTCTTCCTTTTCATGCTGCTTCTTTGTAGGGGTCATTTTCACAGCTCCACACAGGTTACACTTCTAAGATGGGCACACAGCTTCTGAGATGGGCACTAGAGAATGACACGGTGACAAAATTCATCACCGTTCCCGTCCCCACGGATAACCGTGGGAAACCATCTTCATGTCATTCTTTAAGGAGAGAGGGAAGAATCAGAGCATGAATGGCCACAACCACTGACCTGCAAGCTTTGCTTTGAAGAATGCTGGTGTAGAAGGACTGAGGTTGAAATAGACACTAGAAAATGACATGGGATTATTTCCCGCGGTTATCCGCGGGGACGGGAACGGTGATGAATTTTGTCACCGTGTCATTCTCTAATGGGCACACAGCTTTGAGGTAACTGATGGAACAAAACTTCTGAGATGGGCACACAGGATGCACTTCTGAGATTGGCACACAAGATGCACTTCTGGGATGGGCACAGAGGATGCACTTAAGATGGCAGGTTTTGTTTTTATATGGTGTGCAGGGTAGGTGTTGCAGAGAAAATGAAGAAGCACAAGTTTGGGGTTTTGGGGTTTTTTTTTTTTTTTTAGATCTGGCTACCAGCAAAGTGTTGCAGAGAAAATGAAGCACAAGTTTGTGGGTTTTTAAAATCTGGCTACCAGCAGGGTAGGTGTTGCAGAGAAGATGAACTACAAGCTTGTTTTTTTTTGGTTGTTGTTTTTTTTTATTTAAATCTGGCTACCAGCAAGGTGTTGCAGAGAAAATGAAGCACAAGCTTGTTTTTGGTTTTTTTTTAAATCTTGGTACTAAAAATCTAACCAGGGCTAATACTTCAAGTGAGGATCTGTGCACATCTTATGTGCGTGTATGATACAGTTCTCTTGCTTTTTCCTACTCAGACAAAGGCCACAAACAGTTCTCTCACGTTTCTCTCACTTTTTCCAATTCAGGCAAATTCTTTGCGCATACACTACACTTATGTTTTGCTTACTTGTGCGTGTTGCACGCGTACTGTGAGTACAGCGGGCATATGTGCTCGTTTATTGAGTCAACGCTCGGTTTGCGAGTCAATAATTAAGGAAATGTTTTGCTTGTCTTGCAATACACTCACAAAACGTGTTACTCATAAACCAAGGTTTGACTGTATTTGCATTTAGCCAGTGCTAAGAAAAAGAGATTGGATGTGTAGGATTTAAAAAAAAACTTTCATTCCTTTTCGGTTGTTCCTTTTTTGGGGAAGATAATTGAGAAAGTAGTGTTGAATCAACTAAATGAATATATCCTACAAAAAAACTGTTTAGACGAATTCCAATTTGGATTTCGCCATTCACATATGTGGAGTTGCTGCTGCTCTCAGTATTGGAGGTTTTGAGAGAGGGAATTGATAAACGGAATAAATTCTTGATGATATCCCTTGATGTTTCTGGGGCGTTTGACACTGTGAATTTGGATACCCTTTTGGGGAAGTTGAAACAGTTGGGACTGGCAGGTGATGTTTTGAAATGGTTTACATCCTACTTAAAAGAAAGAGCTTTGCGGGTGAGGAGTAAGGAAACTGTGTCCAGAATAATTGAGGTTAAGAGAGGGGTCCCTCAAGGATCAGCCCTATCTGCAATTTTGTTCAATATCTATGTCTTCTTTGGGGTGGGAGTTTCAGGAGATGGGAGTACAATATAGAATATATGCCAACGACATTCTGTTTTTCTTCCTGATTAATGGTGTGTCTGACATGCAACGATATATGGAAATGATTTTGAAGTGGATGGATGAGCATGATTTGAAGTTAAACGTTAATAAAATGGAGGTAATGGTGGTAAAAAGCCAGAAAGACAGTTTTGTGATTGAAAATGTGGTTGTGTTGGGGGAGAAATTGCCAGTAAAAAAGGAGATGACTGTTTTGGGAGTGTGCCTGAATAACTGTTTGACGATGGGAAAGAAAATTCTGAAAATGATCAGGCAGGGCTAAGTGCAATTGCAATTACTCTATAGATTGAAACTATTGTTGCCAACTTTTTATTTTCGCAGTGTTGTCCTGAGTAGAGTGGACTACTGTAATTCTCTTTACTTGGGAGTTGCTAAAGAGAAACTGAGGGCTTTGCAGATGTTTATTAATTCTGTTGCTCGATTGATTATGGGGGTTCCATAGAGTGCTCATATATCTCCTGTATTGAAACGATTGCACTGGTTGCCTATGCAGCAAAGAGTGCATTTTAAGATTCTTGTAATTATTCATCAGATAGTGTACCATGTTTCTCCAAAGGTATTACAAGAGATGTTTGAAATCTACCAACCTAGAAGAAATTTAAGATCTGAAAATGCAATGAAATTGAGTATGGAGGGCCAGATGCCTATTGTGCATGTTAGGATTAGAGCATCAATGATGTCTGTGGCTGGTGTGAAACTTTGGAATGCCCTCCCTGGCATTCTGTGATTCTGTGCGGGGAAGATCAATTTTAAGAAAATGTTAAAAATGCAGCTTTTTGCCAATGCCTTTTTATGCTAATGTTTCAGTAGTCTCTTCAGTTTTAAGATATACCTCCTCTTTTACTAAGGTGCGCTAGCCGATTTAGCGCACACAAACTGTTTTAGCGTGCGCTAAAAGCTAATGCGTCTAACATGCACACTAAATCAGTTAGCGCACCTTAGTAAAAGAGGGGGATAGTGCTAAGAATACTTCTGCTTTGAAGGTAATACTTAATGTTTTTCTGCATTTTATTCATGGAAATTATGATTCAGTAATGCTTTTATGATTTGATAATATTTGTTTTGATATGGTATTATTTTTCTTTGGGGGATGGGAAATTTTTGTTTGTATGAAATGTTTAGCAACTACGGGCAAAAAAAACAAAAAATGGAATTGTCCAAAATGAAAGATGTGCACTAAAATAGTGTCCACAAACTCATCTGTAGGTGTAGAGATCTTTATTCATCCAGTGTCATCATGACACCATCAATGATTCATTGACTCGACACGTACATTAATGCGGATTGCTCCGATTTCAGTTGGGTTGAGTCGTTCAGTAGACCAATTTTATGGTTACACATTGGTTACGTTGATGAACTTTGGCAGTAGTGTATATTGCGATTCACAAGACTCCTGAGGCAGGCCTGTTGGCCGAAACATGTACATGTCGAGTCAATAAATCATTGATGGTGTCATGATTTCACTGGATGAATAAAGATCTCTACACCTACAGATGAGTTTGTGGACACTATTTTAGTGCACATCTTTCATTTTGGACAATTCCATTTTTTGTTTTTTTGCATTCTTCTTGTGGTTTTGTTTGTTCCCCTGTTGTGTTCTTTCTAGCAACTAAGGGCTGCATTATTTAGCTCCTCTCGCCATCCTGCTCTCTGTACTTCTTCTGCCTTTCAGCCCCGACTGATCTCTGCCTCCTTCCCTGCAGTGCAAACCCATGTGTTTAAAGTGGGGCTGCACTACGCAGGGCAGCCCTGCTTTAAACCTGCGGGCTCACACTGCAGGGAAGGTGGCAGAGAGCAGGAGAGTCAGGGCCAGTGAGTCGCCGGGGATCGCCCTTCAAGACAACTTTAGTTGAAGAATAGCAGGAGAGTCAGAGCCCCAAAATACCCCCCCTAAAAAAAAATCTGCAAAAACGAACACGAATGCATGCGCAGACCATCTAAAGGGAAAGCAGATGGTCAGGATTGCACACTAGCGATCCATGTGGGCGGATGGGGGCGTTCCTCTGATCGCCCCCATTAGAATATTTTTGGTTTCTGAATCCATCGGACCTGCCCAGATCGTACACGGATCGGTCACGATCGGGCAGGTTAGTGAATCTAGCCCTTAAGGGCTCAGGATAATATGTATGTAGCTAATATGTAAACCACTTAGTTTTATGCGATATATAAATTGTTAAATAAATAAATATAACCAGTCAGTGCCATTTCTGGCCGTTTAAATAGCACTGACTATTGGCTGGCTCATTCCCACCTTCTGGATCATATCAGTTGTTCATTGGTATACTGTAGTGCACTGAGCTAATGAAAAGGGGAAAGGGATTTGGACTTTTATACCGCATTTTTGTAGTTATATAACCACATTCAAAGTGGTTTACATACAGGTACTTAAGCATTTTTCCCTATCTGTCCTGGAATAATGTACAGTATGTTTATGTTGAGCCACAAAACTATTTTAAACTGCTTATTACCAGTTTAATAGAGGGGTAAATATTCAGTTGGCAGCAGTTAACATATCTGGGCATTGGCATTGAACATCTGAGTTTGGTCAACCAGCTATTGCTTATCTGGTTAAATGCAATATTCAGCCAGCTCCCTGTGACTCTGGGCAAGTCATTTAACCCTCCATTGCCTCAGGTAGCCTGCTGGGACAGACAGGGCAGGATTAATTCATCGAGGGCCCCTAGGCACACAAGTACACTGGGCCCCCTGCCCCGCCCCACCCCACCATGCGCCCATGCGGAAACAGGAAGCTGCATCAGAGGGAAGCTTTGGGCAAGCAGCACCACTTGCACAATTACAGTTCCTGTTGCCTTTCTTACCTGCGTTGCTTGCTTGTCTTACTTTCCGTTGATTGGGGGGGGGGGGGGCGGGCGCGTTGCCGATCGATGCTGGAGGTGCCCATCGCTGTTTGGAAAAAACAATGTTGATGCCCTCCTTTATCAGGCCCCCCTGACCATTTCGGGTCCTAGGCATGTGCCTACTTGGCCTATTGGTTAATCCTGCCCTGGGGACAGATAGGGAAAATACTTAAGAATACCTGATTACTGTTCAATGTATTGTAAACCTGAGTGAAACTGGACAAAGATAGGACTCAGTTTTATGCAATCCAATTTAACCAATTAATTTAGATGGTTAATTGCTGAATATTGTCACAAATTTGGGTGGGCAATTCTGGGCACCATATATTAAATCCAAGGGATAATATCTTTCATAAAATTAGGTGATACGTGAAAGTGTATGCATTGGCATGAATTCACATGCTTTTAGTAAATGCTGCTTGATTATAAAATACTAGTCTTTAAGCCCGTTACATTAACGGGTGCTAGAACATATGTGTGTGTGTATGTCTTTATTTCTTTCTCTCTCTCTCCTTAGCCGCTTTCTTTCTTTCTGCCTTTCTTTTTCCTTGGCTGTCCATCACCACCCCTTGCCTGCTCCCCCTGTCAATTTTCCCTTCCTTTTACCTCCCCTGTGTCCATCACCACCCCTTCACTGCTCTCCTTATGCAGCAGCAGCCCTTCTCCCTTTGTTTTACCTCCCCCCTGTCCAGCAGCACCTCTTTCCTTCTCCCCCTGTCCAACATTAGTCCTCTGTTCCTTTTTCTTCACCCCCCCTGTCCATCAGCATCTCTTTCCTTCTCCCCCTGTCCAGCAGTAGGCATCCCTTCCTTTTTTATCCCCCCTCCTCCTTCTTATCCCTATGATACTCTTACCTTGCTTCTCCCCTGATCAGAGGTTCCTGACAGCCGCCCATTTGCACCCATTGGAAAAGTTCCCACTGCCGCATCCCGCACCCCTCCTGACGCGGCTCCCGCTGTCCTTTCTGTCTGTCTCTGTCCCTGGCCTCCTTTCCCTGTCTGTCTTTCTTTGTATCTCCCTGCCCCTGTGTCTTTCTTCTTTTCTTTCTGTCTCCCTTCCTCCCTCTGTCTGTCTGTCCAAAGCAGCATTCCATCCCCCTCCTTTTCCCTCCCCCCACACCAGTTCCCTGTGCACCTGCCCCTGTGTCGTTCTTATTTTCTTTGTGTTTCCCTTCCTCTCTCTGTCTGTCTGTCCAAAGCAGCATTCCCTCCCCCTCCATTTCCCTCCCCCCCACCAGTTCCCTGTGCAGCAGCATTAGTGTTTCCTCTACCCCCCCCTTTCCCTTCCCGCGGTCCGGACTACAAACGTGGTGATTCCAGCAGCGCTTGCATCAGTCTCCACACGCTGCTTCGGGTCCTTCTACTGCCCTGATTTACTCTGGCACGTCCCTGATGACATCATCAGAGACGTGGCAGAGCAAATCAGGGCAGTAGAAGGGCCCGAAGCAGTGTGTGAAGACTGATGCACACGCTGCTGGAATTGCCATTCGGGCCCACGGGAAGAGAAGGGGGTGGGCGGCAAAGGAGGAACGGAAATCGGCGGTGGCAGGAGGAACGGAGATCGTCGTCTGGCTGCGGTCCGGCTTGTGGAGGCGATCGGCTGGTGACGTATTAGCGCGCTTGCGCACTCCTTCGGCCACAAACCTACATGCACACAGAGCACGCAAATAGGAGTGCGCATGCGCGGCTAGCTCTTTATTATATTAGATATGAATCTGCACATGTACTTGTGTACTCTACTGGCTAACATGTACACCTATTGCTGTTGGATTTGTGTTAGTATTCTTAAAGACAAATGGGGAACTTTTACTAAAGTGCAGTAAGTTTTTGCACTCACCACACTTTAACAACAAAATTGAAGGCATGGTATGTGCAAAGACTGGGTGTGGCAATTGGTGGTGGCATGACCAGCATGTTCTTTGCAGTTATTTAAACTATTTGCAGTTACTACTTCCTCTTGATAATGTGGTAAGCACACTTGAACTAACTGTGCAAGCGGCAATGAGCGGCACGTACTGTGCACTAATTGCAATATGAAATCCACAACCATTCTCTACCTGTAACTGGCCCAGTTTCCACCTCCTAACACAGCATGTAGTTAACACCCAAATTACTTCTGCTACTACAGTACTTATTTCTATAGCATTACTGTCTACTAAACTGCCACTGCTTGACAGAGCTTGCAATTCAGTCAAGACAGACAAAAAGGACAAATAAGGGATTAAGGAATCAAGTATGGTGGGAATGATTAAAACAGACATGGGTACTATACCAGTGAATAGGAATTAGGAGCCCTTTCTCCCTATTTCCACCCGTTAGTATAATGTAAATGTACCCTTCATCCTATGCCTCCTAATATTGTGAATGTACCACCTCCAAATTTCTGCAAATGTATCATTGTTACCCATTCTGGGCTCCTGGGGAGGATGGACTATAAAATGAAATAAATAAATATGGGGGCGCTATTGAGCTGGAGAACAAGGTGGCCGCATAATCTCTCCTCTCCTCCTCAAAATATAAATCATCGAAGCGGAGCAAGTGATAATCTCCACAGTTTAAGTATATAAATATACCATCATAAAGCTGAGATGGCAGCAAATAAATCTGGCAAAACAGATTTACAATCAGCACAAACGTCGGGATCAAAAAGATCCAAACATGATCCTCCGTCGCCAGAGAAACCGCCGGTGAGTAAACATCTCACAGACTCTTCAGACATTGTATTAGACGAGATCCGTGCTTTGAAAAATCTCATAACAAAACAATACGATATAACATGCGAGATGCGTGGAGAGATCAACTCACTCTCTGTCTCCTTCGAATCTTGTAAAACGCGTGTCGAGGCGTTAGAGACCAGAGCAGACATGGCGGCGCTTTCCTCGGCACAGTTTGAAGAACGTGTGCAGCAGCGCTTTAAAAAGCTGGATCAAGAGCTGGAGGATCTTTCTAATCGCAATCGGCGAAATAATATAAGAATTATTGGTCTACAGGAATGTGCGGAAGGATCAGATCTCATTAAATTTTTGGCTGATCAACTCCCGAAAATCCTACATTTGCCACTCGACTCACCTCTACAATTTGAACGAGCCCACAGGACGCCATCTTCTTTAAAGCAGGGATTCACACGACCAAGACCCATCGTGGCAAAACTATTGCGCTATCCTCAGGCTCTACAAATTCTAACAGCAGCAAGATCCATCTCTGATTTAAAGTTTGAGGATAAAAAAATCTTGATCGTTCCAGATTTGGCGAAAACAACGGCGCGAAAACGAAAGTCATTTCTGGACATGAGAGCACGCCTTAAATCAATGGGAGCACGATATGGCTTGCAATACCCTGCTCGGATGATTGTGACAATCAACAACAATACCCAGCATTTTGATTCCCCAGAACAGCTCCAATCTTTCCTAGATAATCTACAGTCACAAGGCATGTCATCCACCTGATGATTTTATACTATACTTCATCTTCATGCCTAATCTCTACTCCTTAGGAAGACTGTGACAATCAACAACTCTACCCAGTATTTTGATTTCCCAACATAACTTTAATTCTTTCCTGGACAGTTTACAGTTATAAGGCATGTCATCTACCTAATGTTTATATATTGCATTTCATTTATATGCCTAATTTCCATTCCTTTGGATGAATGTAACAATCAACAATTATATTCAGCTTTTGGATTCCCCAGAAAACTCCATTCTTTCCTAGACAATCTGCAGTCACAAGGCATACCGTCCATCTAATCACTCTTTAATTCATTTCACCTACTTGCCTAATTCCTACTCCTCCGGATGAATGTGACAATCAATAAATCTACCTAGTAATTTGTCTCTCCAGAGTGACTTCACTCTTCTCTGGACAGTCTGCAGTCACAAGCCATGTCGTTTGCCTGATAAATTATACTTTACCTACATGCCTAATTTCTACTCCTGATGTCTGAAGAAGAACACAACTGCTTTTCATTTTCTTTGCTTTCATATTTTAATGAATTTGCTTCTGTTCCCTTTCTCTCTTATTTAATTCATACTACTATCTTTTTGATTATTTTTTCTCATTGAATATTTTCCTTTCTTTTACTTTCTATTAATGATATATGTTATAGAGATATATAACTCTTTCATATTGAAAATGTATGATTTGTATATGGGTGGAAGGGGGGAGGAAGGGAACGGGGGAAAATTTGAGGGAGGGGGAGGGCAAAAGGCAGAAAGAGAAAAAGAGGGAGGGAAAAGAGGGAAAAAAAAAATACTAAATATTTAAATAATAAATAAAATAATTAAAAAATTGTAAAAGATAGAAGGAGAGAAAAGGAGGAAAAAAAGGAAAAAAAAAACAAAAACAAAAACAAACAAAAAACAAAAAAAAAAACAAACAAAAAACAAAAGAACAACAAACATAGACTAAGGGAATAGACATTCTTTGTTTCATCATTTATTATGGATCTATCCTGATTTTATTTCATTTAGGATTTTTACCTTTGATTTAGTTACTCACTTTGGTTATAAGGAAAGTATTAAAAGGGTATGAGTTCTATATGGAGATTTATATACACAAGACAATCTGAAAACATAAGAAGAAAATAAAGAGGGAAATCATATGAAATAGGCAACAAATAAATTTAAAAATAATAAAACTACAAAATAACACAAAAAAAGGTTAACGGGAAAATGATGGAAACGGGGAATAATTATATAATAAAAAAATAATAATAAAAAAAAAAAAAAAATTTATTACAATAAAATTAAAATTTATAAAAAAACAAGAAAAACACCTTCTTTCATTTCTCAGTGCACCAGTTGCTGATTCCCCCTCACATGGGAGAGCTCTGCACATCCACCAATCATGGGTACAGAACTGGAGCTTGATGGCCAATCAGGAGCACTTCTATGTTACTATTACTTATGTTCTCTAATATTGTCACAGTTTATCATAAGGTGTTTACAATGTTTTTTCAACATATAATATTTCCTCCTCTTTTTTGCTTCCCTTTCATTTACTACAGCATTAATATATCTCCACTAAGATACTTTGGACTTTCCAAGGCTTCCATAGTCTATTATTGCCTTCAAGTTTAACGTTTCTTTTCGCTTTCTTTATTTTAAATTTATATTTTATAAACTTACAAATTAAGGTTCATAATTTATCATTACAGTTTCTCCTTTTCTATCTTATTTCATTGTTCAAATAGACTACCATAGTCATGTTGATCTGTATTTTGATATATTTTTATGTTTTATGTATAGTTTTATGATTTATTAGGTATTTTTAATGTTAATATTTATATATTGTTGTTAGTGGATTATATTTTTATGTCTTGTATTGTTTTTATGTTATGCCATTGTAATTGTTTATGTTATTTTAGACCCCTGAGGCAGGTGTTTTTACGCAGAAACTTGGCCCATGTCAGGTCCCTAAATAAACTTCACGTCTTTTCCCAAATCTGGATGATCCTTTGTGCTTTTTTTTGTTTTCTGGTCTTTGACCCTCTTCTACACTGACAAAGTCAAAAGTTCAGCAGGTACCAATTGGAAGAGCCACTAGAGGTCTCTGTTGTCCCTTAAAAAGAGCAGAATCTTTGTTCTCTGAATTGTTTTTAAGTCTGAGCTTTGAGATCACAGTTTTCAAAAGGAATTATTAGTGCATTTCACTCAGACTTAAGAAGAAAGTTGAGATCAGTTTCAGACTGTAGATTGCCATCTCCCTCACAAACTTGCTGGGAGTCCGCTTATGCTAGTACATTTTTCTGACTAGTGCCTGCACTGTGGAATAAACTCCCTAGTGCATTCGCGCAGAATGCTTTTTGAAAAATATTAAATCTCTCCTAAAATCCTATTATTTTACTGCTTCATATGGGACACTAGATCCAGGGAAATAGACTGGTTATCACTAAGTGTACCTACAGATTTTAACTATTAGATGTTAGATTTTAATGTATGACTGTTTCTAGAGTATATATATTAGATTCTATGTTAGATTCTTATCATGTGGATGGAGTTCTTTTATGATATAATGTATTGATTTTACTGTGATCTGTATAAGCCAAGTGGTATAATAAATTTTAATAGAGCATAACTGTAAACCAGGGGTCTTCAAATCCAGTCCTTGAGGTCAAGACCCAGTCTGGTTTTCAGAATTTCCACAATGAATATGTATGAAATCTGTTTGCATGTGATGGAAGCAATGAATACAAATAGATCTCATACATTTTCATTGTGGAAATCCTGAAAACAAGGCTGGGCTGTGGACCTCGAGGACTGGATTTAAAAACTCCTGTCACAAACCAAAATCACAATATGCCTCTGACTAGAGAATGACACAGTACAAAATTCATCACCGTTCCCGTTCCCACAGGAAACCATCTCCATGTCATCCTTTAAGGAGAGAGGGAAGAATCAGAGTATGCATGGGCACAACCACTGACCCTCAAGCCTTGCACTGAAGAATACTTGTGTAGAAGGACTGAGGTTGAGATAGACAGACACTAAAGAATGACAAGGGATTGTTTCTGCAGGGATGGGAACAGTAATGAATTTTGCCACTGTGTCATACTCTACCTCTGACAGTGTTTTAAAGTAAGTTATTTTTATCATTCCAAAGAATTGGATCTACTTATTCATTTCCTGATGAATATTCCCTTTCTTACAGCAGTGTTTCTCAACTCAATCCTGGAGTACCCTCTTACCAGTCAGATTTTCAGGATATCCACAACAAATATGCATGAAATAAATTTGCATATAATGGAGACAGTGTATGAAAATCATGTTTATGTATATTCATTGTGGATATCCTGAACACCTGACTGCAAGAGGGTACTCCAGGACTCAGTTAAGAAACACTGTCGTAGAGGGTTCTATCGAATGGATCCCCCATCTGTGTCAAACACCATTAAATTTGATCTCCCTTTATCCAAAAGTGTGTATATGTTAGGAGGATTCCATTATACTTGCTATTCCATGAACTCATTGACTAGACACACCTCACAGGTGGAGGTTCCATACTGTCCCAGAAGCTCAAGCCTTTACCAGGCATGTGTCTTGTTTCTTCCTAGACTAATAGTTGGAGCAGCAAGCTGAGAACATGGAATGCCAGGGTTCAAATCCCACTGTGGTTCTTTGTGATCTTAGGTAGAGAATGACACAGGAACCGTTTACCGCGGTAAACCGCGGGTCACCACAGTAAATCCGCAGGAATGGAGACATTGGCAACTGGTTTACTGCAAGAATGGGGACAAAACCTTTTACCGCCCCGTGGGAGCGGTGAAAAGTCTTACTCCTGTAGTAAAAAAAAATTGCGCCTGCAGCATCTTCTCCTCAGTTCCTCTTTTGTGCCTATTTTACCTATTTGTGCCTATTTTACCTTCAGGAGCCAGCCATGCCACGATGAAGACAGAAGGAACCTAAAACCAAAGCCTGAGACCAATGTGATTTGAAGAATAAAATTATCAGACAACAAAAAGAAAAAAAATAAATTTATTTTATATTTTGTGATTAGAATATTTCAGATTTGAAATATGTATCCTGCTAGAGCTGGTATTTGACATAACTGGGGACCGCAAAGTCCAGGCTGTGCTTCTTTAGCTTCCAGCTGGCTTAGGGCTCTCTCTCTGACCAGGGGGCAGTTGCCCTATTTGCACTCCCCTAACATTATTCTTGCCATGTGTGATTAAAGTATTCTGTTAACTTGATTTTTCTATGTAGCATTCTGTAGTAATTTGGTTTGTTTAGTTTTCATAATAGTGAAAGGGATATTTGTGAAAGGGACGTGGGTTTTGTTGAACCTTGCTCTGTTTTATTTGTGTTTATAAAATGACAATTGTCAGAGGAGAAGCTTCCGTCCACACACATACGACTGCAGGGCAGCACAGGCAGGCTTCGACCGGCATCAGTTTCTTTTCTAAAGCTCCGCGAAGATAAGGGGGAGGGAGATAGATTTGGCCGGAGGTAGGGAGGGAGGGAAAGGGCCGCATGCACGATTGGTGGCCGCGCGCCTTCCTTCCCTTAAGTTTCTTTACGCCACGAAGGTAAGGGGGTGGGAGGGAGATTCTCGGGTCGCTGAATGGCAGTGAGGTGGCGAGAGGGAAGGGTGGTTGCTGCAGGGACGGGGCGGTGAAGGGGACGGCGGGGATGGTGACGGGGCAGTGAAGGGGTTGGTGGGTTCGGGGATGGGGATGGGGCAGTGAAGGGGACAGCGGGGTCGGGGCGGTGAAGGGGATGGTGGTCCGATGACGGGGCAGTGATAGGGACAGATTTTTTCCCTGTGTCATTCTCTAATCTGCTACATCATTCCATGATGTGCCCAGCTGTTCAAGCATCTTACTGTTACTGCAACATCTATCGTTGCTGGCATCAAGGAACATTTCTAAAATTTAATAGAAACTTATTTTCCTGTCCATCCAATACACAGTTTAGGTTCTCAAATATACCCATGTCTGAAAGACAATCCAGTTACCTTCCCAGATGATTTAAAACATGGAGGGGCATAATAAAATAAAAGTCTAAGTCCAATTTGGACATAGGGTGCTTAGCGCCCAAAATCAGCAGCAGCAAAATGTCCATTCTCGAAAAATACATCTAAATAATTTTTTTTGAAAATCATCTATCTGTATGTCCAGGTGTTTGATCTTCCAGACTGCCACTATGTCTATCTTTATACCACATTCTCAACCAAAAATTCGTTCAAGTCCCAAACGCCCAGAAAAAAACTTTTTTGACGTGGGAGGGGGCCAGCATTATGATAGACTTGCTATTCAGACATGACAAAAGAGAAATGGGGCACCTTACAGGGCACTGCTGTGAACTTCACAAAAAGGGTGCCACATAAACATCTCATCAGAACTCCCTTATAAGTTATGGTGAGCCCCCCAAAACACACTATACCCACCTGTCTACAACCCCAATAGCCCTTATGGCTGCAGGTGGCACCTATATGGCAGTACAGTAAACTTTTGAGTTTTTTTGGTGGGCTCACATTTTACACCATGAATGTAGTGGTTAGAGTGACTTATGGACCTGGGTTCTTCTCTCTATGGTTCACTAGCCCATCCCCCAGACTACTTAAGCCACCTCAGTGCAACTCTACTAGGCTTTCCTACGCCAGGTGCTGATGTTCCGGAGGCAAGTATTTATGTTTTTATTCTAAACTTTGTGGGGGTGCAATGGGGTTAGTGAACATGTGGGGGGGAGTGTGTGTGGGTCTTTATTTTGTCTTTGCAATAGTTATCTGGTCATTTTCGATACCATTTGGGCACTTATACCTGTCTTTACATCGTCTAACTCACAACGTGTAAGTTTCGCTAGGTAATCTCGTCAAACATTTGATTATCCCTACAGGATGCCCATTCAGTCATGCCCTACCCTTGGATACACTGTAGGCCAGTCCTTACCATGCTTCCCTGTTTTCCACAGCTTCTTTCAATTGCTAGATATTCATTCCCATGTTATTCGTGATGGTATCTAGCCAATGGGCCTTTGGTGTACCTTGCTTCCTTTTACCAATGACCATTTCCTATCAACACCCAAGTTCAATGTTACAATGTTTGACCCTCAATGTATTTATTTATAATATGTATGGACATGAAAGCATTATTTTATTTTAGTTAACATAAAAATTAGATAATGTGCACAAAAAAATAATAGAATCAAAAGTGAAATGAAACACAATGAAAAAAGAAAAAAAGAAATAATAATGCAAGCTCATATCTAATGACTACCTAGATCATAAGGGGTTCATTTTCAAAACAGAAAAAAAAATCCAAAAAAGGGCACAACGTGACATAGGAACATAAGAATAGCCTTACTGTGTCAGACCAATGGTCCATCAAGCCCAGTAGCCCGTTCTCATGATGGCCAATCCAGGTCACTAGTACCTGGCCAAAACCCAAGGTGTAGCAATATTCCATGCTACCAATACAGGGCGAGCAGTGGCTTCCCCTATGTCTTTCTCAATAACAGACTATGGACTTTTTCCGCAAAAACGTCCAAATTGGCATTTTCAAAACTAATTTTTAAGAAATTTTTCTCTGCGGTTCATCTAAATCTTAAGGAGGTATGTTGGGGGCAGGTTTTGGGCAAGGCTAGGGCAAGCTTATGATATGGATGTTTTTCTGCAATAATGGAAAATTGTAAAAATGTCCTGGGCAAAAAAATTGATATTTTGAGCTAGACCATTTTCAATAATGACTAAGTGCCAAAAAGGTGCTCAAACTGATCAGATGACCACTGAAGAGATAAAGGCAAGACCCCTCCCTTAATTCTCCTCCCACCCCCTAAGAGGCAAAATTGACAATACATACCATAGGCTTTATGACAGCTGCAGATATAATGACCATTCCTCTTAAAGCAGCAAGTAGATTTCTGGAGTAGCCCAGTGATTGGTGTAGAGAAGGGGATCCAGGCTCATATCCCACTCTAACTGGTACACTTGTGGTGGAAAGTTGAGCGCCTCAAAAACTACAAAATACCTACTGAGCCCATGTATAAGTGACAGCTGCTGGCATAAGGGCTATTGTAGTGATATACAATTGGGTATAGTACATTTTTTGCTTTTCCTGGAAGGCTCACCTGCTCACCATACAATTAAATGGTGTATTGATGTGATGTGTATCTGGGACCTTTTGTGTGGAGTTCACTGCAGTGCCCCCCTAGGCTGCCCTACTGCTCTGCTGAAATGTCTATGTGGCCAGTCTAGTATGATTGCTGGTCCCCAGACCTCTCAATGGCTTGTATTTGTGCATTTTCTCTTGGATGTTTTTCATTTGAAAATGACCCACTAGGAAACAGCAGTACTAGCACCACTAGGAAACAGCGATCACAACACGATCCAGTACAGGCTAGAAATTGGACCATCAAAGGTGAAAAGAACCACAATGACAGCACTCAACTTCAAAAAAGGGAATTATGATGCCATGAGGAAAATGGTGGGAAAGAAACTCATTGATACCGCAAGGAAGATAGAGTCCGTAGAAAAGGCCTGGACCCTACTCAAGGGCACGGTGCATGAAGCACAGAACCTGTGCGTCCCCAAGTTCAGGAAAGGGTGCA
Source organism: Geotrypetes seraphini (assembly GCF_902459505.1). Lineage (NCBI taxonomy): Eukaryota > Metazoa > Chordata > Amphibia > Gymnophiona > Dermophiidae > Geotrypetes > Geotrypetes seraphini. Next base: position 86,629,589 of record NC_047089.1, on the reverse strand, counting down.
AGAAAAATAGAACAAAAAACCCAGTGTGGATAACAAATGCAGTGAAAAAGGCAATAAGCGATAAGGCATCATTCAAACAATGGAAAAAGGACCAGACAGAAGACAACCAAAAGGAGCATAAAAGACACCAAAAGGAGTGTCACCGAGTGGTTAGGAAAGCAAAAAGAGAATATGAAAAAAGACTGGCAGGGGAAGCAACAAACTTCAAATCATTCTTCAGGTATGTCAAGGGGAAGCAACCAGCTAGGGAGGAAGTAGGACCATTGGATGATGGAGACAGAAAGGGAGTGGTAAAAGAGGAAAAGGAGATAGCGGACAGGTTAAATGAGTTCTTCACGTCAGTTTTCACAATGGAGGACACAACCAACATTCCGGAACCCGAGGAAATTGGAAAAGGAGAGGAGGATGAAAATCTGGTCCAACTAGAGGTGAGCAAGATGGAGGTCCTCAGGCAGATAGACAGGCTAAAGTGCGACAAATCGCCAGGTCCGGACGGCATTCACCCAAGGGTATTCAAGGAACTAAGGAACGAAATAGCTGAGCCACTTCGACAAATATGCAACCTATCCCTAAAAACTGGGGAGATTCCAGAGGACTGGAAAATAGCAAATGTCACGCCCATCTTCAAGAAAGGCTCAAAGGGAGACCCAGGAAACTACAGGCCGGTGAGCTTGACCTCGGTCCCGGGAAAGATGATGGAAGCGCTGATTAAAGACAGCATTTGGGAACACATCGAAAACAATGGGCAGCTAAAGTCGAGCCAACATGGCTTCTGCAAGGGCAGGTCATGCCTCACGAACTTATTATACTTCTTTGAGGGGGTGAACAGCCAGGTGGATAGAGGGGAATCCATAGACATCATTTACCTTGCCTTCCAAAAAGCCTTCGACCAGGTACCCCACGAAAGACTGCTAAGGAAGCTATGGAACCACGGGGTGTAAGGGGAAGTCCACCGATGGATCAAAAACTGGCTGGCGGACAGGAAACAGAGGGTTGGAGTAAAGGGCCATTACTCAGATTGGCAAAGGGTCATGAGCGGAGTTCCACAGGGGTCGGTGCTGGGACCGCTCCTGTTCAATATATTTATTAACGACCTGGAGGCAGGAACAAAATGTGAGGTTATTAAATTTGCGGATGACACTAAACTATACAGCAGGGTCATAACCATGGAGGACTGCGAAGACCTCCAAAAAGATCTGACAACGCTGGAAGAGTGGGCCAAAAAGTGGCAAATGAGCTTCAACATAGGGAAATGCAAGGTCATGCATATTGGGAAAAAGAACCCGATGTTCACTTACAAGATGGGGGGATCACCGCTAGGGGTGAGCAACCTTGAAAGAGATCTGGGAGTGATGGTGGACACAACATTGAAGGCGTCGGCGCAGTGCGCCACAGCCTCAAGGAAAGCGAACAAAATGTTGGGTATCATTAAGAAGGGTATTACAACCAGGACGAAGGAAGTCATCCTGCCACTGTATCGTGCAATGGTGCGCACGCACCTGGAGTACTGTGTCCAGTACTGGTCGCCGTACCTCAAGAAAGACATGGCGGTACTTGAGAGAGTCCAGAGAAGAGCAACTAAGCTAATAAAGGGTATGGGGGACCTCTCATATACTGACAGACTGAAAAAGCTGGGGCTTTTCTCCCTGGAAAAGCGACGACTCAGGGGAGACATGATAGAAACCTTCAAGATCATGAAGGGCATAGAAAAAGTGGACAGGGACAGATTTTTCAAACTAAGGGGAACCACAAGTACAAGGGGGCATTCGGAGAAATTGAAAGGGGAAAGGTTTAAAACAAACGCCAGGAAGTTCTTTTTCACCTAGAGGGTGGTGGATACATGGAATGCGCTGCCGGAGGATGTGATAGGCAGAAGTACGCTACAGGGCTTCAAAGAAGGTCTGGACAGGTACCTAGAGGACAAAGGGATTGAGGGATACAGATAGGAGTAGAGGTAAGGTTGTAGGGACAGGATTAAAGGTAAATTATAAAATTAGTCAGAGCCCACTGTTCAGGCAGTGGGCCTGATGGGCCGCCGCGGGAGCGGACCGCTGGGCAGGATGGACCTCTGGTCTGCCCCAGCGGAGGCAACTTCTTATGTTCTAATGTTCTTATGACCCTTACAGAAAGACATCTAAAATAGGGTCATTTTCAAACTGAAAAAATAGATGTTTTTCTGGTTTGAAAATTACCATGTTTGGCATTGGATGTTTGGATGGGTTTTTTTTGCAAAATGTCCAAAATTGAATGTGGATGTCATAAAATAAAATGCCTCTCAAAACTCATACTGTGAAAGGAATGGAGGAAGAGATGTGCATGGTATGGAGGGAATGGAGGGAGATGGGTATGGATGCTAAAATCATCTTCTATGACAATGTGCACTTCTATGAACAAGTGCTCATGACAGGGACAATCAAATATTGACTGTGCTCTAACACAGGGGTATTTGAGGTCTTTTTTCCTCATTACATAGACAGTATATCATTCATTTTACTGTGTCTATCTCTTCAATGTATTTACATTTTGGTGGCACACAGATTGCTTTCACACTTTGTATGTGATATTGTGCTCTAAAAAATGTGCCATTTAAACAGTTTGTTTTAGGAGTCTTGTCACTTAAAAGGAGTGCCCTTAAGATGAATGTGAAGGAATGGCATGACCTGAGAATTAGGTGCCTCTGCAAAGTATGTTAGAAGGTGCTCTTAAGTTACTGCTGCTCTGGGTGGAGAATGCCAGCGGACTGCAGGTTGCTGGCTAAGTTCTGAGCTGAAAATCCTGAGTGTTTCATGACACTGGGTGGAACGTGAAGAACTATTTCTTATTTCTGGGTCACAAAAAAAGTAGTTTAGCTGGATGAGCACCACAAGGTCTGTATTGATAAAAGGAAGAGAATCCAAAGTGGTTTTTCTGGTTTAACAAGAGAGCTAAGATGATAATTGTAAGGTTCATTTCTCTTATCCAGTTAAAATATGTAACATTTGGGATGTGCTGTCAAAGTTAAAATTAAGTGATTGAGCTATATACATTTCACACTATACTCCTTGTAGTGTTTTGTTAGTATTCATTTTCAGAAGTCAACATTTCATATATGTCCTAGTTTGAAAATAGGTTTAGAATTTTGGACGTTCTGCCTTCACAGATATATGATTTACTACAAAATTTAATTTAGTGGTTATATTCCATACTAAAATCATTAATGGGGCAGCTCTATAAATTTGTGCCTCAGTTTAGATGCTCTAGTGCCATTCACCTAACAGCAATTCTATAACAGTATCTTGGTTTCTAGATTTTGTATTGAATGCTAATGTACGCATTTCGGTATTGGTGAGCCCATGTTTATGCATGCTCTCTTATACCATGTCTAGGGTTACCATATGGCTCCAGAAAAAGGAGGACTGAGTGGAAGTAAAACCCTGGACTGAGACATCCGGGTTTTACTTCCACTGCTTTCAGTGGATGTAACACGTAGATGTCTCAATTTTCCTCCTTACTTCTATTGTTTTCAATAGAAGTAAAACCCGGATGTCTCAATCTGTTCTCCTTTTTCTGGAGCCATTGGAGAAAGACCAGGCAGACACAGAAAACAGGAAGGGCAGCCTGGTCTTTCTCCAATGATGCAACTTCCTCTTTCCTGCTGTTTTTTCCGGGGGGGGGGGGGGAGGAGTGAGCAGGCACCTTTGTGTCAGGAGTGAGTGAGCATCCCTCCTGCCTTTTTCTTTAAGAGGGGGAAGAGGCAGGAGGTCTTTCCTGGTTGTAGGGAGTGGGCATCCCTCCTGCCTTTTTCTTCAGGGGGGAAGGTAGGGGAGGTCTTTCCTAGCAGAAGGGAGTGGGTATATTCCTGCCGTTTGTTTTAGAGTGGGTCTCTGCATGTGTGTGTGTGATTGTGTGGTGTCATTGGGAGAGGGCCGTTGGCAGCAGTGGGGGATGGAAAACTTGCGGGGATGGGATGGGGAAATTGAGTTCCTATGGATACGGGGACATTCTCTAGTATGTAATAAGGCTGTAAAGGAGATCTAAATTAAGTTTGGAGTTATATTTCAAAGGAAAACTGATAACTTTTAAAGTGTTTTAGAATTTAAACTAGATTTTTGACACTCCTGTTGCTGAAAAGAAGTGTTAAGTACAGGGAAATAGAGTTTTAATCCGTTCACTGTGTATGATCATTGATTCAACTCAGATTGCCTAATATTATTGGTGTTTAAAGCAAATGTTTTGTATTTAATGTGGAGGGACATAATCAAAAAATACATCTAAGTCTGTTTTGGGCCTAAATTGCTAGTCACCCAAAGTCGGACATGTTCAAAGTCCATTCTCGAGAAATACATCTAAATATATATATATATTTTTTGGACACGGACGGGGAGAGGGACCTTGGGGTGATAGTGTCCGAAGATCTAAAGGCGAAAAAACAGTGTGACAAGGCAGTGGCTGCTGCCAGAAGGATTCTGGGCTGTATAAAGAGAGGCGTAGTCAGTAGAAGAAAGAAGGTGTTGATGCCCCTGTACAGGTCATTGGTGAGGCCCCACTTGGAGTATTGTGTTCAGTTTTGGAGACCGTATCTGGCGAAAGACGTAAGAAGACTTGAGGCGGTCCAGAGGAGGGCGACGAAAATGATAGGAGGCTTGCACCAGAAGACATATGAGGAGAGACTGGAAGCCCTGAATATGTATACCCTAGAGGAAAGGAGAGACAGGGGAGATATGATTCAGACGTTCAAATACTTAAAGGGTATTAACGTAGAACAAAATCTTTTCCAGAGAAAGGAAAATGGTAAAACCAGAGGACATAATTTGAGGTTGAGGGGTGGTAGATTCAGGGGCAATGTTAGGAAATTCTACTTTACGGAGAGGGTGGTGGATGCCTGGAATGCGCTCCCGAGAGAGGTGGTGGAGAGTAAAACTGTGACTGAGTTCAAAGAAGCGTGGGATGAACACAGAAGATTTAGAATCAGAAAATAATATTAAAGATTGAACTAGGCCAGTTACTGGGCAGACTTGTACGGTCTGTGTCTGTGTATGGCCGTTTGGAGGAGGATGGGCAGGGGAGGGCTTCAATGGCTGGGAGGGTGTAGATGGGCTGGAGTAAGTCTTAACAGAGATTTCGGCAGTTGGAACCCAAGCACAGTACCGGGTAAAGCTTTGGATTCTCGCCCAGAAATAGCTAAGAAGAAAAAAAAAAAAAAAAAAAAAAAAATTTTAAATTGAATCAGGTTGGGCAGACTGGATGGACCATTCGGGTCTTTATCTGCCGTCATCTACTATGTTACTATGTTGTACATTGTAACAGGGAGAGTCCTGTCATGCTGGAAGAAACCCTGCAGTGCTCTAAAACTATCCCTAAACCTACCCCTAGAAGCAGGCAGGTTAGGGAAACTGCCCTGCAGAATTTATCCCCAGTGAAAGGTAACCCAAAAGTGACCCGATTTATACTTGCCTGGTTTTAGTGTAGGAAATGCTAAAGGCAGAGAACTACAGGCATCAGCATGCACCAGGCAGGGGATAGCAAAACCCACAAAGAGATTAGCTTCTGCAATCAGCTCTGCTGGGGGCAGGGTTAATGAGCTGGGAAGCTATCCAGGCTCATTAGCAAAGCACCAGATAACCATAGGTGTTTTGAGGGGCAATCAGCCCATGCTAGGGAAAAGGGTGTGTTCTCTAGGCCAAAGGAGGCAGAGGGAGAGGCAACCACAAACTTACAGCATACCTGAATCCTTGGAGAGAAGCAGACCTGTGCCAGCCAGGATTCAGAGGACGGAAGCCAGCATTCCCCACAGAAAGCAAGGAGTAACCTCAGGACTGAAACTTCTAATTATTCTTCTGAAGGCAATAATGAATTTGATACAGAAATGCCAGAAGAAATGCTTACAAATGATGTTGAAACGAAACCTGAGGAGTCATGCTTATTTGAGAGCAGGATTACAGAGCAGAGTTTGGGGAAAGTAAAAAAAATACTGTTTCTGATAAGGTGGTGTTGCCTCACAAAACTAAGAATACCATCAGAGTTAAGAATTACTGCCTCTGATTAAATTAAAAATACCAGAAGGATTAGGAATTACTGCTTCTGATGTAATTAAGGGTAACAGAAGAGTTAAGAATCGCTGCTTCTGAATTTTCTTAATCACAGGAGAATTGTGGGGAACCTGACCAAGTAGTGCAAGCAGGTTGCAGGTTCCAGGTCTTGAAATTGAAAAGTTATTTTTGTGTTTTCTCTTGAACTTTATTAGTGAATAAACCATGGTGAGCTAACAGGCTGTTTAGCCACCAATGAGAGTTTTTGTTTTGTATGTTTTTGAATTGCACTACAATATAAGACCAGAAAATAAAGTCATCATAAAATTCACACTAAACACCTGTGCTGGACCCTTTATTTTGATGCAGACGCCCCTCTACCCCTCCATGCCTCATTCAACTGCTCAGCTGAGGCTTGGATGATACAGGTCAGGGCTCCTCCAATCCAGGTCTTACCCGGTCACAACATCTAGCTGTTTGAGCGTCCAGACTGCTAAGTCGTCTATACTCCATTCTCGTCCAAAAATTGTCTAAGTCAAAAACGTCTAGAACAAGACCTTTTGGAAGTGGGAGGGGTCAACAAAGTAATGGACTGAATACTTAGACATGGCAACAGAGTAGTGGGGCACCTTACAGGGCATTGCTGCGAACTTCACAAAAAGGATGCCACATAAACATCTTACCATAACTCCCTTATAGGTCATGGTGAGCCCCCCAAAACACCCTAAAACCTACTAGACCCACCTATCTACCACCCCAACAGCCCTTATGGCTCCAGGTGCCATATATATGGCAGTACAATATGGTTGGGAGGTGTGGTGGGTGCACTTTTCAACATGAATGCAGTAGTTAGAGTGGCTTATGGATCTGGGTCCTCCTCTCTATGGTTCATTAGCCCACCCCCCCAGACTAAGCCACCTCTGTGCAGCTCTACTAGGCTTTCCTATGCCAGGTGCTGATGTTCTGAAGGCAGTATGTATGGTTTTATTCCGATTTATATGGCTGTGTGTGTTTGTGTTTCAGTGATCACTGGGGAGGGGGGGGGTGTACTATGTGTCTGCAGTGGTTATCTGGTCACTTTGGATAACTTCTGGGCACTTAGACATATTTTTAGATCGCATAAGTCACTACATATAAGTTCCATCTGGGCAGTCTCGTTAAACTTTCGGTTATACTTGCAGTACGACTAAGTATAGGTCAGGCCACGTCCCACCCAAATCCCGCCCTCACTCCTCCTCCTAAAACGCCCCTTTCAGCTCTGGGCGTACAGTGGCACTTAAAAGGCCTAAGCTGTTTAAAGATATGTTTAAAACCCGTTTCGATTATCATCACTTGAACGACCTATCTTTAAGGTTGTCCAAGTGCTGATTTGTGCGGGATCTTAGATGTATTTCTGTTTCGATTATGAGCCCCTTAGTGTTCAGCTGGTTTTTTTTTTCTGCTAGAGTACATTCCTGTAGTCTTTTCTGATTCCTAATCTAATGAGCCCTTAACCAGTATACTGTACACTATTGTTTGGAGTTTGGAAAATCTGAAACTAAATTTTGAAAGCTAAATGTTCTCCTGAGAACTGAGGGTCTGGCGCTTTGGGAGTGATCTATTTTTTGGGATCCTAGGAATTTCTGTGATGCAGAACTGTTTCCAGTCAGTATTCTTGATATACAGCACTATCAGTCTCTGTGAGGAAGCTGTGAGACTGTGAGGTAATTATTAAGGAGTTTCATTATTTATGAATCAAAGATACTTGGATATTCAGATAAAGCTGAGGTGGGGAGAGAAGACAAGGAAAGTGGGAGATATGTGACAGCAGAAGAAAGTTGGGAGACATACAGCGCTGGCATTGCGTACCCCCTGACAATGGTACGCCTACCCCTTGGGGTATGCATACCACTTGTTCAGAACTTCTGGCCTAAAGGATAGTGCAGTGGGCTGAGAACTTGCGGAACTAAGTTCAGGTCCCACTGCAGCTTCTTGTGAACATGGCAAGTCACTTAATTCTTCATTGCCTCAGGTAAAAAAGCTTAGTTTGTGAGAAAGTACCTGAATATAATATGTAAATCACTTTGGTTGTGCCATAGAAAGTCAGTATATATATATGTCTAATCCAGTGTCTCTCAAACTTTTCTTAGGTTTGGCAGGCACACTAAATGGAGCAAATATTTTTCACGGCACATTATAATTGAAATTATAAAATTGTAAAACCAACAAAAAATTAAATTTGAGAGTTATTTATTTATAATGGTGAAACTAAAATAGATAGAATATAATTGCTAATCAATGCGATGGATGTGCTTGTTTTTGAGTGCAAATTAACTTGAAATGCAGCTCAATAGTCGACAAGCAAACACACATTTCATCATCTCTTTTTTTTTTTTCCAATTTAATTTCTGTTGTAGCTGAAAATCCAAGTTCACAAGGATAAGAAAGATACAAACAGTAAAAAAGCCTTGATTGCTTTGTTGCTCAAGTTAGGATACTACTACTATCCATAAAAACTAAAATTGCTTGCCATTAGTTTTTAAGGACTAATCACGTCAAAGAATGATGCTTGTCTGGGTAGTTGTAACCTTACGCACACACTCGCAACATCGCCAGACTCTTGCATACGTAACTTACGTGTCATCTATTCTAGTGTATACTTAAGGGAATTTTTTAAATTAAAGTAAAATTCTGGAATCTCTCATGGCACACCCGGAATTTCTTCAGGGCACACCACTGTTCGAGAGACACTGGTCTAATCTAATGAAGAAACCACACTGGAGAGCAGGCCAGCATCTTTGCTGCTATTCTGACAGGATGTTGACATAGAGCCTCTAAATAGTTTGTGAGGGACCAACCCTGAATAGGCCTGATCTTCCAAAGTCTAGAGTACAGAGGAACTTGGCTGGCATCTGGCAAGTTACATGTTTGTAACAATGAGTTGCAATAACGCTGGTTGGTCCTTCCCTGAACAACATATAACTGCTGAAATGAAGGCCTCCAATGAAATTTTGCATGCTATGGATTGTTCCTGAATGGACTGTTCCTGAAGATATGCTGAAAGATAGTTTAAAGATTTTGACAAATTTGCTCATTTGGTAATTTGTATATGCTTTCCAACTTTTAAGAGGAGTTTTCTTTCTTTTTTTTTTTTTTAAAAAAAGAAGTGATTGATTCACCCACCCAGTAAGCCTATTGCTGTGCTACTGAGGCCTTCCCCTCCTCCCATTTTTTTTGAATCGGTGTGCTTGAATGTATCTACAGTCTTTCTTTGATATTCTGGTGATTTTTCTAAAATAGTAGTTGATTTTTGCTGCACCAGCCTCTTATACTGCGAGTTATTTTTTTTTTTACAAAAAAAAACAAAGTCAAGTTCAAGCCAAAGATGTCTAGCAGCTTCCAGCTTGTTTGTTCCTGTGGAACAGTTCTATCATTGTTTTCATTGGCTGATGTTTGAAGATTGGCTAACAAACAGTATACTTATGTATATTTTAATAATGGCACTTTATAAATATTTGTATTTGATATAATAAATGTATGATGCCTCAGGGTTTGCAGCATTAGTAACTGTACATAAAACCTTTGCTGCCATTAAGTTGGAGAAACACTGCATTTCTTTGTTCTCCTTATCTGAATGCAGGCTCCAGTGGCTGTGGTACAGTGAGCTCTTTCATGCATTCCTTCACTTCCAGTGGCAGCTGACATATATTCATTGCATAATAGACTCAAACTTATTGGTGGATGTGGTCCACACTAAAGTGATCTGGCCATGCAACTGAAGTACTCCTTATGGAACAGGTAGATGTATATTGCTCATTTTAATATTTCCCAAAATACAAAGACTAGGAGGCATGCAATGAAGCTACTAAGTAGTAAATTTAATACCAATCAGAGAAAATGTTTCTTCACTCAATGCGTAATTAAACTCTGGAATATGAGGGGGGTGCTGTAAAGTTATCAGCACAACCAAGAAGAGAGTTATGTGGATATGGTTCAATCAATAATCTGAAACAATGTCAAAACATAGGGGTCCTTTCTACTAAGGCGCGCTAGTCGATTTAACGTGCGCTAAATGCTAACGTGTCCATTATATCCTATGGACGCATTAGTGTTTAGCAGGTGCTAAATTGGCTAGCGCACCTTAGTAAAAAGACCCCGTAGAACTTTGTTTGGCAATTAATGAAATAAGACAACACTCTTTCATCTACAGTGGCAAAATAACGCTCGGAATTTAGGAAGTTGGTTGGTTACATAGAAACATGATGGTAGATAAAGGCCTAATGGCCCATCTAATCTGCCCATCCACTGTAACCATTATCTCTTCCTCTCTAAGAGATCCCACGTGCCTATCTCATGCCTTCATGAATTCAGACAGTCTCTGTCTCCACTACTTCTTCTGGGAGACTGTTCCATGCATTTACCACCCTTTCTGTAAAAAAAAGTATTTCCTTAGATTACTCCTGAGCCTTTCACCTCTTAACTTCATCCTGTGCTCTCTCATTCCACAGCTTCCTTTCAAATGAAAGAGACTCAATTCATGTGTCTATCATATCTCCCTTCTCCCGCCTTTCTTCTAAAGGATACATATTGCGATCTTTAAGTCTGTCCCCATACGACTTATGACGAAGACCACGCACCATTTTAGTAGCCTTCCTCTGAACCGACTCCATCCTTTTTATATCTTTTTGAAGGTGCGGCCTCCAGAATTGTACACAATATTCTAAATGAGGTCTCACCAACATCTTATACAGGGGCATCAATAACTCCTTTTTCCTACAGGCAATACCTCTTCTTTTGCACCCTAGCATCCTTCTAGCTTTCGCTGTCACCTTTTTAACCTGTTTGGCCACCTTAAACAAATGTGGAGACCCACCCTGAAACAAACAGCAGGAGGAAAGCCCACTCCTTACTGCCTAGAAAGACCTCCCCCTTCCCTTCCCCCGATTAAAAAGGCAGGAGGATGCCCACTCCTACCATCTTTTTTGGGGTTCGGGAGGGGGGATGGTGGCTCGGGGATGCTAGCGCAGGGGGGACTTTTTTAATGGGACAGATGGTGAATGTTTAAGTTGCACAGAACATTTGTTCCATTAAAAAAAAAAAAGCAGAAACCCTGACAGAAGTGACAGGAGGCTGCTTCCCCTGTTACTACTGTTAGGGCTCTGCAACAACAGATCAATTTGATGGCAAGGATAGGCTCTGTGCCTACAGTTCTCATATAAACAGGAGGAAGAGGAAGCAGAGATGGGACAAAGCTCTGTGGTTTTGATTTGGGCACAAGAAAATATTCACATTACGTAGTTTTGGTCATGGTTTTGCAAAAGCTCCATGGTTGTAACCTTTGTTTTAGTTTTCATTTAGCTTAACACTAATGAAAATGTAAGGGATCTTGCATCTTCATTATTCATTTTGTCAGTTTATTGTTATAGATTACAATTCCAAAATGCTCGTTTCATTTTACTGAAGTAAAACACTTGGAAATTACTGGAAACAAATTTCATGAAATTCTTTTCTTAGGACATGTGTGTATCAATATCTTTCTATCTAGTTTCCAAGTTTATTCTAGGTGGTGTACAATATAAAATACATGTAAGTACTTAAAATTAACAAATACAGATGACTCAGGGGACTTGATACATGACATGACATACAGAAACATATGGAATATGGGAAAGAACTACAATCTTTGAAGGTAAAGAACAAAAAGGAAAAAAACCCAAAAGGTAGGGGAAAAGACGGATCTTCCTGTTGTCCTAAAAAGGATAGTTATGTTCAAAATGCGTCATTAAATAAAATTTTTAATTTTTACTTGAAATGATTTAAGATTGATTCTTCTCTTAAGTAACCCGGGGTAGAATTCCATAGAGAAGGGACAGTGACTGAAAATATACTAAGACACATAGGCCCAAATTCTGCAAACGGTGTCCCGATTCTAGGCAGCTGTAGGCGTCCTACAGCTGTCTAACCAGCCAATCGGGATACATGTTTTTTTTAGAAAAAATGCTCCCCAGGCAGGCTGCCTAAATTGGAGGCACCTCTGGGAGCCTAAAGAGGCCCGCATGGCCATTTAGGTTCGCCTACGACTAGCCGTGGGTGGGGTTTGCTCCGGAAGTTGCCTTAGGCGAACCTAGGCAGCTGTACGTGTCTCACTAGTAGAGCAGGAGACGTTTACAATATAGGTGAGCAAAATGCTGGCCTATATTGTAAGTAGACGCGGCCGCTATATTTATTGCGGCAAGGGATCTCCCTGCCGCGATAGTATAGCGGTTGAGGTTGCATCTGCCAGTCATCCTCCCAAATGAACGAGTCAGGAGGGATGCCCAATCCCTCCTGCCCGGAAGACCCCCCACTAGCCCCCCGATGATCGCCGGCAGGAGGGTGCCCAACCCTTTTTGCCAGAAGGTCCCCCCCCGATGATTGCTGGCAGGAGAGTGCTCAACCCCTCCTGCCGGAAGGCCCCCCCCGCCCCCATGAAGTTCACCGGCAGGAGGGTGCCCAACCCCTCCTTCCGGAAGGCTCCCCCACCCCCCTGAAGTTCACCGGCAGGACCAATTTATTCATATCAACCATGAGATTTTTAAGGCTCCTGAGGAAGGCCATTCTGGCCGAAAAATGTACATGTCGAGTCATTGAGTTTCTTTTGGATGAATAAAAGAACATTTTTGCAATACATTTGAGTCCACCAGTCTGTATAGGATATTTCCACTTCTTGTCATGCGTAGTTCAAGTGTAAACAATATTGATAGTTTCAGTTACAAAAAGAAAAGAGATGCCATGTTATCATTTATTTAGTTAATTATTTACTGGAATTTATTTACCATCTTTATAAAGAAATTCACCCAAGGCAGTGTACAGTAAGAATAAGCTGAGCACAGGCAATAGACAATTACAGCAGTAAAAATATTCAAATAATTCATATGACGGGGTGCTAAAAAGTTCTAACCAACCAACTTCCTAAATTCTGAGCATTATTTTGCCACTGTAGCTGAAAAGAGTTTTATCTTTATTTCATTAAGTGCCAATTTGCAGAAAATAAATTCTTTGTTTTGACATTATTTTCGATCATTCTCTTCAGAGATTAGGAAAGCTGGAGAATTGGGCAACAGAATAATAATGGGTGATTTCAATTACATATATAGAAAACAGTAATATCTGCTTAACACTTAATTCAGCCTAGCATGATTCATAACCACTTTATCATACAAATAGAGGAGCGCTAATATAAATTGGAGAAAAAAGAACCTCAGTTAAAGGGCTTCGTGGGTCCTCAATAAAAAAAACTCCAATAAATGTTACAACGCCAAACCACAAAAATTTGCTCTGTCATAGTCCAATGATCAATACTTCAATAAGGGTCGAAGCGTAGCTGACTGAAAAAATTTTCTAAATTGTGCTGCCAATATAAGCATATTTGAACACCAGCACTGTATATTTAAAAAACAAAAGGGGTACTTAGCTTTGCACATAGGCTCCAGCGATGCTACTGCTTGCTGTATATCTCCTCCAATTCTGTGCAGCCAGTCCCCTACAGAACCCAACAGGGAATCCCTGATTTGCTATTTGAAAGCTGCATCAGGGGTAAAGATAGAAACTATAACCAGCACTCTTGCCAGTAAAAAACCTGCACAAATTCAGAAGATTCAAAATGGCGCTTGTCAGTCATTATTACACTAGCTCACCTAAAAAGGTGTTCAGCTTCTACACTAGCAGAAAGTGGATTGCTCAGTCTGAGTAAAAGGTTCATTTTGATCAGGCCAGGCTACAATATTATTGATGTTTTTCTGACTGGGTATGCAGATACTGATCAAGGGAATCTGTCTGAAACACTTGACTTCTGTATAGCACAAAATACTTTATCATCATCATTATCATTATCATCTAACTTAGAAGCAGTGTGGTCTAATTCATCACTTGAATCTTCATCTTTATTATCACCATGCCAGCCAATTGTGGAGAAGGTTTTCATAAATTCTAACAATTTTTCATTTGATGGCAAACTCTGTATGACTATCTTCGAGAACTGATGCATCATTGGAATAGACTTCTAGTGCCACAACCTTTAATGGGTGGAAACACAGTTTCAGATCAACCTGAGTAGGTGGAGAGGAGTAACCAAACAGGTTTTAAAATTCCAGTATGTGTAGGAGAGGGCATGCCCTATCTATCTTCTGCCGGTGGTTTTTTTTTAACTGATAAATTCAGGCATGTTCAAGCATATAGTAAGCACTCCCTTATTAAAGGCAACCTGCCTTTAGCCTGTAAAATAGGCAGTCAAGCCTTAGGCAACAACCTCAGAGTGTGCATTTCTAAAATGCTATGAAAATACCGGAACTTTAGATAAAATGTACTCTAAGGGGCTGATTCTATAAACAGCGTCTAAATCGTCTGGCAGCTAAAAAAAAACAATGGCACCGGCTGCGTGTCAATCTTAGGCACCATTTAGAGAATTGTGGCTACCAGTGCCTATGTAACAACTTAGGCGCCTGAAATGTAGGTGAGGGTTTTAAAAGCCCACATTTCAGGTGCCTCAGTTTTTGGAGAACTGCACTTAGCTCCACCAATAGAAATGCCTATGTAGGCATTAGGTGCTGCTAAACACCATGCAACAGGTGCCTATCTTTTATAGAATTGGATAGGCACTTAGGCCCAGATTCTGTATAGGATGCCCGGTCTCAAAAGCTGACGGGCATCCTATACAGAATCGCACCTAAGCTTACCTAAAAAGAACCCGATTCTCTAACTGACGTCCATGTTACAGATGCCAGTTACAGAATCGGGTTGCAGCTGAGCTTATAGTGACAAGGGATCTCCCTGCCATGATAAGTTTAGCAGCAACCCGTTCCCACCCCCCCCACGAAGATTACCGGCAGGAGGGATGCCCAATCCCTTTTGTCCGGCCCCCCCCTCCCACCCCTCCCGTAGATCACTGGCATGAGGGTTGCCCAATCCCTCCTTCCCAGCCCACGGTAGATCGCCCAGCCCACCCCCATCTGGACCCCTGCACCCCCACTAGAACCTCTCCTAACCCCATCCAAACCCCCTGGACTCCCCTCTAACTTTTTTTGATGGCCAGCCAGCCAGGTCCTCCCTCCATCCGCAATCGGTTCAGCGGCTGCATCTATTTGAAATGTGGATCAGCATTTTGCTGGCCTACATTTCAAGTGCCTATTGCAGCCCTAGGGAGATGCCTAGGGCCACCTAAGCTCGCCTAAGGCCACTTCCTGGCAAAATCCATGCCCATACCTAGCCTTCAGTGAGCGTAAGCTTTTCTACGCATCTCCTTCAACAGCAACAGATGCCTACGGTGTAGATGGCCTGCCGGGGTGTTTTTTAAAATGTTCATCCCGATTGGTTGGTCAGACAGCAATAATTAGCCTATCACCGCCTACAATCGAAGCATCATTTATAGAATTTGGCCCTTATTGTCCAATTAATTTTTTTTTAGCAATTATTGAGCCTATTAAGGGTATTTTGCCAATTAAATTAGGCACCTTTTAAAGAATCTTGCCTTAAATATTCAAAGTGGATGTATTAGATTGATGTACATGGTAAGTTTTATTCTTACATGACAATATAATGGCTTGGTTTAGTAAAGATCATCACTGTTTCAGACACTGAGGGGAAGACTTAACGGTAAAATCTGATGGACTGCCACCAAGGTCGCTATTGTAACAATTTTAAAAAGGTGAGTCATTCTCAAAAGATCCCACATGCAAATGAGGTTCGTGGATATTCATGTAGGTTCGCTAAATTCACTTGAAATGAGTCGTTGGTGGTACAAATTAGCACATGTGCAGAATACACCCATATATTTTTAAAAAAACAAACAAATCAAAGATTGGCAGGTGAGATGCCCACTCTCTCCCACTGTGCTCGCACAACCTCCTGATACCCACCCCTGGCAGTGGGAGAGATGCCCACTTTCTTCCGCTGCATTGTAAAATCCCCCACTACTACTACCCCCTCCACAAAGGGAGAGATGCCCACTCTCTCCCGCTCGGCGCACAATTCCTCAACACTACTAACCCCCCCTGCAGTGGGAGAGATGCCCACTCCCTCCTGCCACATGCAAATCCTCCGACACTACTACCCACCCCTCTGCAGCGGGAGGGATGCACACTCCTTCTCACTGTTGACCAACCCCCCCCGACAACTCCCCCATGCCCCTGATGACCCCCCCCGCACCCCTCTCTTTCTTATTGACAAAGTCCTCCAGAGGGGCACTTACCTGCTCTGGGTGGCAGGACCAACTCTTACAAAATGGCAGGCCTGCCCCTTCCTGGTGCATCTTCGAATGTGCTGGGGAGGAGCCTAAAACTCTGATTGGCCCAGGCGCTTAAGGCCTCTCCTAGGGAGTGGTGTATGTCATGGGGTTGTGCATCCCTCCTGCTGCCTGGGGTGAGTGTCCAGAGGTTGTGAAAGTGCGGCAGAAGAAAGTAGGCATCTCTCCTGCTGATCTTCAATTTGTTTTGGGGGATTTTTTAAAAATTTGCATATGGGGGGGGGTCTGAGCTGTTAAACCTTACTTTCCTGTCAGAGCCTGAGCCAATCAGCACTTAGGCAGGCTATGACAGCTCAGATCTGTCAGCAAATTTTGGCTGCCGATATGGCACAACGAGGTTAGGGAATCAATCGGCAATGACAGGGAATTGCTCAGAGTGCTCATTTTAATATTAATGACCTCATTGTACTACATTTACATGGCAGAATCAGAGACTGCTAGAAAACTTGGAAAAGACCACGGTAAGCCGTTGTATTAATTCATCGCTAAAATACATGCAAACTGAACTGGTTTAGTGAGCACGTTAAAGGCATGTTTAAGTTTTGCGAATCTTCCCCTGAGTGTAACTTTTGTGCCAACTAAAGCAGGGTAGTCCCCTTGTCAGTGGTAGCTAAATTCAACTTCTTGATACTAATCCTCTTTCGGGGTGTGGCAAGGCAAAATATCATCCCTCGGTGATGCTATTATAGACAATCATGTAAGGATTCCCCAAAGGTAGGAGTGAGGGATAGCTGCTAAGATAAATTATCTCTAGGAAAACACTACAAAAATGTGGTACATGACTACATTTTATTTTTTCTCTTGGATCTGGTACTAAATGAAAGACAAGATGTGAGTGGCAAGCAAGAAACAATAACGAAGGTGGCCAATGGTGCTCAATCTCTTTTATTGTGATAGACTTGACACGATCGTGTTTTGGTCCAAAAGGGCCTGCCTCAGGAGTCTTGTAATTAAATCGTGATAAGTAAGATGTATAGATTCACATATTCCTTTTGTTCATTGAATTGTCATTGAACTATGCAAAACACTGTGTCTTAAGCTATGCTGCGATCTTCCTTGCTCTGGGGCTAGATTTTCTTTCTTCACTCCATTCTCCTCCCAGCTTGGTGGTTCTGTGACTGTTGGGAGCAGCAGCATTAGTTTTCTTTGATCATAACATAATGCCAGCTGAAGGAGGATGTCCATGAAGGATGGTGGTACCTGTATTAGATTTGGTGGCTGCAGCAACAGCTTTCTTTGACATTGGGGGCGTCAGCAGCAGTAGTAGCAGCTTTCTTCAATGGTAAGCACAATGCTAGCTGAGGGGGGTGGTGGTGGTGGTGGTGGGGGGGGGGGTTCTTAGAAGGACATGGAAGCCACTAGTTCTCCAGGCTGCTCCACACTCACTTCACTCCTGCTAGAGCTGCCACATCTCCTCCTTTCTCCTGTACCTCCTTTTATCTCTT
Organism: Geotrypetes seraphini; assembly: GCF_902459505.1. NCBI lineage: Eukaryota > Metazoa > Chordata > Amphibia > Gymnophiona > Dermophiidae > Geotrypetes > Geotrypetes seraphini. The sequence goes on along the minus strand of NC_047089.1, from coordinate 86,611,878 downwards.
CCTCACCCTTCATCCTCCCTAACTATGTGCTGGGAGACTGGGTTGTTGGATCAAGTTCTCAATGGCTGGCTGAGGTGGGGGGGGGGCATCCATAAAAGATAGTGGGCAGGGAGTTGCTGCAAGTGTTGCTTAATAAACTGAGGGCAAGGTGAGGATTATGGAGCTGAGCAGTTAGTATGGATGGGTGGACGGGTTTGTTTGGGTTTTTTTGTAAACTGCTTAAATTTTACTTTGTTTAAATTTAAGGTATATTAAGTAAGTTGAACTGAATTGAACTATCACATCAAATAAGAGCAATCATGAGTTCTACATAAGTTTTCTTCCTTAAGTGAATTGTCAGTTGCCTATGTCCATGAGCCTTCTTACAATGGGCTAGAAATGTTTATTATTCACCATGAGTGTAGGATATTGGAAAGAGTCTAGCTGACATCTGGTTTTCATTCAGATATGATATTCAAATTGCCAAGAAATCTTATTGTACCAGGTAGATTAATTCAACTAAAAATAATGCTACACACATTTTGTTTTCAATAATAAATTCTTTATTTAAATCAACTATAGTTACTGAATTTGCAGAGTCCTTGAGCTTCTGAATTGGCAGGATTATTGAAAAGAAAGTGGTTGCAATTAAAGAACAATTTAAAGACAGTGGAAATATGCCATTAATTTCTGTATATCAAAGCCCACAGTATCCTTTAGAGCAGTGGTTCCCAACCCTGTCCTGGAGGACCACCAGGCCAAGCGTGTTTTCAGGCTAGCCCTAATGAATATGCATGAGATAAATTTGCATATAGTGGAAGTGACAGGCATGCAAATCTGCTCCATGCATATTCATTAGGGCTAGCCTGAAAACCCGATTGGCCTGGTGGACCTCCAGGACAGGGTTGGGAACCACTGCTATAGATTATATGATTATATTGGTTGAATATGATTATATTGGTTGAATTAAAGAATTTAACAGCTATTTGGTTGGGGAAATTGCTTATTTGATCCCTGTTCCATACATTTGAATGTTTTCTTTGATTGTTATCGTTTGTAAATTTAGCACTTGACCAAAGCATTTTTAGCTACCTTAGGATCAATATTATTAATTCCAATCTTGAAAGGTGCAGAAATTTTTAAAATTTTTGTTTGATATATAGACCAGTAGCCAATATTCATTTCTTAGCTAAGGTACTTGAAGCAGTGGTATCAAAGCAATTACAAAACTATCTATAGTAATGTAACAGTGGTATACAGTCAGAGAGAGTCTTCAAGGGATTCACCCGACCCTCTGAAGGCACTGCTCTGAATTTAATTGGTTGAGCAGGCAGCAGGCAGAAGCTGCTCAACCAATCACATTCAGAGCAATACTGTCAAGGCCTTCAGGGGCTTGGGTGAATCCCCAGCTCTACAACCCTAGGTGGGTTTTTTTTGTTGTTTACTTTTTGCTTGGTGCAGTTTGATTGGTTGAGCTGGCTGCCTACTCAGCCAGTCAAACTGCATCAAGCAAAAAGTAAACCACAAAAAAATCAGGGCTGTAGAGCTGGGGATTCACTGAATCTACTATTTAAAAAAGGAAAGCAAGCACATATTCAAAAATCATCCAAGTAACCAACTTGTGCTTACTATTAGGCCACCCAGCAGTCTCCCATTTTATAATCACTTCAAATCAGTCATACTAATCACAGGATCCAGGAACAAAAATTGAGTGGAGAAAAAGACCTCAGTTAATCTTCCTTGGTCAGAAAAAATTCCACTTGCATTCACTCCACCTTTTACAAAACCGTAGCACGGTTCTTAGTGCTGGCTGTGGCAGTAACAGCTCCAATGCACACAGAATGCCTATGAGCGTCAAAGCTGTTACCACTGCAGCCAGCGCTGAAAACTGCACTATAGTTTTGTAAAAGGGGGGGGGGGGGGGGTTCAATGTTCAAAATCAAAAAACAAGAATAATCAAATTCTTTCAATATTCACAATATGATTCACAGCAGAACTGCCAGTCGAAAAAACAAGCAAAAATACTGTGAACAAAAGTTGGACTTGGCTGCATGCATGTTGCCATATCTTCAATATCCAAAACTCTATAGATTCGTCTAGTCCATCTACTGCACACTGAAGTCTTCTTTGCATGACAGGCAATCCCCATTTCGCTCTCTTTCTGGCTGTGTCAGGGGTTTAAAGTCACATAAGAACTGCCATCTCCGGATCAGACCTTTGGTCCATCAAGCCCGGCGATCCGCACACTCAGAGGCCCAGCCAGGTGTACACCTGGCGTAATTCTAGTCACCCATATCCCTCTATGCCTCTCATAAGGAGATGTGCATCTAGTTTGCTTTTGAATCCAAGAATGGTGGATTCCGCAACAACCTCCTCCGGGAGAGCATTCCAGGTGTCCACAACCTGCTACGTGAAGTAGAACTTCCTGATATTTGTCCTGGACTTGTCTCCCCTCAGCTTCAGTCCATGTCCTCTTGTCCATGTCACATTGGACATTGTAAATAATTTTTTTTCCTGCTCTATTTTGTCGATTCCTTTCAGTATTTTGAAAGTCTCGATCATTTACCCCTCGCAGTCTCCTTTTCTCAAGGGAGAACAATCCCAGTCTCTTAAGTCGTTCTTCATATTCCAAGTTCTCTATACCTTTTATTAGCTTTGTTGCTCGTCTCTGCACCCTTTCCAGCAGTTTTATGTCCTTTTTTAAGTTGGGAGACCAATGTTGGACACATTCCAAGTGTGATCTGACCATTGCTCTGTAAAGCGGCATTATAACTTTCTCCGATCTATTCGTGATTCCTTTCTTTATCATGCCTAACATTTTATTCACTTTCTTTGCCGCTGCCGTGCATTGTGCCAACGGCTTCAGGGTCCTGTCTATCAGTACACCCAGGTCCTTTTCTTGTTTGCTCTTACCCAGAGTTGCACCTGACATTTTATACTCGTGTTCCTTGTTCTTTCTGCCTAAATTCATTACTTTGCACTTTTCCACATTAAACTTCATCTGCCATTTCTCTGCCCATTTCTCTAACTGACACAAGTCACTCTGGAGTTCCTCACTATCCTTCTCCGATCTGATTACCCGGCATAGCTTTGTGTTGTCAGCAAACTTGATGATCCCACTGGATGTTCCTTCTTCTAGGTCATTGATGAAAATATTAAATAAGATGGGCCCAAGTACCGAGCCCTGAGGTACACCGCTAGTCACTTTCACCCAGTCTGAGATCTTCCCATTTATGCCCACTCTCTGCTTTCTGTGCTCTGAATTAGAGAATGACACTGGGACAAATTTTTCCCCATCCCGCTTGAACTCATATTCCCGTCCCCGTTAGTCATTTTCCTGTCCCATCCCTGCAAGCTCTGTCCTCATCTGCATAAGCCTCAAACACATTCAAGGCTTGTGTGGTTAAAAGAGAGCTTACAAGAATGGGGCAGGGACAGGGACAGCGACAAAACTCACGGGGACAGGGAAATTGAGTTCCTGTGGGGACGGGGACAAATTGGTCCCCATGTCATTCTCTACTCTGAATCTCCTAAAGACCCTGACTGCACACCACTGCAATGTAATATTCTTGATTGTATGCAATCAGGATTCATAAAGGATCATATCACAGAGAGATGTTTACTGGTTTTAATTAATAAACTTAGACAAATTATTGATCAAGGAAAAACAGCCTTACTAATTACAACTTGACTTAAAGTCTGCATTTGACTTTGTTTATCATTACAAATTACTTTATATTGCTGACTCCATTGATATTGAGGGAAATATTTGGAAATAATTCTCTTTTTTTTAAAAAACTATGGGCTCCTTTTACTAAGTTGCGCTAGCGTTTTTAGCGCACATAGGAAATTACCGCACGCTACACCATGTGCTACCCTTCTAGAACTAACGCCAGCTCAATGCTGGCGTTAAGGTCTAGCGCGGGGGGCAATGTAGCGCGTGCTATTCTGCGCGTTAAAGGCCTAACACGGCGTAGTAAAAGGAGCCCTATGTCTTATCAGGTGCATAGATTAGGAGAATATTCTAAAAGCTGGGTATCAGGCTGTGGTGTCCTTCAAGGTGCCCCTTTATAGCCTATTCTCTTTAATATCTACTACTACTACTACTTACTTTTTATCATGCTGAAAGGTGTACACCAGGGGTGTCCAACCTTTTGGCTTCCCTGGGCCACATTGGCCAAAAAAAATGTTTCTGGCGCTGCACAAACGTGGAAATGCTGCAGCAAGACAGAGGAGGGAGCCGGCAAGATGGTAAACACATGGGGGCAGCCTTCGCCCGGGGTCACACAAAATACTTCACGGGGCCGCAGGTTGGACAGCCCTGGTGTACACAGTGCTGTATATTTTGACATTTAATAGACAGTCCCTGCTCAGAAGAGCTTATAATCTTCCGTGGTTCTTTAAGTAAAGAGATTAAGAGGGGATTCATCAAGCATCATTAGGGCCTTAAGTCATGTTATTTAGGCCTTAATGCAACTTAAAAGGCCCTAATGCTGCCTGACCTAAAATACCATTGTGATATTTAAGTTGTTGCAGGTTAGAAAATAATGAGATGCAAAATATGCAAATGCATGTTACTATGCAAATGCCCTAATGTGAGATTTGGTGTTATAAAATTCTCTCTCCACTTGTGAAAAAGAAAAAAAAATAAACATGAAAAAAAATCAATACAGAGAACCAGTATCAACATATGGGTCCCCTTTGACAAAGCCGCGGTAGTGAGTCATGACAAATGCAATACAGCCCATAGGAACTGAATGGGTTGCATCACATTTGCCATAAAGGACTCACTACCACACATACCCCCCTCTTTTACAAAGCCGCACAGCCCTTTAAATCTCTATGGGTTTCGGGGCCATTACCGCGCAGCTTTGTAGAAGAGGGGTTAAAGGGCTTCGGGGCTGTTGCCGCGCGGATTTGTAAAAGAGGGGGATAATTTTTGTTCTATAGTTTCTGTCCATACAATAAAGTTACTTGGCACATTATAGCACAATATTCAAGTTGGAACATGAATAGTAATAGAATGATATTCCAATCCATCTTTGAAACCATTGTGCAAGTACAATTGGCTAACACTAATGTGAACCCTAGGATTAACTTTTGCTAACTTGAAATTTCTTCTTTGCTTTATATCCTGGTAGCAGTGTAGAGCAGCTAAATAACTGTATTGTCTTGAATATTATTATTTTACATTTATTATTGCAATTATTCAGTACATTACATCATCCTCAATGACAACAAATGAAGCATATTTAACAGAAGCATGCAACATCTTCCTAGTGATAAAACCCCCTCCCCCTTTTGTGAGCAATTACAAGGATGTAAACTATTCCCCAATCCTCTTTACAAATGTAATGTATGTATTAAACATGATACAATGCATTCTCCTGGTTAGCAAATTTGAAAAGTGTTTCCACAGACACACAGATGTTCCATTTTCTTCTCTTCCCATCCCTTTGGGTCAAACATCGCTGGAGGCTCCTTCACAATCCATGTTATCAAAAACCATCGCTGGAGGCTCCTTTGCAATCCATGCTATCAAAATTTCATATGCTTTCTATGGAATAATATGTGTGCCGGAGTCCATATCAATATCTTTATATCTAAAAGACAGACCTGTGGAGATCTCTGGAATGAAGCCCTTAACAGATTCATCAAATTTCTTCACAAAATTGTTGGATGGTAGAGCAACTCCAAAACATGTGAAAATAAGTGCCCTGTGGTTCTCCGCATTTATTGCAATTAGGTTGCCTCTCTGTCCAAACCTTGTGCACCCACTTAGGGTGTATAGATGCTCTATGTATAATTTTGAAGTGGGTTTCCTGTAATTAAGCACTTTCTACTAGTAGCATTCCTTCAACCACCCCATCCTAAAAATTGTTATAGTATTCAATCGTCATATTTTCTGTCCATTTCTGGGCTGTAGTTACAAACCTAATATAAGTTTCTATTAGTCCTCTACCTAGGCCCTCCTGCAGCCACATTGAATCAAAAGCAGGATGAGGCTCTACAAGGTCACTAACATAATGTATCATCTGCATATACCACCATCTTTCCTGTCCCCATACTTGGAATGCCTTGAATACTATAATCAAAATAGAACTAGACACAAGTTCATATTTCTTAGGGCTCCTTTTACTAAGCTGTGCTAGCGGTTTTAGCGCACACTTAGCACGCGCTACAATGCCGCATGCGCAAGACGCTAATGCCTCCATAGAGCTGGCATTAGTATTTCTGCGTAGTGCGGGAGTTAGCGCACGCTAAAAACCCTAGCGCAGCTTAGTAAAAGGAGCCCTTAATGCCCAGCAAGAACAGTACCATTGAGTTGATGAAAGTAACACTTGTAGATAAGTAACACTGGCAGATAAATTTGTCTGTTAAAGAAACTGATTTTCTTTTCTTATGTTATAAATAGAAATTGGGACATATTTATCATAAAAGAAAAGAAACTATTTTGAACTATATGTAGAACTGGAGTAGTGTGTGAGTCTAGAGCAGTGTCTCTCAAATTGTGTGCCATGGCACAGTAGTGTACCCCAAAGAGATTCCGGGTGTGCCATAAGAGATTCCAGAATTTTACTTTATTTTTAAAATTTCCCTTCATAAGTATACACTAGAATAGATCACATGTACATTGTGTACGCAAGAGTCTGTCAATGTTATAAGCGTCTGTGTGCGTAAGGATATAACCGTCCAGACAAGCATCATTCTTTCATGTGATTGGTCCTTGAATTAATGGTAAGTAATTTTATTTTTTTATGCAGTAGTTATCCCAACTTGAGCAAGAAAACAATCAAGGCTTTATTACTGTTTGAATTTTCTTATCTTTGCAAACTTGGATTTTCAGCTCTGACAGAAATTAAATTTTTAAAAAAAGAGAACAACTGCAGATGGTGGATGATGAAATGCGTATTTGCTTGTTGACTATCGAGCTGCGTTTTTGAGTTAATTTGCACTCAAAAACAAGCACATCCATTTCTTTGATTAGCAATTCCATTCTATCTACTTTAGTTTCACCATTTTTACAATTACACATCCATAGTTTAAAGAACTTTAAATAACTCTCAAATTTAATTTTTTGTTGGTTTTGCAATTTTATAATTTCAATTATAATGTGCCATGAAAAACATTTGCTCTGTTTTGTGTGCCGGAGCTAAAAAAAAGTTTGAGAAACACTGGTCTAGAGATGACATGGGGACAAATTTTTCCTCGTCCCCACGGGAAGTTATTCTCCCTTCCTATCCCGCCCCAGCAAGTTATTTTCCTGTCCCTGCCCCATTCCTGCAAGCTCTCTCCTCATCTGCACAAGCCTCAAACACTTTAAAATCATATGTATTCGAGGCTTGCGCGGTTAAGGCAGAGGGTACAGAAATGGGGCAGGGACAAGGACAGTGGAAAAACTCGCAGGAACGGGATGGGGAAAAAATGTGTCCCCATGTCATTCTCTATGTGAGCTAGAGAATGACACGGGGACAAATTTTTCACCGTTCCCGCAGGAACTCATTTTCCTGTCCCAGCGAGTTCTTTTCCTGTCCCTACCCCATTCCTGCAAGCTCTGTCCTCATCTGCACAAGTCTCAACACTTTAAAATCATAAGTGTTCGAGGCTTGTGTGGTTAAGGCAGAGCTTACAGGAATGAGGAAGGGGCAGGGAGAGGGAGAGCAACAAAACTCATGGGGACAGGACAGGGAAATTGAGTTCCTCCGGGAAAGGGGACAAATTTGTCCCTGTGTTATTCTCTAATGTGGGCCTTCCAACTGTGGCCTCAAATGCCACTTTAAATCCTCAAAGAAATATGCCTGGCCTTGGTGCGGTTATCCTAGTTCCTGCTTGGTAAATATCCAAAGTTGGTTGGATGGTTTCCTTGCAAGATAGTACGGGGCATGCATTCAGTTCTGAAGCTGATTCTGCTCTTCAGGATGGAGTGTTGGGGATATCATGGAGGTAAAGCCCAGACTCTTGCACAATGGGGAATCAGTAAGCATGTGTTTCACTTTCCCAAGAGAGCTATTGTCTTCTGCTCTCTATTACTACTACTATTAATTATTTCTATAGCGCTATCAGACGTACCCGGCGCTGTACAGTCACAAGAAGACAGTCCATGCTCAAAAGAGCTTATAATGTAAACAGACAAGACAGATAAACAGGATGTCATGGATACAGTTAAGGGGAACGGTTAATCTGCTGGCTGGGTTGGTGGGCAGTGGGGAGTAAGATTATGGATTGAATCTCTACTGAGGATTATCACCACAATGGCTGAGGAACACAGAGAAAAGGGTGAGGAAGTAAAGCTGGTGACCCCCTTTTTCTCCAGACTACTGTAAATGCAAGGTCGCTGGGGCAGTTTGAGTTGGAAACCCAAAAGGACAGGAGTTATAATTTTGTGGTTTATTTTTTTTTTAATCTCCCTGCCATTATGGCTTATGTAAGGCCATCCTCGGAAAAGTAAAATGTTAGAAGACCTGATAGCTTCCCTACGTCTTCAGGAAAAAATTTCTCGTCATCTGCCTATATTTACAAGCTGTGCTGATACTTTGGTCCAAAAGAAACAGTCATATGCATGCTTCCGTGTGCCTCTGCTCACCTTCATCCAGTTCTTTCACAATACTGCATGTTGGAAAAAAAGGCCTACCTGTTGAGTATTTATTGCCGATTTCCACCATCAGAAAGAGTCCACATGAAAACTTTTTTTTTTACGCATGTGAAACCAGTGTCTAAGCTAAGCTATGTGAAGAATGCAAGAGTACCTTGAAAAGCACTGAAATCTGAATTGCATTGGCATTTGGAGGTGACACCCTTTTCCACACCTTCTGTCTCCTCCCTGAATGAGTCACCTGATGTGAAGGAGAGAGATTGCTTTTAAGGTAGGCACTTTGAGGGCGATCGATACTGCTCTCCTTAGAGTTGCTGCTACACCTTCCTCTCAGGTGGCCACCCTGAGCCTCACTGCACTTGTCAGCTGCAGAGAACAGGCTGTCGACAACTTAAGGTAAGCAAAAAGACGATTTCTATAAGCAACTATTAAAGTGTGTGCAAAGTGCATGTGGAATTAGATTTATAAGGTTCCATAATCACAGAGGTTGTGCTTGCCTTGGAGCTTTTGGAAAGAGAGATTGTGAGCCTCTGGGACAGAAAAATACCCAGCGAGGGCTGAACGTACACGCTTTGATAGCTTTTGGGCTTGCAGGGGGTATACACGAAAAGAAATACAACATAATGTTCCACTGAGAAGCTCACAAAAGAAGCAAATTACTCTGCGGTGCGATGGCAGATTTCTCTAGCCTTTTGACACTAACATTCATGCCTTAAAGACAAGTGATTAAATGCACCGATCAGCACCAGCAGGGCTGTTTAGGGGTAACGACAAAGAAACGTTAAGTGGCCTGCTAAAATGAACAAGGTTTTGCTGAGATTTCCTTATGACAGAAGCAGGTTAGCGTGGAACAAAACAATGCATTTATCAGTCTTGGAGGAATCTTCCCAAGTGTTCAAAAACTTGACATGTATAAACCAATACCGAGAAGAAAAGGGTCACTCTATATTTCCCCATTAGTTTTCCTTGATTCTTAAACTGACCTAGCACATATACAAAGATAAGGCTTACCACCCGGCAAGTGGTTTGCGCTAGCTAGAGCTTCAAAGCTGTTATCTCTCTCAGAACCTCAGGATCCCCACCCAAGCCTTGAGAAACCAGTCTCGGTGGTTTTCTTTGTTACAAATAGACAAGTACTGTAAATTCTTTCTATACCTATAAACTTATCATGGAAGCTCCTTTCCTGTTATGGGTCTTTTCTTATAGGCTAGTTAGTGGGAATACAATCTACAAACAGACTCTGCCAAACCTAACAGAAAAAAAAAAAAGATACTGTATAAGTGATATAATGGATAGGGTTCAGATCTATAGCATAAATAACTTATGATAGTTTAAGAGTAATCAATAAGAGAACCAGAGAAATCCATAGAATGAGGTTCATTTGTACCTGCAAAATTATGTAAGCCATTGGGACTGCTTCTGACTTTAGCTGTTCTCCAAGGTGCCCACAATAGTCTTTAACACTTGCGATGAACTTAACTACATCTCTAAATGCTCAATTGCATGGTAGCCAATCAACTTCCAGTTCATTGGGTTTTCATTCTACACTCCATAGCCCCTTAATACACCCAAACATCTGGACCCGGATAGGCCCATAAAAAATTCACACAGCCTGGGAACTGGTTCATCAAGTCACACACCCAAGGCTTTTTGCCTGATTTGTCAGGGGAAAAGTGGAATTATCAGGAAGTGCTGAATACTGGATACTGTATTCTGTCACTAAAAACCCTGACAGGTGACTTTTCAAGAGCGGTTTCCCATGTAACAGCTTCAAACTGGCATGGAGATTGACTTATAACAAGTTCATGTTTATTTGTTTCCCTTTCCCTTTCTAAGAATGAATTGTTGATATTGTAGTAGGTGACATTAGGAGAGAGTGTAGCGCAGTGGCTAAAGCTACAGCCTCAGCACCCTGAGGTTTGTGGGTTCAAATCCATGTTCCTCGGGGGTCCTTGATTGAGAATGTGTTTAGCTAAACGCATTGCTTAACTGGCGCCATTTTGAAAGTTAAGCAATGCTTTAGCTAAACGCATGCTCAATCAAGGACCCTCGAGGAATGGGGCCCGTCGGGCATAAACACATTGAACTGAATTATCGCACTATTGCACTTTATCACACAGCATTAAGATAAGTGCATATTTATTATAATATATTTATTAGTATTTATTCAAATTCAAGTATATAAAAAATACAAAAATATTGAATTATAGAGTGTTATGGTCGATGAATGACAACCTGATCTGCAATAGCTATCTCAATGAACATTTATTGAAAGCGCAGGAGCTCTGAGACCATTTCCTCTTGTGTTTACAACGCTCCTGTTAAATTGAAATCTGTTTGCACTGTGTATTTAAGTACCAGAGGTTTCCTCCATTTGTTTGCCATAGTATTCTATAAATAGCACCTAAATTTGATTGACATGTGGCAGGCACCTATCAATTTAGGCACCATTTATAGAATCAGGTCCATTATGTACTCATATAAATGCATAAAAAATTATCTAGTTAGGAAGATGATGCCTTCTTTTATGTGATTAAGGACTCAATTCTATAAAGGGTACCCAAATTTGGGCATTGATTAAAATTAATGCTGAGCACTTTTCCATAAACAACACTCAGATTTGGGTGCTGTTTATAGAATGAGGATTTACACCAAGTAAAACCTGATGTAAATTTTCATGTCTAAATTAGGCATGGATCTCCCTTATTCTCTAACACTGCACACAATTCCAGGGATGCCTCTGATCCGCCAGTACTGGGAGGAAGTGACATCGTATTTTAAGGCCACCTTTTTAGCTCTGCTTTGTAAAAGGAATCCTAAATGCCTTTTTTGTCTGGATACCTTGTTATAAAACTACTCAGTTTAGAGGTAATTTTTATAACAGGGCACCTATAAAAATGTCCAGAAATGGTCCTATTTTATAAATTAAAATGCAAATATTATATAGTCCCTGGTGGTTTATATATTCAAACACATTGTAAGGAGTTCATTAGTGCTCAAAAGGATTTGAGAGACCAGACTTAGAGCAAAGCCCCAGCAGTAGTATATCTCTCCTTTTTCAATCACTGCACTTTCAAAACTTCAGCAAACAAATTTTTTTTCTTAAATGCACTTTCCTGCAAGATGTTTGAGATCTCAGGGAGGGATGTTGCTCATCAGTTTAAAAGAAAACAGGATTTGCTATTTAAAATCTTCTAGAACACAATTCTTCAACTGCCGGTCCGCGAAGGATTCAGGTCCCCGCCGCAACGAAAGTGCCGGCGTCAGCTGACTTGCAACTTCCTGTTGCCGTCGCTGTGCCGGGACTCCTGCCTTCGCCGGGACTCCTGCCACGTATGTTTCTTGCCTTGTCTCCGCACCTCCCGACCAGCAGCGGCAGCTCTGTGTACTTTTAACTTCGGCACAGAGCTGCCCCTAAGCAGTAGTTTAGCGCGGTTTCATGAGACAGCCTCGGGGCCTTTGCTAGGTCGGCCTGCTTCGATGATGCGATGTGGGCCGGCCTAGCAAAGGCCCCGAGGCTGCCTCATGAAACCACACTAAACTACTGCTTAGGGACAGCTCTGTGCCGAAGTTAAAAGCACACACAGCTGCCGCTTGCCTAAAGACTCTTGGGCCGCTGAAGGAGGGCAAAGAGCAGCTGTCCTGGAGGTTTCCCTTCCTCTCAAATTTGCAGGTCCCTTTTTTTTTTTTTTCTTCAAACGGCAACGGGCCCCAGCATCGACATCAAGTAAGTTCCACTGTTCCTTGCAAGCGGTTCTGCTCGCCCAAAGCTTCCCCTCTGACATGAGCCACCCTCAGGGGAAAGAAAGTGACCCGCAAAGGTGAGGGGAAGGGGGGCAGATGATGGAAGTTGGGGGGGAGAGAGAAGGGGCAGATGATGGAATGGAGGAGATGAGAGAGAGAAGGGGACAAATGATGGAAGTGAGAAGAAGGGAGAGAGAGCAGAAAGCAGATGGATGACAGTTGAGAGGGGAGAGCAGATGCTGAATGGAAGTGGGGGAAAGAACACTTACTAGATGGAAGGAGGAGATAAATAAAGGAGGAAGAAAATAGTAAGATAATGGAGGGGTGAGGGGAAGGGGTGACAAGTGAAAAGAGGGAAACAGGACTAAATAGTAAGAAAGAATTTAATTTAGATGGAGGCAGAAAATAGAGAAGGAAGACTAGAGAAGAAAAGGGAAGAGAGAGCAGAGAACGATATCAGATCTGAGTGGTGGAAATGAGAAGAGAGAGATGCTAAAAACCACAGGGGGGAGGGAAAGACAGAGATGCCAGACCATGAGGGGAACAGAAGGAAGATGATGGATGCCAGACCAAAATGGGGGGGAGGGCAGGAGGAGAGATGGCAGGGAAAGACAGACAGTGAATGAAAGGGGCAGATGCTGGACTGAAGAGACAGAGAAGGTTATCATGCCGCTGTACCGGGCCATGGTAAGCCCTCACCTGGAGTACTACGTCCAGCACTGGTCACCGTACATGAAGAAGGACACGGTACTACTCGAAAGGGTCCAGAGAAGAGCGACTAAGATGGTTAAGGGGTTGGAGGAGCTGCCGTACAGCGAAAGATTAGAGAAACTGGGCCTCTTCTCCCTCGAACAAAGGAGATTAAGAGGGGACATAATCGAAACATTCAAGATACTGAAGGGAATAGACTTAGTAGAGAAAGACACTATTCACCTTCTCCAAGGTAGGGAGAACGAGAGGGCACTCTCTAAAGTTGAAAGGGGATAGATTCCGTACAAACGTAAGGAAGTTCTTCTTCACCCAGAGAGTGGTAGAAAGCTGGAACGCTCTTCAAGAGGCTGTTATAGGGGAAAACACCCTCCAAGGATTCAAGACAAAGTTAGACAAGTTCCTGCTGAACAGGAACATGCGCTGGTAGGGCTAGTCTCAGTTAGGGTGCTGGTCTTAGACCAGAGGGCCGCCGCGTGAGCGGACTGCTGGGCATGATGGACCACTGGTCTGACCCAGCAGTGGCAATTCTTATGTTCTTAGGGCAGACGCTGGATGGAAGAGAGTGAAAAGGCAATGAAAGCAGAAACCAGAGACGACAAAAGGTAGAAAAAAATAATTTTATTTCTACCTTGTGATTCAAATATATCAGATTTGAAATATGTATCTTGCTAGACATAACTGGGGAGTGCAAAGTCCAGGCAGTGTCTCTTTAGCTTCCAGCTGGCTTAGGGCTCTTTCTGACCAGGGGGCAATTGCCCTAGTTCCACTCCCCTAACACCATTCCTGTCATGTGTGACTGTGGTATTCTGTTACATGATATTTGTGTAGCATTCTGTAATAATTTGGCTTATTCAGTTTTCTTGATAGTAGAGGGGATATATGTGAAGGGGAGTGGAGACAGGGGTTTTGTTTATCTTTACCCTGTATTATTTGTATTTATAAAATGACAATTGTATAGAATATCGTTTCTTTTTATACTTTAATAAAATATGTTCAATATAAAATCATAACTATTTGAGGCTTGTGCGGATGGGATCAGATGGTTTGTGGGACCGAGCTCGCGGGGACGGGGCGGCGATGGTTTTTTAAAAAAATTTCAGTCTTAGTAGTTTGCCAGTCCACGAAATAATTATTTTATTTCCGCCGGTCCATAGGTGTAAAAAGGTTGAAGAACACTGTTCTAGAATATCTATTTTCTCAATTGCCGCTAAGAATCTCTGGAATTCAATTCCAGGTATAATGAGATTATGCAAAGATCATGTATCTTTCAAGAAATTGTTAAAAACACAGTTGTTTGTGGACGCCTTTCTCTAACTCTGTGGTTATTCTTTGTTTTAGATTTAAATAATTTTGTAGTAAGGAAATTTTGTGGGGAAGATTGACGCGTTTGCTGCGTTTTATAATGTTTGTTTGTGCTTGAAATTGTGGATGTAAATGTTTTGTACACTGCTTAGATTTAAGCGATTCATATATGTTTACAATAAATAAATTAAAAAAATCAACATATCTGTGCGTGTTTTGATGTGTTTTGCATCCAGCTTCTTCAGAAAACCCGACAAAAATGTTTTCGGTGCTGGTCTCGATATGTGAAGATACTTAATGACTCTTATCATAAGATAAGATGAGTCATTAAGTAGACTGATCATTCCCCTAAAATTTCAAGTTCCTAGTTTAGGAAAGGCCTTCCAATATGAAGGTGTAAATTTCATTTGTCAGAACGAATATATTTGTTAAGCTTCACCTTATGAATCATCCTTGCCTTTAGCAAGATCTGAGCTAGAAACAGTAATGCAAGCTTTGATACTATCACAACTAGGGGCCCCTTTTACTAAGCTGCGTATGCTAAACCTGCGCTACGCGGCTAGAACTAATGCCAGCTCAATGGCGTTGGCGTCTAGCGCGCGGGGCAATTCTGCGCGCACCAAGCATGTGCTAAAACCACTAGCGCAGCTTAGTAAAAGGAATCCTAGGTTATAGATTATAGGACATTTATAGTTTATTCATTTGTATCCTGTTTTGTACAAAGTGGGTCGCAACAAATACATACACAGTATTAAAAACAATAGTACATGTACAATAGACTAATCGCAAGCAGTAAGAAAATATATAAGCCAGTGTTTTTCAACCGCTGTTCCGCGGCACACTAGTGTGCCGCGAGATGTTGCCTGGTGTGCCGCAGGGCCGCCGGGCCCGGAGCTGACAGGGGGCCCGAGGCAGGGGCGCCAGTAGCTCGCCAAGGCAAAGTGAGTCGATCACCCAGGACTCACTTTGTCTTGGCGATCTAATCTATGGAGCCGATAAGTCTTCTTCTCCCCGACGTCAATTATACAGTCGGAGAGGAAGTTCGGGCCAGCCAATCGCTGCCTGGCTGTGCGGAACTTCCTCTCCGATTGTAGAATTGACGTCAGGGAGAGCATGCGTCGGCGTCGGCTTTGGGGCCTGTTATCCATTGGTGGGTCCTGTTCCCCGATGGCAGTGGCAGTGGCTTGGGGAACGGCAGGGAGAAAGAAAGAAAGGGGGCAGGCAGGGAAACAGAAGGAAAGAAGAGAAACAGAAAAAAAGAAAGAAAGGTCAGGGAGAGAGGAAGAAAAAGTTGGGGGAGGGAATGAGGTGTGGAGGAGAGAAAGCATACAGGCTGATAGAAGGGAAGAAAGATTGGATGCACAGTCAGAAGAAGAAAGTGCAACCAGAAATCACCAGACAAGGTAGGAAAAATGATTTTATTTTAAATTTAGCAAAGTGGAGGCAGTATTACCACAGTTTTCAAAGGAATTTGCCCAAATAACTTAATAGTTAACTGGGTAAATTCCCAGAGATGAAAACTTCCCTTCACTTACTATGCACAGTTCTGAATTTATATCTGCTGTCTATATTTTACAATATGGTCACCTTTTACTAAACCGCAATAGTGGTTTTTAGCGCAGGGAGCCTATGAGCGTCAAGAGCAGCGCTGGACATTCAGCGCAGCTCCCTGCGCTAAAAACTGCTATTGTGGTTTAATAAAAAGGATGGAGGGTATATTTGTCTATTTTTGTATGCTATAAAAACCAAATACAGAGAGAGACTGAGAGCTGTTGACGAAGAGCTATGTGTGTGTCTTTCTTCGATTCCAGCCAGAATATCAGCTTTGTGTTCAGCCAAACAGGCCCAGGTTTCGCACTGAATAAAGTATTTTATAATTTTTATTTCATAATAAAGTAATTATAAAATACTTTCTTTGTGTTTATTTGATTCCTATTCAAGAGAATTACTTTATATATAGTCAATATAGGCAGAGAGTTAAATTTTTTAACATTTTCTTATGGTGGTGTGCCTCGTGATTTTTTTCATGAAACAAGTGTGCCTTTGCCCAAAAAAGGTTGAAAAACACTGATATAAGCGACCAGTGCTCAAATATGCCATGGAGCACTCGGCGTTCAGACTTCATCTTACAAAATAAATACCTCTTTAATAATCTCTTAAAATTATTCAGGTTTTTCTGTTGGCGTATATGCATCAGAATCTCATTCCATTCTCGAGGGCCTATACAGGAAAACATACATGACCTAGACACTTTCAGCCTCAATTGCTTGACCGTTGGGCTATGTAGGTCAACACGAACCACAGAACACAATATAATAGGACGTTTTCCTTGTAATAATTTTTTTATAAAATGACATCAGGAGTTATGCATGTAGAAGTATGAGCAGTGACAAGAAAAGGTGCTTACTTTTACAGGATCTATGTGTAGCATGATGCAGGATGGAGCATAGACAGAGTTGCAATTTACCCACATTTATAAAGCATGGCTCAGATTCTATGCATTAAAATCTTTGAAACTTGGCTAAAGTGCAAGACACCATTACCCACAACAGGTAATATAGAGAGGTATCAGGGATCTCAAGCGCTCACAGCTAAAAGCCCGATGTTTGTTTCAAGGCAAATAACTACAAGGTGAGCTATCATTGGTCCCATACATTCTCTGAATTTTTATATATTATTTTATATGATTTGGTGATTTCCTATACCGTACTTTCTCATTGTGAGATTCAATATAGAAGTACTTAGCTTCAATGTATAATCTTGGCGATGGAAGATCTCCGTTTCGCTCCTATCGTTATACAGGAGCTTTGTTAGGACAGGCGCCACAGGCAGCACTGTAAATCAAACATATAGTTTCACAGAATATCACTAATTTATTGAATCTAAATATCACTAATTTATTAAATCAAAATATGTAATGGTGTCTTGTACTTTAGCCAAGTTTCAAAGGTTTTAGTGTGTTTCACAATATTTTGGAGTGTCAGATTCTATGCATGACAGCTAAAGTTAAGCGCCTAAATTGGTGTGCCTAGCCAATATGGTGCCTAACTTAATTATTCAATTAGCTTAATTGGCACCAATAACAATTTAAATTAACTTAAAATTAATTACTAGGCACCTTCCGATTTTGGGTAGGTGCCTTCCAAAAATTAGGTGTGGTTAAGGGTGAAATGTGGGCATTTCTTGGGTGTGTTTTCCATGTAGGTGCCTAAAATAGACTTAGGAATTTAGTCTAAACTAGACTGGTATTTAGTCTAACAAAATCCAGGCATAAATAGGGACCACCTAAATGCATTTTAGACGCTGCTAGGCGTGATTCTTTAAACGGCACCTAACTGAAGATTGACACATGTGCTGCATTTTTCTGTGCCTACAGTACTTTTTAGGCTCTATTTGTATACGCGGGGCCTATGTGTGTATGTGCATTAATTATATGTGATTATTTACATCTGCTTCCCAGCAGGTGTAAATATCCATGGTTTCAATCTAGGTATGATTTCTGCTGCTTTCAATATTTCAATTAATATTAATGATTTCTAAATTCAGTATTTATACTTTGACATGATATTATTGGTGATTTTATTTGACAGTTCTTTGGCATTGTTTGTTTTTTTTCCTTAATTATCCCCCCCACCCCTTTTATGAAGTAAGGACAGACCCAAGAGAAGTTTATACAAAGTATGAAACATACCCCTCCTTTTATGAAGCCTTGTTAGGGTTTTTATTGCCAGCCACAGTAGTAAAAGCTCCAACTACTAAGAGGAATTCTAAGAGCGTTAGAACTTTTACGGCCACGGCTAGCGATTAGACCCTAATGCGGCTTCAAAAAAGGAGGGATATGTTTCATACTTTGTGTAAACTTCTCTTGGGTCTGTCCTAAGTATGAAAGGCTCATAATCAGTACTGGGATTTATGATGTCTTGACGTAGATTCTCTTTGGGCCAGGGGGAAGGGAAGGTTTTTTTTTAACCTTGAAGACCCAAGATATGGTGCGTGTTTTCTTTGGTGAAATATCAAACGAGGTATTGAAGCATAAAGCATAAATCTTTGCTAAAGACTTTGTTCCACATATATAGTATAATACTTAATTCATCTTTTTCTTGTAGCATTTATAGGGACCCGTTTGCAAAGCAGCATTTAGAAGTGGCCTTAGCACACCCTTACGTGGATCTTTTCTGCACACTAAAGCCATTTTAATAGTGGCCGAAAATAGCACGTGGGATCTCTTAAGAGAAAGGATGGGCAGACTGGGATGGGCCATTTGGCCTTTACCTGCCATCACGTTTCTATGTTTTAAGCATGTGGCCATTAAAAATTAGCATAAGCCCATACCGCTATCTATTTTATACGTGGTAAGGGCTGACATGCTAATCATGTGCTAATTATTTAGTACACAGCAATGCAGCTGCAATGATTACTGCAGATATACCCACACTCTGCTCCAGACATACCTCCTACATAGTAAAAATAAAAATAATTTTTTAACACGTAGTGTACACACGCTAACCCAGAGCATACTGCAGGATACCTCAACAAGCTCTGTAGTAAGCCCTTTTAAGCTGCAATAAGTACGTACTAATGCTTACTGCAGCGTTTGTTTGCTCTTTCCTTCAGCTTTGGGGGTTGCCTCTGGGCAACTAAACAAGTTTCTCCAAGTTCATAATTCTTGTGATACTATCAGGATGTACCGGTACTCCTTTTTCCAATTTTATTATTTACTTATTTATTACAATTGTTCTATTCCACATAATCTAAAAATTCTTGGTGAATTACAAGGACAACATACATAGTCCCACAATAAGGGGTGAATTCATCAATGTGTGCTATTGTTAACAGGTTATTATACCACAAAGTTGTGCTATTTTAGCACAAGGACTCATTGGATCAAATAGGACCCCGTGCTAAAATAGCACAATTTGTGGTAAAAATAACCCGTCTTGACAGTAGCACACGTTGATGAATCCTAGTCACAAATGTTACAGCACAAGAGTTAAACAATAGATTGAGATATCTAGAGTTCATGGTTACCAAGACATGAAATCGCTTCATTTATACTGGATCACATTGGCTATTGAATGGAAAACTACATTGAATTGCTTCTCTTGGGTTGGGATACCAGAAGAATGCAAGAGATTACATTACATTACATTAGTGACTTCTATTCCGCCTGTGCCTTGCAGTTCTAGGCGGATTACAAAAGAGCTAACTGGACATTTCCAGGAGGATTACAATTTTGGATTACAAATATGATAAGATAATTGGATATTTCCAGGAGATATTACAAATGAGATAACAAATAAGATAATTGGACATCTCCAGGAGCTTTACAGTTTAGGGAGCTGTATTCTTGGTTGATCCTTTGAAGAGAGGTTACGTGTGGGGTAGTGACTTTGAGGGGGGATTAACCAGGGAGGGGAGGGACAAGGGGAAGAGTTAAGACATACTGAG
Organism: Geotrypetes seraphini; assembly: GCF_902459505.1. NCBI lineage: Eukaryota > Metazoa > Chordata > Amphibia > Gymnophiona > Dermophiidae > Geotrypetes > Geotrypetes seraphini. The sequence continues at coordinate 86,592,101 of NC_047089.1, read as the reverse complement.
CATACTGATGTCATACTGAGCCCAGCAAGTGGCCTACGAGGGGCCACTGAAAAGTTCTTGGCCCAACCAACAAAGTCGGGGGTCATCTCCATTGAGGGCTAGACACTTGCCTCCTCTTTTACCATAAGGTGCATTAAACGCTAACACATCCATAGGCTAACATGCATGCGTTAGCGTTTAGCGCACGCTAATCGGTTAGCACACCTTAGTAAAAGAGGGCCTTAGTCCAGCAATTTTTCCACTTTTTTTTGTTCCATATTTTTCCAATGGAACGAAAAAAGTGGAAAATCACTGGACAATAGCCCTCAATGGAGACTGGCCTTCATTGAAAATACGAGTTCTCAGCTCAACTAACAAAGTTGGGGCAATCTAGATAACCTGGAAGCATCTAGTAGTTGGAAGTTCTCCTCCCCACTATCTACTCCATACACAAGAAGTTAATAATTTTTGTATTGTTACATTTCAAGTATCATTTCCAGCACTATTCATGTTTGGTTTTCTTTTAGTTAGTTTTCATTTTTGTGTTGGGAGCAATGTCATTATGAATGTGCCCTTTTTATTATTTCTTTATTTGATGAATCCTGTAGTTGTATAGTCTTATTTTTAAAGCATTCTGTATGGGATGTGAGAAATTAAAAATATGTATTTAAAGAGTATGCCCTCTTGTCAAACAGTGTGCACTATTCTTTGGCAATAAGAACCACAGGTTGTTCTGACTTTTTCTGCTCATTTTGGGATTGTTAATGATATAGAACTTCAGTAGACTCTCAGTTAACCGGCACCCATGAGAATTGGTAGGTGTAAGATAAATGTAGTTTCTAGTTGCTTGAGAGTTACTATTAAAAATAGGCCCAACTGATACTATACCCCATACCATACCATAAACTGAATTGACTTTGAAATTAATATTGAAATACAGTGAATATAAGCAAATAAAGACAAAAAATAGCTTTGTGAATGCAGTGTGCAATTTTAGTTAAATGGCAGTCAATAAACTCTCTCTTCCTCTCTCTATCATCCCTCCACCCCCACTTGTAGGTCCATCATCTCTTTCTCCCTTCACACCCTGCTTTCTGGTCTGGGTCACTTTCTCTGTCCCCCTTCTCTCCTCCCCCCGACCCACTTATGAGTCCAGCATCCATCTATTTCCCCTCCCCTGCCCTTTACCCTGCAGGTCCAGCATCCATGTCCTTTCCTCCCCCACACATGTTTGGTCCACCTCCCTCTCCCACACGGGTCTGCCCTCCCTCCCTCTGCATGAGTCTAGCCTCTGATGGACCCCCTCACCTGCGGCTCTCTCAAAGCAGTGGCAGCCAGTCAACAGAGACAGCACTGTAAATAGGCTGCTTGTGGCCAACCTCAACAGGGCCTTTCCTCTGCAGCGGCAGAACTCATGCAGCAGAGGAAAGGTTCTGCCAGGGCTAGAGGGAGGGAGGGGGTTGTCAGGTCAGGAGCATGGGAGATGATTTTTTTTTTTTGCCAGTTGGTTGAGAATGCCAGTTGGTTGTGTTCCGGTTAACTGGGATTCTACTATGAATGGACCAGTCTACTAGAAACTGTCCAAACCTTTTCTGAACCCCACTATATTATTCATTTTGACACTATCCTTTGGGAAATTAAATTTCACATTGACTGTGGAATTACATTTCTTAAACTTAATTTGAAGCCAGTGCCTAAAATGTGAAGAAAAAGTAGGGATTTCAAGCTTTTGAATAGCTTTATTTTCCGCATGTAGCCTACTGCATATGAAAGTTTACTACAATTCCGAGTTAATGGGATGCAATGCAATGCAGCTCATTAACTAAGGGCTCCTTTTACAAAGCCGCGCTAGAGCCTTAACGCGTGGAATAGTACACGCTAATTTGCCATGTGCGCTAGCCGCTACCGCCTCCTTATGAGCAGGCGATAGATTTTCAGCTAGCGCGCACTATAGCGCGCGCTAATCTGGTGCGTGGGTTAAAACCGCTAGCGCGGCTTAGTAAAAGGAGCCCTAAGAACTCAGCAATAATTGGTACATAAAGATGGTTTTGCAAGGAGGAGGGGTTCGCAAAGTTGAAAGGTAGTTATATTTTTCAACTATCCAGAACTTTTGCATGGTAACATACAGACAAGGTTGTTAGTCTGCAGGAAATTCTGTGGTTTAGTACAGTGGTCCCCAACCCTGTCCTGGAGGACCAACAGCCAGTCGGGTTTTTGGGATAGCCCTAATGGAAATGCATGGGGCAGATCTGCATTCTTATCATCTTCATTAAATGCAAATCTCTTTCATGCATATTCATTAGGGCTAAGCTGAAAAGCTGACTGGCTGGTGGTCCTCCAGGACAGGGTTGGGAACCACTGGTTTAGTACACCAGTCTCTAAATCTATCAGTTTGCTTCTCGTAGTCCTAGTACTATCAGAAGAGGATCTAGAATGATTTTCTAGAAACCTGTTCCACACAACTCATGTTTTTAAAAACCTCTTCTATAACCCTGTGCCCCCAAGTCATATTTTCTCCAAACTTAGTGGCCCTTTACTAACAGATATTTAGGGCTCCTTTTACAAATGTGTGCTAGCGTTTTTAGTGTACGCACCGGATTAGCGCGCGCTACCTGAAAACCTACCGCCTGTTCAAGAGGAGGCAGTAGCAGCTAGCATGCACTATTCCGCGCATTAAGGCCTTAACGCGCCTTCGTAAAAGGAGCCCTTAATGTGTGCTAAATGCCGCATGACCTGTTTTATATCTAAGGGCCATGTGGCACTTGGGATCAAATTCTGTGAGTGAGCTTAGATGGCAACTTCAGCAGTTAGAACCTAGGACAATACCAGGTGGACTTTAGTCTATGGCCTAGAAAAATCAAAGAAGAGACAAGTTAATTTAATCATGTATTTTTATTTACTTATTTATTTTAAAATTTATATACCGCATATAACTATGCGGTTTCCATATCACATACATAAAATCTTGTTTCCCTGTGATTACCACATATAACATAGACATGTCTAAACAACATCATTAATCGTCCCTGTTATAAACAGGAATAGAGCACAAATTCAATCAATTCAGAAATACAATCAAACTTTAAATCCTACATTGCTGTCAAAAGAGTTCTAAAAGGCAGTTATTAACTGAAATATACCTTAGCATAAGAAGGCATTGGCAAATAACTGAGTTTTTAGCATTTTCTTAAAATTCATCCATAAGAACATAAGAAATTGCCGCTGCTGGGTCAGACCAGTGGTCCATCGTGCCCAGCAGTCCACTCCCGCGGTGGCTCCCCGTTTTTGTTTTTTTTTTAAACTAGGGAGCTTGTGCTGGAGAAATGTAATCAGAGCATATCTACAGTTTTACTTTTAGTCCACACTTTCATATTCCTTTGTTGCTGTTACATATTGAGAAAATACATCTTTGACACCAGCTATGTTTTCTTCTTCCTCTTCACTGGACAGCATGGTATGAGATCATCACTTGGATGTGATCTGCCAACCAGAGTCTAACACTAATAGCAATTCTCCCAGGTTATGTCAAGTCTGCCAAAAGTCCCAGACAACACAAATGTTATAGCTGCCATTATGTCCAACGCATTATTTTAATGCATGATCATAGACAGATGAACAACTCCTGAAGACCAGTCTTGATGCCTCCCCACACAAAACCGTAGGATATCAGGCAAGGCATTAATGAGAATAACTAATGGGCAGACTAGATGGCAGATAATACGTGTATGAGCATGGCAGGAATGTGACAGTACATGCCGTGGCAGTACAATACATACCTGTGAATGAAAATATATGCTAGGTGTGGTATAGCAAGGAATGTCTGGAAGAGTGTGGAAGTATCAGCAGTGACAGTGCATGATAGTACTTGGCATGGCAATATAGTACATAACAGAGCATGATAATATGTGTTAGGTATGACATGGTATGGAATGCATGACAGGGCATGGTAGTATCAGTGATGGTTGATCTTGTTGCATGCTAATTGTTTAAAAAATTATATTAGTACTGATAATAATTATCAACACATTAATTGATACTAATTGGCACTAATTAGACATTACACGCGGAATTTATTGGCACATTGTATAAAGTGGTACGTGTCATGTCTAGTTGTGAATCTTTAAAAGGGCATGGTCAAGGGTAGAGCATGGGTAGATCATGGACGTGCCTAAAAATTTTGCATACTATAGAATATGCTCAATCTGCACCCAATTTAGGTGCCGGTATTTAGGACTAGTTTTCCTTGGCCTAAATGGGTGTGCCTAAATGTTAAAACACAGCGGCTAAGCTCAATTCTATAAATGCGTATAACTTTTATAGAATCATGCTAAGTGCCGTCCTGATCAGTGGAGATGTTTTAGGCATCTTATATAGAATATAGTATCCTTCCTCCATGTAGCTGTTCCATCTACCTTTGGCTTTGGTCTCCAAAGGGATATGAAACCATGTGCAGACTCTCATTGTAAAGCCTCATTTGCATAAATCAGTAGGGGCTTTAAAGTGGGACCGTGTGTGAAAAACAGAATTGCTCAATGATAGGGTTGGCCACGGCTCATCCTCTTTTGTACCTATTCTTGTTCTGGGTTGGTCCTGGGTCATCCTTCTTTGTACCTGTTCTGGTTTTGCTAGATCTTCTTTTGAGCCAAGGCAACCAGAGCTGCACCCAGTACCAAGGTGTGGTCAGACACACCAAGCTGCGGATTTCAATGTATTGTTCATCATAAGTGACAGACTGAGTCAATCCAGATGCTATACTGATATGGACGCAATAATCAAGCTTTGTATTTTGGGCAAAATCCATGGATTTTTTTTTTTTTTTGCTTGAAAGCGAAAACAACTGTATACTTTCACTTTAAAATGTGCCTTGCAAAAAAATGTTCCATTGGTGTGCCTGCCTTTTCTCTGTATACTCTTTGCCATCCAATATAATGCATATGAAGAGCATTTCTATAATCCAAGAGCCTGCATTTATGCTCTTTTTGAGAGAGTAAATATGCAGTATATCAGCACTTAACCATTTAAGTAAGGCTTTCGACTAACAAGAACCTGTTACACTTCCCCCTCCCTATTTGCGGTTTCGATCTTCGTGGTTTTGATTATTTGCGGGTTTTTCCCCAGGTCCCCCCCCCCCCCGAGAATCGCTTGTTGGCAGCCCGCATTAAAAAAACGGCCCCGAGACTTGGATTGGGACGAGGAGGGGGTCGATTGGAGGCTGAGGAGGGTGATCGGAGGCGGAAGGGGGTAATCGGAGGCGGAGGAGGCGAGCAGCCACTCTAGGAGCATGGACCTTACCTGGTAGTCTAGCAGTGACGCATGGCAGGAGCGTTCTTCCTACACTCCTGCCCCATGCATAGCCGTGCTGTGAGTTCCCATGATCTCATGAGACTACCTGTTGTAATCTCGTGAGGAAATATTACTCCAATTTGATATCTCTGCAGCCTTCGATTCAGTGGACCACCAACTACTCCTAGCCAAACTCTCAGAAATCGGAATAACAGGGACTGTACTGAAATGGTTCGCCGACTTCCTACAGAATCGCAAATACACGGTCAAAAAGCAAGAAGTATACTCCAACCCTTGGAAGGCATTCTGTGGCATTCCACAAGGTTCCCCATTATCTCCAATCCTATTCAATTTATTCAGGAGCTCATTGGGACACATCAAAATGGAAGACGAAACTGTACTATCCTATGCCGATGACATCCTCCTCCTCCTCCCCATAACCAATAACCATCCTAATATTACTGAAAAAATATCAAACAATATAGATAAAATTCAAACATGGGCAACGAACAACAAGTTGAAACTGAACGCAACCAAAGCCATTGGTTTCTGCACCGCACAACAGATCGTCATATCTAACCTCACTCTTTCATGAGGCATCACTCTCACAATGGAAAAATCCACCAAGGTACTAAGCTGCATCTTAGATGACACTCTCACAATGGAACCACAAATCTCTAACCTTCGGAAAAAGACCATCTACACCATGCGTCAACTGCGTCTCACAAGACCATACTTCCACCCACATTACTTTGCTCTGATCGTTCTATTGCAACTCCTCCTACCTTGGCATCAACACACACTCTTTTCCACAAGCTGCAGCTCATCCAGAACACAGCCGTTAGACTAATCTCCAAATTAAAGAAATATAATTCAATCGCAACCTTCATTAGGCAACTACACTGGCTCCCAATATCATCCCGAATAATTTTCAAAACCTCATGTATCCTACACCAGATTCTGCTGGAAAAGAGGATAGAGGGGTATAGATAGAGGATTACTGCACAGGTCCTGGACCTGTTGGGCAGCCGCGTGAGCGGACTGCTGGGCACGATGGGCCTCAGGTCTGACCCAGCAGAGGCATTGCTTATGTTCTGTACGGAAACTCAGCAGCCCCTCTCATCCTTAACAGAATTCAATTAAATCTGCCATCCACAAAATATTTCCACTACAAGCAAATTTTCCACCCTATGCTAACTTATCTGGGTGAAAACACCTGGAATGACCTACCAGAAGCAATCAGGAAAGAGACAAACTACACCACATTCAGGAAAAACCTAAAGACTCTTTTCGCTGGAGAAGCGGAGATTTAGAGGGGATATGATAGAGACTTATAAGATCACGAAGGACATAGAGAAAGTGGAGAGGGACAGATTCTTCAAACTTTCAACAGCTACAAGAACGAGAGGGCATTCCGAAAAATTAAAAGGAAACAGATTCAGAACCTGTGCTAGGAAGTTCTTCACCCAATGGGTGGAGGACACCTGGAACGCGCTTCCAAAGGGAGTGATAGGAAAGGGTACGGTATTGGAGTTCAAGAAGGGATTGGACAATTTTCTGAAGGAAAAGGGGATAGAAGGGTATAGATAGAGGGCTAGTATACAGGTCCTGGATCTGATGGGCCGCCGCGTGAGCGGACGGTATTGGATTTCAAGAAGGGATTGGACAATTTTCTGAAGGAAAAGGGGATAGAAGGGTATAGATAGAGGGCTAGTATACAGGTCCTGGACCTGATGGGCCACCGCGTGAGCGGACTGCTGGGCATGATTGACCTCAGGTCTGACCCAGCAGAAGCTCGGCTTATGTTCTTAAGCTCACAGGGATCAGTGTGAGGTTTTTTACATGCTGACTGCAGTGATCAGAATTAGCCCCAGATACTCAATGTCTTGGGCACAGGCATTGAATCTCTGGGGCTAATTGAAAAAGCATTGGCTACCAGGAGCTATGCGGATCCTGGATGATATTCAGCCAGGGCCTGCATAAGACGGCCTACCTTGAAGCACTGATCTAGAGGGCATACAGGCAGGAGTGATACCTACTTGCTCCTGCCCAGAGTGGCTGCCTCTTCAAAATGGCTGCTGTGAACTCTCATGGCAGCCTCACAGTACTACTGAACTACTGTGAGGCTGCTGCTAGTGGTCACGGCAGACGTTTTGAAGAGAAAGCCATGTCGGGCAAGAATGAGTGGTCGCTGTTCCTGCCTATATGCCTCCCTAGGGAACTACAAGGGAGGCTGGGAGGCCTATGGGGCTGAGGTGGGAGCAATTTCTTTGGGGGAAGGGGGGGAAGGATCAGGATTGGGGCAGTCAGAACCTCTCTGGAGCTACACAGAGGTTAACTGGATACCAGCCAATACTGAGACTAGTGCCTAGGTGTAAGTATCAGTTCGTCCCTGTCTTCACCCAAATTCTACTTCATAAACCAACCTTGACATTAACTGGACAATGCAGGGGCAGTTAGTGGTGAAATTCAGTGGCAATGTCGCTGAATATCATCTCTTGGGCAGACTCACGTGACTTAATTGGGAAGGAGCGTCTCTTGCCTGATTAAATCACTTTAAATATTGAGTAGTATGTTTTTATTGTTGCCTGCCTAGACTTAAACAGTGTGTGCTAAAAAGACTTTGCATAAATAAATAAAAATAAAGTGTATACTTGCCTGCAAAAATGCCAGCAGGATACCTATGTGCTACAGTATTTAGAAAATGTCTGCTTAGCTTATGTAGCTCATATTTGCAAGCAGGGTGTACATGAGGTAGAACAGAACATTGTATGTTACTTGTATCCCTGCCACATTTAGGGGCCTGCACTTAGCCAGATCTATGGCTGATGTAATAGCGAGATTGTAAACGTTAGGTGCACAGTTACCGTATTACGCTGGCATTTTATAATGAAATCTAGGCACCAGAGCTGGTGCTAGACATAATGGGGCCTAGAGCTTGCTTGCAGGTTGTTCCTCTTTCAGCTAAAGGCAGAATTGGGACCTCTAGTGACATGGAGGCCCAGGGTAATTGCCCTGCTTGCCCACTCCTAATGCCAGCCCTGCTAGGCACCCACATTCCATTACAGTATAAAGTTCTGCCATATGAGGGACTGCTGAAAATTTCTCAGCCCAGCCAATAAAGTTGGGGCAGTCTCCATCAAGGGCTATACACTTAGTCCAGCGATTTTCCACTATTTTTGTTCCATATTTTTCCGATGGAATGAAAAAAATGGAAAATCACTGGACTTAAGTGTATAGCCTTCAACGGAGACTGTGCCAACTTTGTTGGTTGGGATGAGAACTTTACAGATAGCACCCAATTGTAGAATCACCCCCAAAGTTTAAAATACAGTTTGATTGTATTTTCCTCACTAACCTTAAACAACTTGTCTGGGAAAGTCTCTTCAATATATCTAAAACTAGTTGTACAACATGTCTGCCTTCAGCTGCTTCCAGGGAGGCCAATCAATATGGGTAAACTGCTTTCCATGAGCTCAGATCACTTTGACGATTGTTCTTCCTATGTTGGAATAGTATTTTTCATGCCCGCAAAATAAAGGAGATCTGCAAGTATATAAGGTCAAACTCTCACAATCATGGCTAGTTGAGCCTGTGGTGTAATGACATTAAGGGCTCCTTTTACTAAGGTGCGCTAGCGTTTTTAGCACGCGCAAAAGATTAGTCTGCAAAAACCACGCACTAAATGAAAAATACTAACGCAAGCTCTATGGAAGTTAAGATCAACAGCACATACTACTGGGACATCCTCTTGATGCAGAAGTTGTTGCCAGTGATCTGTCACATTTCAGGAGGCTACTTTATCTTCCAACAAGACAATGCTCCAGCACATTGGGCAAAGGACAAAGTAGAACTGCTACATCGGGAGAACCCAGACTTCATTGGTCCAGACCTCTGGTCTGTGAATTCACCAGACCACTAGATCTAGGGGCTGATACAAGAACATGTGTAGTAGACAGTGATATCTTTAAATAGTGCCTCATCTTTGTTTGGGCTGAGCTGAATCAGAGCATCATTGACAAAGCCACAGATCAGTGGCGGCCAAGGCTGAGGGCATACCTTCATGCAATGGAAATGCACTTAGAACATCTGCTTAATTGAAACATTACTTTTTGACTTTACATTTTTCTATAAGATATGCCATAACATTTTTGATGTGTTTTTATTCAGTTCACAATTCATTTTCACAAGGTATTGTGGTGCAGTGGGAAATATTTACATTTTACATCAATTTCATTCAGGACATGATGCAATAAATTTCATAGGAATCGTCCGAGTTCTGTGGAGGATACAGCAAAAAATATTTTTGGCTTGGTTTTTTTTTTTTCAGTTCCAAGTGTACACATCATGACCCCAAATATTTTTTGAAAATGTCAGTTTGGTTAATGGTACATTGATTCCTCTTGCATAAGTATCCTCAGGGCTATAGAAAAATATGCATACTTCCACTTTATAGTCTATTTTTAATGAATATATTTTTAATGGGAATTTATAAATGGCTTAATTCAACTCTACCTTGTATTTAAGGATGTGTGATAGTGGGTGTGAGGTTTTGAATATCAAATGAAGCATAATTACTGTTTTGTAATATCAGGTAATTATATGGTTTACAAAGTATTTAGTGACCTTAATTAAATGCTTTAACTATAACTAGTAAATATTGGATATACAACCATTTATTTCGCTTGTTTTTTTCATTTCCATTTTTTTTCCTATTTCCACTAGAGCCCATATTATACATCAATTATCTTCTGCTTTTCCTTTTCAATATGTGTTTGTAGAATTTACAGTATTGCATTCTCTGTTGTTTTTTTTTTCTCAATCTCTTTGTCCATTCCTCCTTTTTGATTCTACCCTGCTGCTCCATCTTATTCTGTTGATTTTTCCATTCTGGTATCACGTGTTCCACCATTTTGATGGAATCTTAGCTCTGTGATCCATGTCAAAGCACAAACATTATTCTGACAGCAAAACCAGTGATTAGGCAACACTGATTCCCATTTTCCATATTGATAAAGGAATCCTCCATATCTGGAGATACAGCTTGGATATTCCATGCACCTGTTCTGCATCTCTTATTTCCCAGACTGCAGTTCATGTTATTTGTTTGTACTAGTAAGTTCCTGTAAAATGAATCAAGAAGCAGAGGACCGACTATCGAGTGGAAGCAAAGGTGCTTCCATTCCTCCTACCAACACTATAAGCAATAAACACAAAGCAGAATGTGCACAAGTTCCACAATGGCTGGTGAGCCAGATATGCCGGTCATATAGTTACTATGAAGGAAAATTGATTGGAATTACTCAGATGTATCATAATGTCTATAGGAGAAATAAGGGAGACAGACATTTATTCTGGTGAGGGAGCTGGACAGATACTAAGAGTTATTTTCTATTCCGGTAAGCACAGAGCATCTCTTGGGCTGCCATATGAAGGCAATTGAAAAGGATAAAACCAATGGAAAAATAAGTAACATCTGTGGACCTCAAACAAGCTCCTAGGTCTGTCTTGTGTCCTATACCAATTTCAGCTATTACTTAACACCCAAAGATATTTATTCATTCATATATTTGTGCATAGACAAAACACACAAGTTCTTTCGCTCTTATTATTTTTTATTCCTGTCTTAGCTTTTTACACACACTCATAGAAACAGAAGAATACGTTATACACAACAGAGAGTATAAGTACAAAATCTTATAGCCTAAGGGGCTCATAATAAAAAAAAAACAAATACGTCTAAAAACCCGCCCAAATCGGCACTTGGATGACCTTAAAGACAGGTCATCCAAGTTGCCGATAATCGAAACTGGTTTTAGACGTATTTAAAAACAGCTTAGGCCTTTTCAGTGCTGCTGTACACCCAGAGCTGAAAGGTACATTTTAGGAGGAGTGGTGAGGATGGGATTTGAGCGGGACATGGGCTAACTTAGACTTAGTCGTACTGCAAGTATGACCAAAAGTTTAACGAGACTGCCTGGACGGAACTTATATGTAGTGACTTAGGCGATCTAAAAACAGGTATCCAAAGGTATCCAAAGTGACCAGATAACCACTGCAGACACAAAGTACAAACCCCAACACACTTCCCCAGTGATCACTGACCCCCCTCACTGCCATAAAAATCGGAATAAAAACGTACATACCTGCCTCCAGAACATCAGCACCTGGCATAGGAAAGCCTAGTAGAGTTGCACAAAGGTGGCTTAAGTAGTCTGAGGGGTGGGCTAGTGAACCATAGAGAGGAGAACCCAGGCCCATAAGCCACTCTAACCATTGCATTCATGGTGAAACATGTGCACCCACCAAAACCCTATTATACTGCCATATAGGTGGCACCTGCAGCCATAAGGTCTATTGGGGTGGTAGAAAGATGGGTCTAGTAGGTTTTGGGGGGCTCACCATGACCTATAAGGGAGTTATGGTTAGATGGTTATGTGCACCCTTTTTGTGAAGTTCTCAGCAATGCCCTGTAAGGTGCCCCACTACTCTTTTGCCATGTCTGGGTGGCCAGCCCATCACTTTGCTGACCCCTCTCATGCCCAAAAGGTCTTGTTCTAGACGTTTTTGACTTGGACGAATATTTGGATGAGAATGGGGTATAAAGATAGACGACTTAGCGGTCTTGACGATCAAACAGCTGGACGTACAAGTAGATGATTTTCGGAAAAAAATAAAATAAATCGTGGACGTATTTTTTGAGAAAGGACTTTAGACATGTCCGACTTTGGCTGACTAGCGACTTAGGCCCAAAATGGACTTAGACATATTTTTTGATTATGCCCTCTAACTTTCTACCATAAGCTCTGAAGATATCTAGTGCAGGATAACACATGCTTATATATTAAAAAGTTTAAGTAGATAATAACAGAAATCTTAGAGATCCTTTTACTAAGGTGCACTAGTACATCTTAGTGCACGCTAAGATGCACTAGCACGCCTTAGTAAATGGACCTCTTAGTCTTCGAAAAGACAAAGCACTATAGAAACACATGCTCTTCGCACACAATGAATGAAAGAGAGAAAGTGAGGCAGAGAGAAAGGGGGAGAGGGGAGGAGAAAGTTTGTACTGACTCATAAAATTCAGGTTAGTCTGAGCCTTTCACACACATTTATTCATTAATCTTGTATTTATTATGATTTATATTCAACAAGGTGATTATTTATTGAAGATATTCATTAGCTTTGCCAACCTCTGTTTTAAGTAATAAACTTTCTTGAAGTCTTCTTATGTCTAGATTCTGTTCCCATGGTATAGAAAAGCCCTTTTTTAAACAGGGGGGTGGGGAGTATACCTCTATGATGGCACCAGAAAGACAATAAAAAATGTTGAATGTTTCTTACATTGCCAGACAGATGCAGTGGCGTAGCGAGGGAGGTTGGTGCCCGAGGCAGTGGTGCCCTGAATCAATATGCCATGTGCCCCTTCCCTCTCTTCCCCGTCGCTTGAGCATCCCCCACTCTTCCCCATCACTTGAGTACTCCTGGCCTCATCCCCCCTTACCTCTTGAAATGTTCATCAGTGTGAGCAGCATCTTCTATCTGCTGCTCATGCTGGTCTCTTCTCCCTTCTGATGGCACGTTCTGGTCCTGCGACCAGGAAGTGAGCTGCATCTTGTTGCAGCTCAATGGCTGGTTGTTCTTTTTGCTGAGGGATGTAGAGATGCAAATGTATATTTCAGAGATATATAGCAGGAAAAATTAAAGTGTCAAGCTATTATATTATTATTATTATTATTAACATTACATCTCCATACATATCATATTTTAGGGACAGCACCATATGAAACGGCACAGATTTGTTAGTATTTATGATAATGGAATATATGGGAGGGAAGGATGGGAAAGGGGAAGGGATAAGAATTTATGAAATATATCAATGATTGTTTGTAAGTAATGTATTTATTGTTAATATGAATGAATATATTTAACACTTAATGTATTTTTGAAAACGAATAAAGAATTAATTTAAAAAAAAAGTTTTTAACTCATCTATGATTCTATGCAAATACAAATCGTATTCATGGGGACAGTTGTATAAAGGTTTTTCCATATCCACTGTATCTCCCAGATATTGTTTCAATACTATATTCTTATGAAACCATTATTTGGAAGTTTGTATCTTCTCAGATACACCTGAATGAATATCATTCAAGGTTGCTGCATCTTTTCATATACAGTACATTGCTCTTAAGTTCAGTTTAAATCACTAGAAAGATAATTCAGCCTTATGGTTGACTCAGGGCTCCTTTTACTAAGCTGCGTTAGCGGTTTTAGCGCGGGCTAAACCCACGCTATGAGGCTAGAACTAATGCCAGCTCAATGCTGGCGTTAAAGTCTATTCCGTGCATTAAAGCCCTAACGTGGCTTAGTGAAAGGAGCCCTCGGTGGTAGAATGAGGTTTTGTTTAATTCCTAAGAATGAAAAATGTGTTGAGAAATATGGCACCCTTCATAAGGTAAAAAAAGATTTGGGGAACATAAGAGTTGCTTTACTGGGACAGACTGAAGGTTCATCAAGTCCAACAGTGGTCAAACAGCTCATAAATACCTGGCAGGTTTCCGGGTCCCGCTGTGTCTTGTCAGATAGAAACCGACATTTCAGGATCACAGCATACCCTAAAGAAAGCCACTGCATGATGACTGATATATTTGTTTCTATCTATCAGCCATCATGCTGTGGCTTTCTTTAGGGTATGCTGTGAGGCTGAAATGTCGGTTTCTAACTGATAAGACATAGCAGGACCTGGAAACCTGCAACAAATATGACGCCAGCTGCAGAAACCTTGAGAGAACATACAACCCAGCTTCAAGGGGAGTGCATCTCTAAACTCACCAGAGGCTTTTCCATTCTATGGGAAACCAATGAACTTTCCCACCCAAATTCAAATTCATGCAAACCTTTTTTAAAACCCTGCTAAGCTAACTGCTTTCACCACATTCTCTGGCAACAAATTCCACATTCTCTGGCAACAAATTACATGTTGAATGAAGCAATATTTTCTCTGATTTGTTTTAAATTTACTACTTAGTAGCTTCATTGCATGCCCTATAGTCCTAATATATAGTCCTAATATTTTTGGAAAGAGTAAACAAGTGATTTATATCGATCCACTCAGTATTTGATAGACCTCTATCATATCTCCCCAGAGATGTCATGTCTCCAAGCTGAAGAGCCCTAGTCACTTTAATCTGTCCTCATTGAGAAGTTGTTCCATCCCCTTTATCATTTTGTTCACCTTCTTTGAATGGTTTTTTAATTCCATTCCGCTATATTATCCAGTTGATAATTATATGTTTTCCTGACTCAGTTGTTTTAATATACACCATATATTGTATATTATGTTGTTATTGTTATGTTAAATAAATAAACTGGAAGTAAAAAAATAGGTTTTTCCCACAAATTTATTTATTTATTTCGATTTATATCCCATCCTTCCCGAGGAGCCCAGAACAGGTTACATATAAAGGTTGTTTACATGTGGAAAAGGTCTTTTGTAAAATTACCCTACAGTGACAACATAATGATAACACAGCACTTGTAGGTGTTCCTGAGGAAGTTGTTTGGGTGGAGCAAGGTGGAGTTGCAATTTACCTATGTATTTTAAAATTCATGAGTACATACTAGAGATCATGTTTTGGAGCAGGTGTAAATGTGTACGTCGGGAGCCTATTTCATAGAGGCACGTGTGTCTCTAAAAAAGACTAAAATAGATGCTGTTTTGAACTTCTTATACAGATATGCTGTCTTAAATCAGGGTTTAAGAATCCATGTGTGACTGACCTTTAAATAAGCCTTTCTGCTGTTCCCAGTTTTGGGTTCAAACAATTAGGAAAAAAATAAATTTGTAAGTGGGCAAAAAAGTTTTCTGTACTTAGGTAAATGTTTTGAAATACACAAAGGGGCATTTTCAATAGGACATCTAACACCCTCTTTTAACCAATTAACACGCAGTAATCGAAATAACGCACGCTAAACGCTAATGCGTTCATAGACTAACATGCATGCATTAGCGTAAAGCGCACACTAAATCAATTAGTGTGCGTTAATTGGTTAGCACACCTTAATAAAAGAAGGGGTAAGTCTAATTTTGCATTTTGGAAAAAACATCCAGAAATCCAGTAGAGAAAATGTCCATTTAAAAAATGCAAACTACGGAAAATTGGTATTAATGGTAATGATCTGTCCTTGAATAACCCTGGAGATGATATGGAAAAATGTGCTTCCCAGAATAAGAAAAATTAATTAATGAAAACAAGATGAATAAAAGGACCAATCAGTACGGGCCCAATGCCCTCGTAATAACCGTTGGCCCCAGGCAGGTGTTTATGAAGTGACAAGCACTTAGAAATGAATCTAAATAAACCCTGCCCCGTACATCATCTTGTCCTTGTATTATGTGTGGTTTATATAGAAAAAATATATCTATAAGTAATAAATAATCGGGAGCACAATCATCCCCAGATTAAAACAAGAGGAAAGAAAATCACCCCAAAAAAATCTCCCTGAAACCTACTACAAAAAAAAACACAAAATGTGAAAATAAAAAAACCAAAATTCAAAAAATGACAAAAATCATCAAAAAACAAAGAAAAATATAAATATAATATCCTCAGTCTCGTCCATCAATCCACAACGCAGTGAGCCCTATGCACCTGTCACAAATTGTTCGTGAAAGTAATGAAAAACAGTGAAAAACAGTGAAGAATACTTAGCTCAAGTGGTATTTATATTTATATTTTGGTTTCTTTTTGGCCATTTAAAAAATGGCCAGACGTCTATGTTTTATTTTTGAAACTGACCTTTGTAGACGTTTTGGCCCATAGTATGTCTATCGTCGGCCATTTTCAAAAATAAAAACATCCACATGAAAAATACACAAAAGTAAGTTTTGCAGACATACCCAGCTACCTTGTCTGATTGTGGCAGGTGAATCCCCATCAGATGAGCCAGTTTTGGGGATTCCTGCCAGCTCAGCTGATGGGGATTCCCCATGCCAGGATCAGTTGACCTGGCAGGGAGATTCCTCTCTCTCTCCCTTCCTCACAGGCACCAATCCCCTCCAGTACATCTTCAAACTAATCAAATAAAAAAAAGAGCTGCTGAGCCTTACACCCCTCTCCCCGACATCCCTTCAGATGACAAATCATCAGGAGGGAAACCCACTCCCTTTTGCCTATAGGACCGCATGCTCAGAATGATGGGCCTTCCCCCTTCCAATACATCTTGGGATGTGGTGGGAGGGGCCTAAGGCCCTAATTGGCTCGCGATGACAGGCTTCAGGTCCTTCCCACTGCATTGGGAGGGGGGAAGGCTCGTCATTCTGAACACGTGACCCTATAGGCAGGAAGGAGTGGGCTTCCCTCCTGCCGATTTGTCAACTGAATGTATGGGGGATGTCGGTGGGATCCAGGAATGTAGGGGGATGTTGGGGGTTCCTGGGATGTCAGGGGAGTCCAGAAATGTTGAGGGATGGGAAATTTTTTTTGGGGGGGTCCATGGATTTGGGGAGGAGGTTGTGCAGGGATGTTGGGGGAGGGGTGTAGGACTCAGCGGCTTTTTATTTATTTGGTTAGTTTGGAGGTGTACTGAAGGGGATCAGTGCCTGTGAGGGAGGGAGAGATGAATCTCCCTGCCAGTTCAGCTGATACTAGAAGGGTGAATCCCCATCAGCTGAGCCGGCGTCCAAAACCGGCTTAGCTGATGGGGATTCCTTTGCCACAATCAGCTGATGGCTAGCCCTCAATGTACTGTTTACCCCCCCTCATTATTTGGGTGGTGGGAGGGAGTCGTGACCACTGGAGGAGTAAGGGAGGATCATGCCTTAATCCTGCCAGTGGTCATCTAGTCAGTTTGGGCAGCTTTGGGGCACTTAGACTTGTTTTAGTTGCATCTAACTGAACTCCGTCTAGGATGTCCTGGGAAAGCTTTGATTATCGCTGCAGGACGTCCAGGACTAAGCCTGCCCCATGTCCGCCCATAACACACCTCCCAACATGCCTAGTGTGACCATATGGCTCCAGAAAAAAGGGGACAGATTGAGACATCCAGGTTTTACTTCCATTGAAAGCAACCAAGATGTCTCAATCTGTTCTCCTTACTTCCATTGCTTTCAATGGAAGTAAAACCCGGATGTCTCAATCCGTCCCCTTTTTTCTGGAGTCATATGGTCACACTAAACATGCCCCTTTGAGCTCTGAACACACGGTGGCCTAGAAGTTCTGCTGGATGTCCAGAAAGTCAGTTTCGATTATCGGCACTTGGACGTTCCGGCTATTAGGATATTCAAGTGCTGACCTGGGCTGGTTTTTGGACGTTTCAAAGTTTTGATTGAGTCTCATGGTGTTCTAGAAGAACTGGTTGAAGTATTGCTTGTGCTTATTGAGGCCTAGATTTACTAAAATATTCTGGATCTCAGCAGAAGAGAGAACAGCACCAGCACCAGCAGGTTCTTCAGTCTTTGGATTGAAATCTGAAGGAAAGTGCTGCCAAACTGTTCTCTTGAAGTTTTTATTTCTTAAAAACTTTTTATTTCAGTGAAACTGTGTTTGTTTTCAAGTCCTCTTATAGGACTCCTAATGCAGGTGATCTTGCCGAAACAACTTTGAATGCCATTTAAAGAATAGTGCTTAGTGCAGAATTTTATTGGTACTGATTTTTCAGTTCCATATACAGAATCTAGCCTTCTGAGTATCCTGGTCAGCAGCACTTGTCTGGAAAGCAGATGCTGTTAGCCAGGTGCCTTTCAATATTGACCAAATAGCTCCATTGGCAATGCTGTCTATATATATTCAGCATCACTGCCTATTCTTTTGGCAGTGGAATCGAGTATACATTGCCTGCGCTTCCTTCAGGGCAGCTCCATAGATACTGGGAGCTACCCCATCGTTGGTCCAGACTCCAGCCACAGAGGGAGATCTTCGGGCAGCGTGGGAGCCCTTGCTCCGCCACCTAAAACCCCTGCAGCTCTTTTTGCCTGCTTTCTCAACTTCAGGGCAGCTCCATTGATACTGGGAGCTGCCACAACTCAGCCGGACCGTCCCGTTGCAGGGAAAGAGGTTTCGGGACGCGTGGGAGTCCAGCTCCGCTCCCCGAAACCTCCTGCAACCCAGCTCTTGCCTGCACTTCCTTCAGGGCAGCTCCATAGATACTGGGAGCTACCCCATCATTGGTCCAGACTCCAGCCACAGAGGGAGATCTTCGGGCAGCGTGGGAGCCCTTGCTCCGCCACCCGAAACCCCCTGCAGCTCTTTTTGCCTGCTTTCTCAACTTCAGGGCAGCTCCATTGATACTGGGAGCTGCCCCAACTCAGCCGGACCGTCCCGTTGCAGGGAAAGAGGTTTCAGGACGCGTGGGAGTCCAGCTCCGCCCCCGAAACCCCCTGCAACCCAGCTCCATAGATACTGGGAGCTACCCCATCGTTGGTCCAGACTCCAGCCACAGAGGGAGATCTTCGGGCAGCGTGGGAGCCCTTGCTCCGCCACCCGAAACCCCCTGCAGCTCTTTTTGCCTGCTTTATCAACTTCAGGGCAGCTCCATTGATACCGGGAGCTGCCCCAACTCAGCCGGACCGCCCCGTTGCAGGGAAAGAGGTTTCGGGACGCGTGGGAGTCCAGCTCCGCCCCTCAAAACCCCCTGCAACCCAGCTCTTGCCTGCGCTTCCTTCAGGGCAGCTCCATAGATACTGGGAGCTACCCCATCGGTGGTCCAGAATCCAGCCACAGAGGGAGATCTTCGGGCAGCGTGGGAGCCCTTGCTCCGCCACCCGAAACCCCCTGCAGCTCTTTTTGCCTGCTTTCTCAACTTCAGGGCAGCTCCATTGATACCGGGAGCTGCCCGAACTCAGCCGGACCGTCCCTTTGCAGGGAAAGAAGTTTCGGGACGCGTGGGAGTCCAGCTCCGCCCCCCGAAACCCCCTGCAACCCAGCTCTTGCCTGCGCTTCCTTCAGGGCAGCTCTATAGATACTGAATACATTTTTCTCTGAAATACTAGCATGATCACAATTTACTAAATCATAGCTTAACAACCACTTCTTATTACACACTAATACTCATTGCTCACATACTGTATGGAACATTAATGCTCATTGCTCACCTACTGTATTGATATATTGCTTTAATCTGTCTAGTCTGTTTAAAAAAAAAAAAAAAAAAAAGGGATATATTCTGAATTCCTAATCTCTTACCACTTAATTTTACCTCCCTGTGCTTCGAACCCCTCCTTGCCAACTCCCCGCCCCCCCAAGTGCGGAATCATGGCATGGCCTAACCCCCATCAATGTGCAATTCTGCTTCTACTTTTTCACCTCATCCTCAGGATATGCACTGCAGACCTTATGCCTCAACCCCCATACCGGTACACATCTCCTTATACCGCCCAATAAAACCAAAAGTTTCTACGGTCTCTTCCCACACGCCTCAGAACCAACCTAATACCAGTTCACCTCCAAACCCTCCACCCGCCCGCTATTCGTATAAGCGCTACCCAAAAAAACCTAGGTCTCTAAAAAAATTAGCCTACTCTCAAGACTACCCTGTCGCCCACCCCAACCAACAGAACCTACTAGGTTTCTACCTAAATATTAGATCACTGAAGAACAAAGCCATTCTGATCAAAGACTGGCTGAGTGAAACTAACCCAGACTTTGTACTAATCACTGAAACCTGGCTGCACTCCGACCAGGACATCATAATCAAAGACTGTCTATCCCCAAGATTTAAGATTCTCTCCCTGGCCAGAACCTGGGGAAGAGGTTGTGGTCTAGCTATAATCTTCAGAGACCACCTCAACTGCTCTCTACTTAACACCAAGTCCTCACCTAACGCTGAAATACTAGCCTGTTCACTTAAGTCAAAATCCCTGGCCGCCTCCCTAACAATTACTCTATTCTATATCCCACCAAAAAAATGGAATCTAGCCAAAGAGGACTTTGCGGAAGCCTTACTTACTAACTCCTTAACTAGCCAATACAACCTACTGTGCGGGGACATCAACATCCACCTCGAGCAACCTGATCATCCAGAAGTATCGGATTTCTGGTCTCTCATCACCCAACTAGGCTTCTTCAAAACCCCACCAACCAAAACTCATCAACGATGTCATCAGCTAGACCTGGTGACCTTCTCCTCCAAAGTACTGTCCAGCCCAAAATTTAATTGGATCAAATCCAATTGGTCAGATTCCCTATGGTCTGATCACAGAATCTGCGACTTTTCCATTGACTGCCAACAAAAACCCTCTAAAAACGACAAAGCAAGAAATATAAAAACTATCACCTCCTGGGGTAAGATTGACCCAGAGGAATTTTGGGCCCGCTACGAAAAGAACACAAAACTAAGCGAAGAAACAGAACAAATTATGACAGATTGGATCAACGACAGCACAAACATTTTAAACGAAATAGCCCCCATAAAAACCCGACAAATCAGAACTACAAAACAGGAGGGATGGTTCGATGCAGAGCTACTTCAGTTGAAGAGGGACCTTAGAAAATCGGAAAGAGTATGGCTAAAATCGGGATCCCAGGAACACAGAAACGCCTGGAGACTTAAACTAAAAACCTATAAAAACCTTACCAACGAAAAAAGGAAAAAATTCTATTCACACAAAATTGGTGACATTACAAATAACAGTAGCTCTCTCTTTAAGCTGGTTAATGACCTCTTAAACATCGAGACATTCACCAACATCCATGAAGATTCCACATTAACCACAAACACCTTAGCTGATTTTTTCACCTCCAAGATTCAAAAACTAAGATCTACTTTACCTGCCTCGACTAATCCTCTTGAGCTTTTTCCCATTCTTCCTGACACCGACATATATAAACTAGAACAAGGGTCTAGAACAGATCTAAACTGGAACCAATTCAAAACATTGGACTGGGAAACCTTCAATAAACTCTACAACAAATATTCTAACTCCTTCTGCAAACTAGACACCTGCCCACCAAACATCATGAAAACTGCGCCCATCCACTTCAAAGCCAACATGCTAACCTGGGTGAACTTCCTACTTTCCTCAGGATACTTTCCTCCAGACCAAGGCCATATTATGTTAACCCCAATCATAAAAAACACGAAAGAACCCCCAAACGCCCCTTCTAATTACCGGCCAATCGCTAGCATCCCTCTTTTCACCAAAATAGCTGAAGGGGTAGTAAAAGCTGAGCTCTCCGCTTATCTGGATAAATTCAACATACTATGTGACAATCAATCGGGCTTTCGAACAGACCACAGCACCGAAACCATCATAGCAGCCTTAATTGACCACTTGCACACCCTTTTCAGCCTGGGCTCCAGCGCCTTGATACTCCAACTCGACTTGAGCAGTGCATTCGACCTAGTAGACCACAACATTCTTCTCGAATGCCTGACCCACATAGGCATCTCCGATCAGGTCCTCAATTGGTTTTGCGGATTCCTACAAAACAGATCTTACAGAGTACTTAAAAATGACTCTTCCTCACCTAGCTGGGTTAACTCCTGTGGGGTGCCACAGGGCTCCCCCCTATCCCCCACACTATTTAATATCTACCTCGCCTCCCTGGGTAACCTCCTTCATAACCTCAAACTCAAATTCTTCATCTACGCAGATGACATCACAATAGTCATCCCACTCTCCACTTTCTCCTCAGAACTTCTAGCCTACATCACAAGCATACTCAATCAGTTAGAACTCTGGATGCTATCCTACAGATTAAAACTAAACCCGGACAAAACCCTAGCCTCCCCCAATGACAAAATCAAAGACTCCACAATCCAGGTGAAAAGTCTGGTCTTCCCCCTCGAACAAACATTAAAAATACTGGGAGTCACTCTAGACAAACATCTATCGCTAGAAAATCACACCGATCTCACTGTCAAGAAATGCTTCTCAGTGCTCTGGAAACTGCGCACCATAAAAAAATACTTTGAAGACTCCTCTTTCCGCCTATTGGTACAGTCCTCCGTGCTCAGTGTACTAGACTATTGCAATGTCATTTACTTGTGCTCCACAAAGAAAACCATGAGGAGACTAAAATTGATCCAGAACACTGCCGTCCGCCTCATATTCGGCCTGAACAAATGGGACCACATCACGCCTTTCTACCACCAACTGCATTGGCTCCCTTTCGAATCCAGAGTCCTATTCAAATTCGCCTGCTTCTGCTACAAAACAGTTTTTGGCCTATTACCGAGTTACCTCAATCACCATTTCACTCTGAATCTCACCAACAAGAAATCCCGCAGAACCCAGCTGTTCGCCTTCCCATCCCTAAAATTATGCCACTTCAATAGATTTCTCAACAAAACCTTTGCTTACCAGGCGGCTAAGCTGAACTCTTGGCTTGTCCAAATGATACTCGAGGCCCCCTCTTACCTTAGTTTTAGAAAACTCCTCAAAACGCACCTCTTCCGTGAACAGGGCTCTTAATCCCATTTGCCACCGGCTTCTCCCCTTTCCCACTCTCCCCCCCCCTCCACACTTGATCTCACGCTCGCTATTGCGTACCAACCCTACCTTCTGTCTTACCACTACCCCTGCTAAATCTCAGTTATAGTTTTCCCCTCGCCCCCCCCTCTTCATTGCCTGTAATTTTTTTGTTACAATTCTGTAATTTTGTAATTTTGTCAGTTCTGTAATTTTGTTACAATTCTGTAAATTTGTAATTTTGTCAAAATATTGTAAATCCGTGTATCACCGCGGACCGTAATTAATGAATGTGAACCGCCTAGAACTTTTTGGGTATGGCGGTATACAAGAATAAAATTATTATTATTATTATATTTGTTTAAAATGCTGTTTGCATCAGTCTGTATATACTCTTAAGTATATACACACCTGTTCCTAAAGTATCTAGACAACTGATCCTCTCTTCTCTCTCCCCTCTATAGCGATTAACTTGTTCTATTGATCACTCTCTCCTCAAAAATGGATTTCCTGTCCTATTAACCCTCTTTCTTCCTCCCCTCTTAAAGTCAATCAATTTGTACCTTTGCTTAATCTTTGTAAACCGCATAGAACTTCACGGTATTGCGGTATATAAGCTGTTATTATTATTATTATTAAGTGTTTGTATCATTTTAAAAAGTGTTTTAAGGTCTTTGCTGATAAGATTTTAGGTATTGTATTTAGGTGACGCATCTGAAAATTGACTGCTGGATTTACAGACAGCTCTGTGATATCCAGAATATAAATCTTTTCACTCGTATATTCAGTGGCGTAGTGAGGGTGAGAGGTGCCCGGGGCGGTGGCACCCCTTCCCCACCCCCCATCTGCTTCTTCCCCGCACCTGCCCCTTCCCTTCCCCTGTACCTCTTTTAACGTTCTCGGTGCGAGCAGCAACCCCAACCTCCTGCTCGCACCAGCATCGACTTTTCCTCTGACGTTACTTCCTAGGCGTGGGTCCAGGGAGTGATGTTGGAGGAAGAGCTGACGCTGGCGCGAGCAGCAGGTTGGGGTTGCTGCATGTGCCGGGAACGTTAAAACAGGTACAGGAGAAGGAAAGGGGGTGTGGTAGCAGGGGGCAGAAAGGAGGATGGGTGCTAGCCCCCCCCTCACTAAGATGGCACCCATAGTGGACCGCACCCCCTTACTACACCACTGCATATAGTTAAATGGTTTAATTTTGAGAAGCCTTTTGTCTGGTCTAAATTAAATTGCTTATCTATATGGACAGTGAATGAATATTTCTGGCAACTATTGAGTTGGGTGGAAGAGCCAAGTTCCACCCTAGCACCATGGCCCTCTTTTACTAAGGTACGCTACGTGTTTTAGCGTGTGTTTAGCGTGCACTAAATCAACACATGCGCTAACCGCTAATGCGTCCATAGGATAACATGCACGTGTTAGCGTTTAGCGCATGTTTAGCGTGCGCTAATATTTATCGTGCGCTAGAAAAAAGCATAGCGCACCTTAGTAAAAGAGGGGGGCATGTGATTGTGCTGGACAATCTGCAAATTTTTTTTCCCAGCAGTACTCTTCATATAGGGCTTGATTCAGTAAATGGTACTGAAAATTCCTTGCTGAGAAAAAAATGATGCTATAATGGGCATATAAAGATGATCAAGCATTATAGGATTAGCATTGAGTGCTGATTTTGGTGTCCACATTTAAGCACCAGGACTTACACCTGCTGAAACCTGGTTTATCCCAGGACAAGCAGGCAGCATATTCTTGACTGATGGGTGACGGCACCGACGGAGCCCCGGTACGGACAATTTTAGAGTGATTGCACTCTAAGAACTTGGAAAGTTCTGGTAGGCCGCACCGCGCACGCGCGAGTGCCTTCCCGCCCGACAGAGGCGCGTGGTCCCCAGTTTCTTAGTTTCCGCGGAGCTAAGAAGACGCGTTTTTCAACGGTTGTTGAAAATTTTTCTACTTTCCTTCCCGCTCGCGTAAACCTTTTTGGCTCTATTGCCTTTTTTCTTTTGATTCATTTTTGTAAAAAAAAAAAAAAACTTTTCTTTTTTTCTTCATTTTTAGTTTTTACCTGGCGGGGCCTTCTGCCACCATCGAGGCCTCGGCCTTCGATTTGGCTGAAGCCGTTTTTATTTTCATGCCCCCTCAGCCAGGGTTTAAAAAGTGCCAGCGGTGTGCTAGACCTATATCTCCCACGGACCCACACAACTGGTGCCTACAGTGTTTGGGTCCTGAGCATCAGGCTTCCACCTGCACCCGCTGTGCTACCTTAAAAAAACGTACCCTAAAAAATCGCCAGATACAACAGCGATTACTGTTCGGTGCCGAGATGTCCGACCCCGTTCTATCGACACTGGCTTCGGCACCTGCTCAGTCGGCACCTTCCTCTTCGACACCGCGCGACACCGCACCGGCGTCCCAGCACTCAGGTAAGCCGGCTAAGAAGCCTTCCCCGCTAGAGCGTCCTCCGGTCTCGAGTGCAGCGAGCCCAATCCTGCCGACTGTGAGGCGCCAGCGGAAGCGCTCCGCCCCTATTGAGGTGAGTCCCTCGACATCGGGCTCCTCATCTCCGGGACGTCGAGCGGCACCGCAGGTACCGCAAAAGAAAAAGGCGGTACCGGTGCCATCCCTGGATGATCGCATTGCGGCCATCCTCCAAGTACAGCTCAAGGAGCAATTACAACATCTCCTTCCAGCTATCTTGGCACCGAACCTTCCGGTGCCGGTCCGCACTGAGCCGCCGGTACCGATAGTGGAACAGCCTGTGCTGTCTGCATCCACTGTTTCGGTACCGCTTCACTCGACCTCATCGGTATCGATGCCAGTCCTCGCACCGGAGCCGAGAGCTCAACATCAGTCGGTACAGACTTCGGCACCGGTACCACAGATTACATCCCCTGGTTCCATATCGATGAGGTCAGGTAAATCGGTATGCAAAACCCGACACTTAGAACCATCTACCCCAGAGTCTCGGGACCGTACTTCCCATGTCAGGGATCCTGATCTGTGGGGAGATTCAGAGGAACCCTTTCTCTCTGAAGGTGAATGTTCCTCAGATGAGGATGATTCTGCTGTACCTGACCCATCCTCTACACTACATCTTTCTCGTCTTTTTTGAAAGACATGTGTGACTCTCTGTCTATTCCTTTGGAGGCTGAGTCCAAAAAGTCTAAAGCCTTTTTAGATGCCCTTGACTTTGACCAACCCCCAAAGGAATTTTTGAAGCTCCCTCTTCACGACATCTTGAGGGAGACTTTCTACAAGAATCTAGAGACTCCTTTAACAATCCCAGGTGCTCCACGTAAATTAGATTCTTTGTACAAAGTAATTCCCATTCCTGGATTCGACAAGCCTCAGCTTCCACACGAGTCTCTACTTGTGGAATCTACCCTTAAAAAATCCTCAGGAGCTAGTGTATAGCCATGGACAAATTTGGTAAGAGGCTCTACCAAAATGCAATGTTGGCTAACAGAGCTGGTAATTATGCTTTTCATTTTTCTTTCTATCTTAAACATCTCCTTACCACCATGGCTTCCTTTGAGAAGTACCTTCCTCAACGTAAACAACAATCTTTTCACCATTGCTTGCCGTCTCTGTTTCAACTTCGTAAGTTCATGGTTAGGTCCATTTACGACACCTTCGAACTTACCTCCAGAGCGACAGCAATGTCTGTGGCAATGCGTCGCCTGGCCTGGCTTCGGGTATCCGAACTTGATGTTAACCATCAAGATCGGTTAGCCAATGCCCCGTGCCTAGGGGATGAGCTTTTTGGGGAATCTATGGACTCGACCACTCAAAAGCTCTCTGCCCATGAGACACGCTGGGATACCCTGCTTAAAAATAAGAAAAAGCCTCCTCCAACAAGACCTTTCAGGCAGCAATCGGCCTATCAACGCCGCTTCACAGCTCGCCCATTACCAGCAGCTTCTCAGCAACCCAGGCGTCAACGGCAACAGCAACGTCAGCCTCCCAGACAACAACAACAGCAGCAACCTGTGAAGCCACCTCCACAGCAGAAGACACAGCCCTTTTGACTTAATTCTCCAAAGTATAGCCAGTACTCCTATATCTGCTCTCCTGCCGCAACCTATAGGAGGTCGTCTTTCTCTGTTCCTCAGCCGGTGGGAAGTTATTACTTCGGACCAATGGGTCCTCAACATCATCCGCCACGGCTACTCTCTCAACTTTCAGACTCTTCCGCCCCAAAACCTGCCAAAAGAGTCTGCTTTGAACAGTCCTCAATCTGCCCTCCTTATTCAAGAAGTTCAATCCCTCCTCCTTCTGAACGCTATAGAGGAAGTTCCTCTAGATCAACAGGGGCAGGGATTCTACTCCCGTTATTTTCTAGTTCCCAAAAAAATGGGAGATCTCAGACCAATCCTGGATCTTCGCGATCTCAACAAATGTTTGGTAAAGGAAAAATTCAAGATGCTTTCTCTAGCCATTCTTTATCCTCTTCTCAATCAAGATGACTGGCTGTGCTCCCTCGATCTCAAAGAGGCATACACTCACATACCGATCAATATAACCTCCAGACGGTATCTCCGCTTCATGATCAATCATTGTCATTACCAATACAAGGTGCTGCCCTTCGGTCTTGCTTCCTCTCCAAGGGTGTTCACCAAATGTCTCATTGTGGTAGCTGCATTCCTTCGCTCTCACCACCTTCAGGTATTTCCTTACCTGGACGACTGGTTAATCAAGGCCACTTCCGCTCAAGCAGTACTCCTGGCCACCAACCAAACCATCCTTTTTCTGCAAATACTGGGGTTCGAGATCAATCTACCCAAGTCTCATCTCATCCCCACTCAGAGACTTCAATTCATTGGAGCGATACTGGACACACTCCTCATGAGAGCATTCCTGCCATCCAACCGTCTTCAGATTCTTCAGTCTCTATGTCAGCAGGTGCTTCCACAACGTTCCATCTCTGCCAAGCAAATGATGATACTCTTGGGTCACATGGCATCCACAGTCCATGTCACACCCCTCGCACGTCTTCACCTGCGCACTCCTCAATGGACCCTTGCTACTCAGTGGTCCCAAGCGACGGATCCTTGCTCACGACACATATCTGTGACATCATCTCTTCGTCAGTCTCTACAATGGTGGTTGGTATCCTCAAATCTATCCAGAGGTCTTCTCTTCCATCTGCCTCCTCATCAACTAGTCATCACCACCGATGCCTCCTCTTATGCCTGGGGAGCTCATTTGAACGAGTTCCGAACTCAAGGCCTTTGGACAGTCCAGGAAAAGAAGCATCACATCAATTTCCTGGAACTCAGAGCAATGTTTTATGCCCTCAAAGCCTTCCAACATCTTCTCTTTCCTCAAGTTCTCCTGCTGTGCACAGACAATCAAGTTGCGATGTACTACATTAACAAGCAGGATGGTACGGGCTCGCGCCTCTTGTGTCAGGAAGCCCAGAAGATCTGGACTTGGGCCATAAATCACCATCTATTCCTGAAAGCTATTTACATTCAGGGAGAAAAGAATTCCTTAGCGGACAAGCTCAGCAGAATTCTCCAGCCTCACGAGTGGACAATCGATCCTTTCACTCTACAATCCATCTTAGCTCAATGGGGCACTCCTCAGATAGACCTCTTTGCAGCTCCTCACAATCACCAGCTGCCCCTATTCTGCTCCAGACTCTACTCTCCTCACCGTCTGGCAGCGGATGCGTTTCTCCTCGACTGGTCCAATCTGTTCCTGTATGCTTTCCCTCCTCTGCCTCTCATGTTAAGAACCTTGTTCAAGCTCAAGAGGGAACGAGCCACCATGATTCTGATTGCTCCGAGGTGGCCCAGGCAACATTGGTTCTCCCTTCTACTTCAACTCAGTTCCAGGGAACCTTTTATTCTTCCACTGTTTCCTTCCACTGTGTCCTTTGATCCGAATAAATTGGGACGTCCTGTTTCTAAACGTACATTGTCTAATTGGCTGGCAGCGTGCATTTCATTCTGTTATGCTCAGACTGGACTGACACTGGAAGGTTCTGTCACGGCCCACAGAGTCCGAGCAATGGCAGCATCTGTAGCTTTCCTCCGTTCCACTCCTATTGAGGAAATCTGCAAGGCTGCTACTTGGTCCTCAGTTCATACTTTTACATCTCATTATTGTCTGGATGCATTCTCCAGACGGGATGGACACTTCGGCCAATCTGTTTTACAAAATTTATTTTCCTAATGGCCAACCTTCCCTCCATCCCTCTTTTTGTTAGCTTGGAGGTCACCCATCAGTCAAGAATATGCTGCCTGCTTGTCCTGGGATAAAGCACAGTTACTTACCGTAACAGGTGTTATCCAGGGACAGCAGGCAGATATTCTTGCGTCCCTCCCACCTCCCCGGGTTGGCTTCTTAGCTGGCTTATCATAACTGGGGACCGCGCGCCTCTGTCGGGCGGGAAGGCACTCGCGCGTGCGCGGTGCGGCCTACCAGAACTTTCCAAGTTCTTAGAGTGCAATAACTCTAAAATTGTCCGTACCGGGGCTCCGTCGGTGCCGTCACCCATCAGTCAAGAATATCTGCCTGCTGTCCCTGGATAACACCTGTTACGGTAAGTAACTGTGCTATACTGTAATTCCAGGGGCCCAATAAGGGCACACATCCCTGGCATTCTATAACATTGTGTGCAAAGTTTAGGAATCCCCCGACTCATCTATGCACCATCTTTGGGTTGCACACTATGGGATTTGGGCACATATTGTTATAGATAAGCGCAGGTCTTCCTGCAGTTTTTCACAGTCCGCACGCTTCCTTTGTCTTCCCAGCAGCTAATGGCTGCAAATACACAAAATTTCATGAACGTCTTCTTTCCTTTCAAGCTTCTATGCATGATAGTGACTTCAGGCACTTGTTTTCCAGGTCTCATTCATATCTTCACTTCAGAAGGCAATTAAAAACTTATCTCTTCAATAAGTTTATAGGTAATTAGTTCTTTTCTATCTACTTATTCCTATGTACTTTTTTATTACTCATTTATTATCCAATTTTCTATATCATTCTCCCAAGGGAGCTCAGAACGGTTTACATTAATTTATTCAGGTACTCAAGCATTTTTCCCTGTCTGTCCCAGAGGGTGGTAGACGCATGGAACGCTCTTCCAGAGGTTGTGATAGGCCAGACCACAGTACAGGGGTTCAAGGAAGGTTTGGATAGGTTCCTAAAGGATAAAGGGATTGAGGGGTACAGATAGAAGCAGAGGTAGGATATAAAAATGGTCAAATCACTTCACAGGTCAAAGGACCTGGTGGGCCACCGCGGGAGCGGACCACTGGGCGGGATGGACCTCTGGTCTGACCCAGTGGAGGCAACTTCTTATGTTCTTATGTTCTTATCTAATGTACCTGGGGCAATGAGGGGATTAAGTGACTTGCCCAGGATCACAAGGAGCAGCGTGGGTTTGAACCCACAACCCCAGGGTGCTGAGGCTGTAGCTTTAACCACTGCGCCACAATCCCCTGTGAACCACATCGAGCTACCTGGTTATGCGATCTAGAAATTGGTTTATTATATTGTGTTGTAGAGCAAGATGTGCAAACAGATTCAAATTAGTGCCAATTACTACATACTTATTGACACTAATTGACTCATTAGCCAATATAGTTGGGCGCACATTGTTTGGTTTAGATGCTGAAATTTCCACTAAAGGTTTGTGCTCTGGTGCAGAAACCGCTCATTATCATTCAAGCATACTGTTGACGGTTTGTTTTAACATTTGAGGAACTTGGCTGACCTCTGATGTAGGCACTGCATGCAGAAACATGGCTTGTGTTGCGTCAATAAAGACTAGTTACTGTTCGCTGAGGCCCTTTGTGCTTTTTAAAAAAAATTTTGCCTGACCCAATTTATGGGTACCATATATGGAATCTGGGGGTTAATATAAGAACATAAGAATAGCCTTACTGGATCAGACCAATGGTCCATCTAGTCCAATATCCCGTCTTCACCGAGGCCAATACAAGTCACTAGTACGTGGCAAAAAAACAATAGTAAAACCAGCTACATTAACCGCTCTTACCACATCCTCTGGCAACACATTCCAGAGCTTAACTAATCTCCGAGTGAAAAATATTGCCTCCTATTGGTTTTAAAAGTATTAACTCTGTAACTTCGAATTTCCCCTAGTCTTTGTAAATCTTGATGCAGTAAAAAATTGATCTACTTGTATCCATTCTACACCACTCTGGATTTTGTAGACTTAGATCATATCTCCCCTCTGCCATCTCTTTTCCAAGTTGAAGAGTCCTAACCTCTTTAGCCTTTCCTCATACGAGAGGAGTTCCATCCATTTATATTGGTTGCTCTTCTTTGAACTAGAGAATGACGCAGGGACACATTTTTCCCTGTCCCATAGGAACTCATTTTTCCATCCCGGCGAGTTCTTTTCCTGTCCTTGCCCAATTCCTGCAAGCTCCGTCCTCATCTGCACAAGCCTCAAACATTTTAAAATCATAAGTGTTCGAGGCTTGTGTGGTTAAAGAAGAGCTTACAGGAATGGGGCAGGGACAGAAATAGCGACAAAAGTCATGAGGACGGGACAGGGAAATTGAGTTCCTGCAAGGACAGGGAAAAGTTTGGCCCCATGTCATTCTCTGCTTTGAATCCTTTCTAGTGCTGCTATATCTTTTTGAAATGAGAACAGAACTGAACACAGTATTCAAGGTGAGGTCGCACCATTGAGTGATACAGAGGCATTATAACATTCTTAGTCTTGTTTACCATCCCATTTCTAATAATTCCTTACATCTTGTTTGCTTTCTTGGCCGCTGCCGCACATTGGGTGGAAGGTATTAGTGTATTGTCCACAATGACACTCAGATCATTTTCTTGAGCACTGGCCCCCAAGATGGACCCTAGCATCTGGTAACTATGATTTTGGATTATTCTTCCCAATGTGCATCACTTTGCATTTGTCACATTAAATTTCATCTGCCATTTGGACACCCAGTCTTCCAATTTCCTAAGGTGTTCCTGCAGTTTTTCACAGTCCACATGCATTTTAACAACTTTGAACAGTTTAGTGTCATCTTCAAATTTAATCATTTCATGCATAGTTCCAATTTCCAGATCATTTATAAATAAATTAAATAGCACCGGTCCCAGTACAGATCCCTGTGGCACACCACTATTTACCTTCCTCCATTTAGAAAAATGGGCATTTAACCCTACCCTTTGTTTTTTGTCCGATAACCAGTTCTTAATCCACAATTGAACATTGCCTCCTATCCTATGACTCTTTCATTTTCTCAGGAGTCTGAGGAACTTTATCAAAAGCTTTCTGGAAATCTAGATACACTACATCAACCGGCTCGCCTTTTTCCACATGTTTATTCACACCTTCAAAGAAGTCAAGCAAATTAGTGAGGCAAGACCTCCGTCGGCTGACACTATGCTGACTCTGTCTCATTAAATCATGTTTGTCTACATGTTCCACAATTTTATTTTTTTATAATTGTTTCCACTATTTTACCCCGCACTGAGGTCAGGCTTACTGGTCTGTAATTTTCCCAGATCTCTCCTGGAACCCTTTAAAAAAATCAGCGTAACATTGTTCACCTTTCAGTCTTCGGGTACTACAGATGATTTTAGCGACAGGTTACAGATCATTAACAACGGCTCTGACTCATTCCGCAGCTCTCAATGGATGCAGTCATGTCAGCTCATAATTGTCTAAAGAAATCACTAAAACATCAGAGATATCAGCTCTGTGGGTATAGTGGTTGCTGAGCACCCCAAAATTGAGCATGTTATTATACGAGGGTCATTTCATAAATAATGCACAGGTTGGCAACATTGGGGAGTCGATGAGTGTGGCTGTGACAAGTGTGAGAAATGAAGGCTGCAGGTGTCTCAGGTACTGTGTCTGTTGACGATCAGAGGTCATACATTAAGATTGAAACTCTACGTGGCAAAAACCCGACAGAAATCCACAGTGCATTATGTAAAGTTTGTGGGGAGTTAACAGTGGACCATAGTACAGTTTCTTGGTGGGCAACTCGCTTTTGGACTGATCATGTAAGCTTAGATGATGATGCATGACCAGGAAGGCTGAAATCAACAACCGATGAACGATGTGTAAAACTCGTGGCTAATGCTCTTGAACAAGATAATCGGGCGACATGTGAGGAACTTTCTGAAACCACAGGGATTCCACCGACATCTGCAAGTTTGCTCTCACTCTGGAGTTCAGGCAACCCCAGTAAAGGGCTCAGTAGTCAGTCCTTTATCAAGATTAGGAGAGCATTAGGGCAGAGGCAAAATGCTGTAAGCCTAATTCAATTTCAATATAGCAATAGATCAGTCATTCAATCTTCCAAATCAAATCCATCATGATGATATAAATAGGTATAACATAGCACCTTCTTTATCCAATCAGAATTTCTTATCATAAAAAGCCTTCAGAAGCGGCATTCTATTATGTAACAAACACAGGATATGATAGAGTTTTGCTCGCCGCTGCACTTCCTCATTGGCTATTTATTCATATTTCAATCAAACTTTATCATATTTTTACTGTTACTTATTTAAATATCTTTAAATTATTAATAAGTTAGATATAGACTTATCTGCAACTCTGGTAGGGCATGTTGCCAAACTTGTACCAGCTGTTACTATTTAGTAAAAACCGCCACCTTTTGTGTGTTTTTCATGTGGATATCTTTATATTTGAGAATGGCCAATAAAAAGAGAGATGTACTAAGGGCCAAAATGTCTAGATAAATCATTAAAAAAAGATAGATGTCTTGCAGTTTTGAAAATGAACATTTTCTCTACTGGATTTCTGGATGTCTTTCTCAAAATGTCCAAACTCAGACTTAGACATCCTAATGAAAATGCCCCTCTATGTTCTCACATGTAGCTGACATCATCCATGGAACCTGGCACAGAAAGTCAAAAAGTGTACTGTCACTTAAAACATTTAAGACCACCCATACCACTTCCGTGCTGGTGCCTTCCCACCTGATGTTGGCTCGCAGGACCATCAGCTGTGATTTAGAGCCTCTCTAAGCACGCCAAACTATTGTATTTTTTTGTGCCTTCCTGTTTAATTTATTTCTTAGTTTGTCATATTTTTAAGTTTCTTTTATTCTCCTTAATTTGGTTTAAAATTTTGAATTTCATGTTTTGTTTTATGGGCCTTCAGGCTCTTTACAGCCTGTTTTCAGGCCAGGAGCATCAACATTTTTTCTGTAGTCCATTTACTCAGACCGTAAGAGTCCTTTGACTGCATGTCGGCGGTGTTTCCATTGATGTCCAAGGCTCCTAGTGGCTTTAAGCAGTGCTCTCGATGCTACAGGACCATCTCAGGTATAGACCTGCATAATTGGTTTGACCAATGCCTAAGTCCTGACTTGCATAATTAGTGACCATCGAGACATTTCCTGCATGCTCTGCTCTCATTTGCAGAAGAGGTTACTAATAGCCATGAAGTTGCAATCTGAGAAACTTTTCAGTTTAACTGTGGATACATTGACTATGGCTGGAGACTCCGACACTAATGCTCAACCTTGAGCTACTTCAGCATCAACACTGTCACCAATGGTATTGACGTTCCATTTCTCCTCTTCTTTGTTGGTGCTCCCATCGTTGGGGGAACCTTGTATAAAAGCTAAGAAGTATAAACATATCTCCCTCTTGAGGCATGGGTTGTCATCGTTTCAAGCGTCATTACCATCGATGCACTGATGCAGTAATGCCAGATCGCCATCTCTATACTTGGTGTCTCCTCTGAGGTGTGCCTTGACATCAAGGTCCCTAACGCCTCAACGCCCAACGCAGCCAGTGCCAAATATGCCATTGCCAATATTGGTACTGGTGCTATCTCTGCAAGAACAGCTGTGGCAGATAGAACTAGCTGGGATGTTTTAATCGCACCCTGTTCAAATTCCTACATTGACGCACCCAGTCTTAGTCTAGTCCGAGCACCAACCCTCAATCTCCATCGAGACATATCTCCTATCAATTAAGGTTGTCTAGGCTGTTTTTTCATTCAAGTATTCAAGCATTTTGTCCTATCTGTCCCAGCAGGCTCACAATCTACCTTACTATCTCTTATTGTCCTTGCCAGATTTTCCATTCTCTGAATGACCAAAGATTAGTATTACTCAATCTTAAGTTGACAACCTTAGAGTCTACACAGCATAGTGCATTCTATTTTTTTCTCTCTGTTCATTAGGAACAATCTTCCTCTTCATATTCATTGTATTTCCTCACCTAAGAATTTTAAATCTATCTTAAAGACATGGTTATTTAACTAAACCTATGAAATTTGATACTGAACCTGGGTTGTTGTCAGAATTCAGCGATCCTCATCCTTACCCTACTCTTCTTCACCCTTCTCCCTTTATGTTCTCCCTTTGCTATATACTTGTATGCATGCAACTCTATCCTGTCACCACTGTAGTTTTTTTCATCTTTCCAATTATTTTTAGATTGTAAACCACTTAGCCCTATCTCATCAGTTGGAGCAGTTTAGCAAGTTTTAAATAAACTATAAACTACCATTATAAGAATAAGCACATTTTGGTACAAATATAATCACATAATCCAAAATCTCCCCACCCCACCCCACCATAAACCCAATAATGTAACAACAAAGCCAGAAAAAATTACCGCTGCCACCTTTGTACTGTATCTCAATTCCCCACAAAAATCCAACTATTCTCTGCAAAATCCTAATAAGGTCCTGAATATTTCTTTGCAAAATCAATATCAGCTTTATTAAAGCTTTATTATATCCAGGGCTACTACCCGGAAAAAAAATTAGGCACAACTAAGAGCAATCCTCTGATCTTTAGTGATTTCAAAGAAAAAAAGAGTAACTTTTTTATGTGGCAATGGAATAATTGACTGCCATATGTTTATTAGGTGCTCTGGTATTAGAGGACACTTTAGTGTCTGTCCAGCTGCTGGCCACTTTAGAAATAATGCAGGGTGAGGCTGCCCCTTCATGAACAGACATTGGGAGTCTCTTTTACAAAGCTGCAGTGATGAATACAGGTGCGGCAAATGTGATACAGCCCATAGGAATTAAATGGGCTGGGTCACATTTGCTGTGTGGGAATCGCTACTGAGGCTTTGAAAAAGGGGCTTTATGAGTGAAAAATGCAGAAGAAGGACTGTACAATAATACAGATAGTAAATAGAAAGGCAATGCTTAGTAAGCTGAAGAGGAAGAGAAACTGCTGACATAAGAAGCTCTTCTTTCTGACTGTACATAAGTGTATTCGTATATGCATGAGAATTCTGGAATTTCCTCTTGGGCTTCTATGAAGCTGAGGTGAATAAATGATTAGAGAATAAACAAAGGAGGTGCTATAAACACTGAAGTATGATCAAGCATTTTGGGGTTCTTGGCTTTGAATTACTACTAATGCTAATCATTTCATTTCTATACATAGGGCTCCTTTAATCAAGCCGCGCTAGTGGGGTTAACGCGCGAGACTTTTCATCACGCGCTAACCCCTGCGCTGGCCAAAAACTACCGCCTGCTCAAAAGGAGGCAGTAGCGGCTAGTGCATCAAACCGCTAGCGCGGCTTGATAAAAGGAGCCTATATTGGTTGGCGGAAAGGAAACAGAGAATGGGGGTAAATGGACAATACTCACAAGGTTCGGTGCTTGGGCCCGTGCTCTTCAACATATTTATAAACAATCTGGAAATTGGTCCGACGAGCGAGATGATTAAATTTGTGGACAATACAAAGTTATTCAGAGTAGTGAGGGCACAGAAGGACATCAAAACATAGAAAAGATGGTCCCTGCTCAAAAGAGCTTACAATCTAGTCAAGACAGACAAACTGGACAAGAAGATGCATCAATACACAGTGTTCAGATGGGGGAACTACAGAGGAAATGATGATGACTACATAGCCTGAGCAAGTTCAGTGTGACTTCCTTGCATTTTTCTATACAGTATCTGTGATACTCAAGTAATTTTGTACACCCAAAATGGAATAAGGGTCATGCATTGGATAATGAGGTAGCCAATACATTCCATGGGTTAGTCATGCAGACCTGAAATATTTCATTATACTTTCATTTTCATCCTATTTAACTTACCACACAGTCTGCTCTGACTTTGACCAGCAAATGCATTTTTTGCTAGACTGCATAATTAGATATGTGCTTCAGCCTTTTTTTCTTTCTACAAAGTAGGTGATTCAACATTTAAGTGCTTTGCACATGAAGCAATAATTTATTATCTAGAAAGAATGTTGGCTAAATAGAACTATTACATTAGTCTTAACTTAGAAGAATTTCTGGCATGCTGCAGGTGGTGCTGGTATAGAAACGTAACTGCCTGTTGCTTACAAGTAGAAAAATGCAAGAATACAAAGATGTTAATATCATGCAGTAATTTCTGCTCTCTCACAAATACGAGGGTGGTTTGATACTGTACGTTTCATAAAAAAGCAAGTTAAACAATGTAGTCTCCATCAAGGGCTGTACACTTATGAGTTTCTAGTTTTTTCAAATCGTAGGAAAAATAGTTCAAGAAAAAACTGGAAAGTCACTGGACTAAGTGTACAGCCCTTGATGGAGACTACATTGTTGAACTTGCTTTTTCTTACCAAATGTTTTGAAAATGGCTGGTTAAATTGCTTGTTCAGGATTCGTAACGTTTGTGGAATGTCCAGTTCACCCTCTCCAAGGTAGGGAGAACGAGAGGGTACTCTCTAAAGCTAAAAGGAAGGAAGGAAGTTCTTCTTCACCCAGAGAGTGGTAGAAAATTGGAACGCTCTTCCGGAGGCTGTTTTAGGGGAAAACACCCTCCAGGGATTCAAGATAAAGTTAGACAAGTTCCTGCTGAACCAAAATGTATGCAGGTCAAGCTAGTCTTAGTTAGGGCACTGGTCTTTGACCTAAGGGCTGCCGCGTGAGTGGACTGCTGGGCACGATGGACCACTTGTCTGACCCAGCAGCAGCAATTCTTGTGTTCTTATGTTTTTAGTTAGAGTGAGAAGCATCTTAGTTTGAATTTTACCCTGTATGACATGCCCACTATGCCATGGCCACCACAGGGTAGAAAAGGGATGGGGAGCAAATTTTGTGCTTTTGTCTCCTTTGAACCCTTGCACAGTCCTCAGGACAGCCTTGCTTAAAGCTATAGGCAGTGAGCTGTAGTTATTACTGCAATATTGAGGTTTTATTGGCCTCCTAGTTCCTTGAGATTCGAGGACTGTTTGCTTTTTGACAAGTCTGCTTGACAGAAACTCAATCTTGGGTTTTGGCCCCATTTTACGGAATGCTGTCCTGGTTGAGTTGCTTCTCATAAGAAATGTATTTTGGTTTCTCAAGCAGCTGAAAGTCTACTTCTTTCATCAGTTATGGATTGCCATAGGTATCTTTTGGTTTTCAAAGCAGCAAGTATTTACTGAAGTCTTGAATTCACAGAAGGTTTGTTGGTCACAGTACTATATTTGGATAACTGTGTTTGTGATTTGAACTGCATTTTATGTGAATTTGTTTTAGTAGAATTGTGAGGTGATAATGTTCTTTTATTCATTTTGGAAACATTGCAAATATACTTTTGGGAATTCAGACTGAGTAGCTATAGGTGGAGGAATAATTTAACAGTTAAGCCAGTGTTCAAATCCCACTAAAGCTGATCTTTGGCAAGCTACTTAACCCTCCACTGGGCGACCCTCAAGAGGAGGAATGCTGGCTTCAGTCTAACTCCCAGCGTACCCTGAAGTCCACTGCTGACTGGAGCTGATATGGGACCCAGTATAGTAAACTAGAGTCCTGACAGGGGTACTGGTGCAGCTGAGAATGGAAACCCAGTGGTGAGAGGGTC
Source organism: Geotrypetes seraphini (assembly GCF_902459505.1). NCBI lineage: Eukaryota > Metazoa > Chordata > Amphibia > Gymnophiona > Dermophiidae > Geotrypetes > Geotrypetes seraphini. Next base: position 86,553,635 of record NC_047089.1, on the reverse strand, counting down.
TGTGGGGACCTATACCCCAGCAGAGATAAAGATCTGGGAGAGAGATCTGGCCAGGCTAACTAGTCCTGACAGGGGGGGACTGGTGCAGCAGAGAAAGCCCAGTGGTGGGAGGGTCCGCAGGGACCTATACACTGGCAGGGACAGAGCTGAAGAAGTAGCCAGGGACCCAGTAGAGCCTTAGGCTTAATGACCAGAGGTGGGACTGGTGAAGAAGGATCCAGGTGAGTCCTTAGTTCATGCACCTGCAAGAAGATGGCTAGGGGCTGGGAGAGTCCTCAGTGCGTGTGTGCAGGATAAGAAGACTGAATGACAGTTCTCAGTGTTTGCGTCAGTGAGACGACAACTGAGGGGCTGAGAGAGCCCTCAGTGCTTGTGTGCTGGATAAGAAGCTGGGAGAATCCAAAGACCCCGAGAGCATTGGCCAAAGGACTGAGGAGAAGTCCGGCAGAGGGACCGGCTGAGACAGTAGCAACCAGTGGAGGGACTGGTAATGGACTGGACACTGCCAAAGATCAGGAGGGCCAATGGAGGGTCAGGTAAAACTCTGGAGATCTGGAGAAATGGAGTCCAGAAAGGACTCGAGTTTTAAGGGAATGTATGTGTGATGTGTATGTAACCTATATTCGTGTTTTAAAGAGAACTATGGTACTTGGGGTTGTGGATATGGGTCGGATATACCTGGTCACATGATGACAAGTTCAATCACTTATACTTTTTTGGATGGATTATTGTAATATAGTATATCTGGGATGTGCAAAGGAGCTGTTGAAGAGACTACAGACAGTACAGAATACTGAATTTAGGGTGATTTTTTCGATCTCTAAATATGACAGAATTACATCATATATTAAATTACTTTGGTTGCCTATACATGCAAGGATACATTTAAAATTTTGTGTGATGGTTTTAAATATTTTATATGGTCAAAGGCCAACATATTTGCTGGAATTAGTCTTCATATTAGTAGGTAGATCAGAACATGCTTTATGGAAGCAGTTTTACCTTCAAATTTCCCTCCTCAAAACAAATTAGGTCACTTATGCAATAGAATACATCTTTTTATTTTTAGGCACCTCTAATCTGGAATGATTTACTGTTTTTAATTAGGTCAGACATTATATGGTTTTTAGAAAGCTTTAAAAAACATTTTTATTTAAGAAATTTCTATCCATTAACCTATGATGTAATCATCTGTGGGACACTATTGCATATTAAACCCCCATTATCATGACCAGGATTGCCATGGAAATGGTTACCCATAATTGGAAAAATTGGGATCAGCTTAGTTTTACCTTTTGGTGGGCAAATTTATGTTTGTGTTATAAGTATGAGAAAATGAATGTAATGGAAGGGGGGTAATTCATTTTGTGTTGTTACTGATGGATTGTAAGTGCTGATTCTGATTATTAATGTATGTATAATTTTATGCACTTTGTATTAGCCTTGAAAATTTAATAAAGATTAAAAAAAAATTCTATCTTGAAATTGATTATAATTTGTTTTTATTGTATTTTAAGGAATTTGGTAGTATACTATGTTTAACTGGGTCTGTTTCCAGTAGTTGAATTCATTGTGATTCGCCATGAAATCATAAGGGCTTTGGCGGAATACAAATGGTAATGTAATCTAATCTAATCAGTAGCCTTATATTCCGCTATTTTTCAATTAAGATTCAGAGTGGATTATAACAAGAAGAACCCTACATTAAGGGGAGCACGTGTACTTAAAAAGTATTGCAGAAAGAGATAAGATATCACGAATAACATTTATCAAAAATGTAGATTTATAAAATTTATGAGAAATAATATACAAAGTCAGGCTTCTTATTTCTAAAGGAAGACTGTTCCATGTCTGAACTGCCTGATAAGAAAATGATCATACCAGCTGATCTTCCTAATTACTCTAAAACAGTTGGAAACTGAAGTTTAAAGCTAGTTACTCCATCTATTAATAAAATGATCTGGAATACATAAAAGAAATGTTAATTGTTTTGGAGCATTACCATTTAAAATCTTATGTACTAAACATGATACCTTAAACTTAATCCTGTATCTGCTCAGAAGCCAGTGTAATTTGAGCAAAAGAGATCAAGCCCTTTCAAATTTTCTAGCTGAAAAGATTATAGTTCTTTTAAAATACAGCTGCTAGTCTAATCTAGAAAGAACCTTTTCAGATGCTCCACATTAAATAGAATTATAGTAATCTAAATATGGCAATAATATTGATTGACAAAGTACTCGAAAACTGGATTGTGACAAGATAGATCTTATAACTCTCAGTTGTTGAAGAAGGAAAAATAATTTTTTTGAGAGCATTCTCATATGATTTAATTCTATATCAGAATTACATTACATTAGAGATTTCTATTCCACCATTGCCTTGCGGTTCAAGGCGGATTATAAAAGAATTAAAATAAAGGTATTACATGAAGAAGATATCTGGAAATTTCTAGAGGAGATACGGAGTAGATGAGGTTGCTTTGGGGAATCGGGAAGGTAATAGGAGTGGTATTGGGAAGTGGAAGGAGCTAGCGGTATTAAGTCATTTGCAGGAATTCCTTGAAGAGTAGAGTCTTTATTTCTTTTCTGAATGTTTTGTAGTCTGGGGTCATAATTAGTAGATTGGAGATTTGGTTGTCGAGTTTTGTTGGTAAAATCAATTTAGCAGGATTTTAAAAAGGTTTTGAATAATTTCCTAAAAGAGAAGTTCATAGGCCATTATTGAGATGGCTTGAGGAAACCCACTGCTTATTCCTAGAATAAGCATCATAAAATTTGTTTTACTATTTGGGATGTAGCTAGGTACTTGGGACCTGGGTTGGCCACTGTTGGAAACAGGATACTGGCTTGATGGACCTTCGGTCTATCCCAGTATGGCAATTCTTATATTCTTATGTTCATTCATATAGCCAAAAATAATAAGAGGTGAGGAAAAAGCTCTCAAAATTATGCAGAAGTGAGAGGTCAAAATCAATGACGAAAATATAACTAGAACCAAGACATCTCAATATATGAATCAAATAGTGAAACTTAAATATGAATGTTGAGAATGTAAAATAATGCAATTTTTCACATACACTCAGATTTGTGTAATCCGACCAAGAGCCGTGGCTCCTATAGCCGAACCCACCGTCCCATCACGGTGTATGACTTTGCTATCCAAAATAGTGAGTGAGGCTGCGTGCTCTATTGATTATTAACTTTGTTCTCAATGGCAATAAGAGAAAAAACTACTCCACTTAGTTTTAAGATGTGTTAGCAGGTCCCAACATGGACCATGTTTCGAGGGTCTGTTTCAAGGAACCCAAAGGAGGAATCCAAAACTTCAAATGCCAGAGAAATAATTGCTATGTGATTCGGACAACAACTTGTGTTCATAAGTTGAAACGAATCACATAGCAAATCTGTTTGATGGTTTCCCACATTGTACAATTAGAGTTGCTACATTTGGAAAGAGCATTGTCATAATACAAGTATGATTGCAAAATGAAGACAATACTTGATAGGAAGGTGCATATTTTTGGGGTGTGGAAATGAATTATGCAGGCATTTGTACCTGGTGTTATCAAGTGTTTATAATTAATCACGGGTAGAAGTTTTCCTCTCTTTTTGTGCATAGTAGTAAAAATATTTTGGTCATATAGGGTTAGGTAATTGTTAGTTGCAGGGCAGGCCAAAGGGTAGATGGTGCCCTAGTCAGATCTTTAGCCATGTGCCCATTACCATTACCCTAGAGGCAGCTCGAGGACTTAAATCACTCTCAGTCCAGCATCTCCCTTTCCGTACTCCCCCCAAACAATCCAACATCTTTTTGTCCCCTTCCCAACCTCCAACAGTTGAGCAATTCCTCTCTTCTCCCCTTCCATATCTCCATCTAGCATCTCCCCTTCTGCTCTCCATCTTTCCAGTTGAACCTTCTCTGAATCTGGCATCTTCCCAATTTCTCTTCTTTCTGCTGCTGCTGCCCTACCCCTTTTGAAACTGAAAAGTAGTTTGAATACAGCCTGGTGCAAGACAATGAAGTACAGGCCCTTTCTCAAATACTGTTGTGTCCTGCTCTGCTGTAGAATTTCCTCTTGGAGGGGTTGGAGCAGAACACAACACTTGAACGTGGTGGGCCTGTGCTTCAAAAGTATACTTTTCTATGTGTATATAGCATATTAGCAAATTTTATAAAAATGCCCAATTGTACTTACATATAGAAAACCTTACCTCCTAAGCTGCTATTGTCAGTGGTATAGCAGTTGTTTTTGTTACCCACAAAAATCCATCCTTAATTTCACTTCCAATCCTGTCAGAATACTGAATTCTTGATGTTTTGGCCCATTTTGCTGCCACAAGATGTCCTGTTATCCTACACTAGTGGTTACCTTCGTAGGTGCTAGCTGTGTGGGTGCAGTGAGGGCTTGAGCACCTCCATTGCTGAGAACTCTTTCACAGAGAGGGGAGTAATTTGCACTGATGATGACACTCTCAATCATTTCAGAAAACAGATGTATATGGTTACCCCTTTCTTAGAAAGCAGGTTTTTGTAGACAGAATATCATTAAAAGTGAAAGTGGTAGTTTTTTGGCAGGTTTATTCTATCTTCTGTTGAATTCTTGGATCACATAATTCAATAACTTTTCTCTAAAAAACCAACAGTATTCTTTGTTATTGGATGTTATGAAATTTATGAGAGGAAATTATTTTAAATTAGAGCATAATCTGCTTCTAGTCCATCCCATGAATATTATAAATTAATCAGTCATTTATTCACTATTTATCTATTTAATTATTTTAATAAATTGTCTCTTTCCTTAACAAGATCACAGATTGCTGGCTGGCCATCGGAACAAAACATAACAGTCAATTGGTTGAAACGTAGAGAAACATCTAGATAGTGCAAGAGGGAAGCCACTAGGATAGCTATGCATAAATGATGGTTTTACCATATTTAGTGGAATCCATTGGGTCATCGGGCAAGGCCACGAAAGTAGTTCTCAAAGTTATAAACAGGTTCATGCGTTGCTCAAGAGGCTTGTTGACCCAGATAGTTTAAGAGGCTATTGACTGACTGGCAAGAGATGCTTGTTCACAAACTTTTAACATGGAGTGATAAAATCATTTTTACTCCTGTTCTGGGCTGTGACATGACATAGAAATTACTCTGGTTTGTAGTTAACTTACCCTGATGGATGAGCACATATGATCTTTTCATGTTGATGTTAAGGCAATCACTCCACACCTGGGCTAGTTTGTGGCACAACCTAAAACTTAAACTAGTTCCTTGTATGTTATTCAATTGTACATTATATTAAAGTTTCTGCAAACCAGGGGTACCCAAAAGGTCGATCGCGAAGGCAATGCAAATCGATCGCATTGCCTTCACATTCTACTTGCTTCCCCACACAGAAGCGTCAGGCCAACCAGATTTCCTCTCCCCGACATCAATTCTGACGTCGGAGAGGAAGTTCCGGGCCAGCCAATTGCTGCCTGGCAGAGATAGTGAGGAGCAACGAAGGCTACAAAATAAAGTCACAGACAGGTAAATGAAACTGTTAAAATATATAAAATAACTTAAAGTTAGCAATAAAAGTGTCTAAGAAGGGTGGTGCAACAGTGCTAGGGTGCAGTAGGTTGCAAAGTGCGCCGCAGAGAGTTTGGAAGGCTTTAACATGAGCTGACCTGTTGGGGGCGGAGTCCGGCGCGAGATAGTGAGGAGCAACAAAGGCTACAAAATAAAGAAAAAATGGGGAAATAAAACAAAAGAATGGTCCTGTATAATTGGGTTGGAGGGAGGAGTGGAGCAAGGAGGGGATGGGGGGAAGAGTATAAATTCTGTCTAAGTAGTTGAAAATATTTAAAACTTTTATAGGGTGATTGATGTGGAAATCTCTAGCACAAGTATTTTGGAACATACATTGAACTTTCTGCAATGTATTGTGAACTCAGCCCCAATGAAGAGATTTTTAAATAAATTTAGAAATCAAAATCCAGGCCAAGCAGTTGTCTAAAATGTTTGAGAAGGCAGGTTTTAAAGTTAAAGTACGCAGGTGCTTTCATTTTGAAAATCAGAACAAGGTGTCTCACTGCCGACAATTTAAAAATCACAGGTTTAAAAAAATATATAGTTAAGATTGTTGGATTGAACTGTTTTTCTACCTTCACTTTATTAAGCTAATTTTAGACATTGCATATTAAATGCAGAGGTGGTAGGGGGGAAGGACAGAGATCATTACCGTACTTGGATATAAACCCTCGGTTTATATTTGAGTCAACCATTTCCTAAAGCATTGTAAAACTTTCCTTTCCCTGTTAGCATACTTGTGCTCAGTTTGTTCCCTTGGTCTTCTTACCATCAGTTTCATTGAATTTTAACTTTTGCCCTTGATTTTTACTTCTGTAAACCACTTTGGTTTAACTCTTTTTTGTTAAAAATTGTGGTACATCAGATAAAATAACTATAACTGAAAAAGGTTACCTTGGTTTATATTTGAATATATAAGGTATTTCTGTATATTTACATGTGCACCAGCAGCTGGGGGATGTATATGTCTGCTATCAGACAGTGAATCCATATAACTAACCCATTCTGTCCGTATAGTTAATAGGTAGAGAAAGAGTGGAACAAAGGCAGGCCTCAAAAATAGTTTGGATAGCAGTGATGTTAAGCTGCTGTCTGGATAAGTTATCTGTATAGTTTGGGTCTGCTCAGTAGCAGGCCTAAATTGTATGAACAGCAGTTACAGCAGCGAATATATTGTTTCCTGGATTCTATATATGGTGCTCAAAATTGCATGTGCAAATTTGGATGCATGATCAATTTGTCCGTGCAATTTGAGAATGAACCAATTAGCGCCAATTAATCGGGAACAAATAATTCTTGGAATAGTTGGCACCAATTTGGAATTATGTGCACATCTTGCTAACCGTTATTCTGTAAAGATGCATACACAAATCTTATACTAATCAAATGATAAAGGGCGTGGCCATAGAGCATAGATGGGTCAGCGGTGTTTACACGAGATATGCTCAGTATTGTAGAATGTGGAGGATCTTTACCTAATTTACCTGCAAGTATTTACACTAGGTTTCAATTGCTGCCTAAATTGGGTGCAGATCCTGGCGTCCAACTCAGAGCACCATTTATAGAATAGCACTCGGTTCATATTTTGTTGTCATCCAAATTAGGGTACCATTTACTGAATCTAGGCCCCGATGTTCTAAACTTACCGTGCCTTTAACAATCGATGCTAAATCAGTTCTAACTGGTTTAGCGTGGAACTATTTTAACTTCCATTGCACATTATGGATTTTCTGTGCTTTGTAGCATCTTCTGATAATACTATGGAATTATGGTACAATGAGATCATCAATATTATAATGAGTACTTCGGGTGATGCCCAGACATTGCCTGGTGATGCATGAAATGAAGCGCTGACCTTTTAACGCTCCAAAATTACTAACAGATCTGGAGTTGCCGATAGTATTGAACCATGTTTGTTAAAAGTGCATTTCAGGCGCGTGTTAAAGGCACATCTCATGCACATGTGTCAAAAGTGTATGCAGGCAGGTCTGGACTGCTGATTGCATGAGAGATGAAGATACATAAGAATTGCCATACTGGGAAAGGTTGAAGGTCCATCAAGCCCAGCATCCTGTTTCTGAAAGTGGTCAACTCAGATCCCAAGTAGTACGAGTATAACAGATTTTATGCTGATTATTTTAGGAATCCATCTCAATAATGGCATATGAATTTCTCTTTTAGGAAATTAACCCTAACCCTTTTTTAAACCCTGCTAAGCTAACTGATTTAATTGCTAGAAAATATGGTGAAATCAGCTAGCTTAGCAGGGTTTAAACGCACATGAGATGTGCTTTTAACACATGCATATACGGCACCCCCATCAAGTATGATAAGTGAGGTAAATATGCTAACTGATACTTGATGGGGGATGCCATATATGCATTATGTTTTAGTGTTAAGTGCTATGCAGTAGACAACATTGAAGAAGAAAGATTTGTACATGCAGCATGACCTCTCCATCAGGGAACCATAGTTAACTTGATTAGCATAAAGCTGAGAAATTATATATATGGCCTCTAAACCATAGGCACCGAGCAGCATAGTGCTTAGCAAGTGTCAATTTTAAGTTAGGCATCATTTATAGAATTGTACCTAGCAGTGTTCATAGTCAAATGCGTGCAAGACAAAGGCGCGCGGACAATTGCGCGAAGCACCTGAGATGGACTAAGGTGCCAATGGGTATCCTAACCTTAGGCACCAGTATTTAGGCCAAGAAAACCCTGGCATAAATAGGATACCTGTACACCTAAGTGCACAACAGACACCTAAATGCCAAATAATCTCACAATTCACTCCCTAACCATGCCTACTTTCTGGTAGGCGCCTTGGAATGCTGCCTACCTGAAATTGGTAGATGCCTACCATCCAATTAATTTTAATTTAAGCCAATTATGAGGTGCTAATTGCTTGTTATTGGTTCCAATTAAGCTTTCTAAATAACCCCGCTTTTACTAAGCCACGGTAGAGGTTTCTACCATGTCCTGGGGCGCTAAATGCTCCGACACTCATTGAGTTCTATGAGCATTGGAGCATTTAGCACTGCGGGCTATGGTAGAAACCTCTACCATGGCTTAGTAAAAGGGTGGGGGGGGGGGCGTGTAAGTTAGGCACTTAGGTGCCTAGATCAGCATACCTAGCCAAACTTTAGGTGTCTTTTATAGAATCTGGGCCAAGATGTTCACCTCATCAGGAAAGTATTTGAAGGAGCAAGTGGAATGTGCTATAGAAAGTGTCAGGAGTCTGATCTGAAACAAGTGATTTCTGTGACTGCCTCATATATCTATAAAATGTGAAAATCCTTTGTTGTTGGTTTTGAGGGAGGGGCACATATTTTATTATACTCACGTTCTTGCAAACAAAGCAAAAATTTAAATAGAACTTTATCATGCACTGGGGAACATATTTTACTCAAAGGGGGATACAAATGTAAAGTTGATCAGAATTCTGAAATGCATTGACCCAATAACAAACATACTATTATACTGTAGAAATACTGGCAACTTATTAACTCACATAGGATGTTATCAATGCCTAGAGGATAATGGGTATTGAAAGTTATTGTAATTTCCAATTTGATTTATTTAACATTCACTGTCAAACATACAATGCTTTCCTGTGATTGTTAATGTGTTTTCAAAGAGTAAAGTTTTTCTAAAAGAGGACTTGCTAGGGGCAACAAACTAAGCCTGACAATATGTCCCTCTATGATTCTTGGCTTTACTGATCATTTCCTTTAATATATCTTTGTAGCTCTCAGAGGAACAGCACTGAACAAGATGTCACTTGCTAACGCTAATAGATCACTTGGAAATGGTAAGAATGATTGAAAGGCCATTTTCTGGTCTTTAAAAAAAAATAGAGGGTCTTTTATATATATATATATATATAGCTTTATTAGATTTACAAACTACAATTGAGCAACAAGTAATTCATATACATAAAATATCACAAGACAAGTACAATAAACTTTCAGACATTAACATACAATTAAATTTTCCCCCACCCTCCCACCCAATCCTCTATTATAAAACCCTAAGCGCACATGCGCATTTAGGATGGTGTGTTTCCTGCCACCGTGGTCCTTGGGTCCATGCTGAATTCGATTTTTGAACACGGAGGCAGGGAACACGACGGTGACTCCCCCCTCCCACCCTCACTCTGTCTAACAGCAGTGTCAAACTTGCGGCCCCCCAGGAACTGTTCTGCGGCCCGCGGTCTGTCCGGCTCCCATACCCTTGCCGAAGTTATTGTTAAGTTCAAAGCCACCGTGGCTCCTCTCACGAGCTGCAACTGTGTCGGAAGCCTCTCTGACGTCACGTTAGAGAGAAGGCTTCCTATGCAGGCGCAGATCATGAGAGGAGCTGCTGCAGCAGCTTTAAACTCAAAAATAACTTTGGCAAGGGTACAGGAGCCAGCCAGAAATGCTGTTGCACAGGGAAGTGGGGTAGGGGAGGGAAATAATGTTTCTGCTGCACAGGGAAATGGATGAGGATGGAATGCTGCTGCTGCTGCACATGGAAGTGGGGGGGAGGGAATTGCTGCTGCTGCACAGGGAAGGGTGGGAGGGAAATGCTGCTGCTACACAGGGAAATGGAGGGGGAGGGGATGCTGCTGCTACACAGGGAAGTGGGGGAGGGAAATGCTAATGCTGCACAGGGAAGGAGGAGGGAAATACTGCTGCTGCACACGGAAGTGGGGGGGGGTTAGAGGGAAAGGGAAAGGGGACCAGGAAGCGAACTTGCTTTGCTTTGGGGGGAGGGGTGTGCTGGGGGGCAGGGAGTAATCTTGGTTTGCTTTGGGGGGGAGACAGAAGGGGGCCACGGAGGAAGACAAAGAAAGGCAGGCAGGCAGGGGGCCACAGAGAGAGACAGAAAGACAGGCAGGCAGAGCATGAGAACAAAAGATAGTGGGCAGGGAGAGAGACAGAAAGAAATACAGACAGACAGGAGGCCAGGGAGAGAGACAGACAGAAAGAAAGACAGACAAAGGGGGCCAGGGAGAGAGAAAGACAGGGGGCAGGGAGAGAGACAGACAGCCAGAAAGATAGAGAGACAGCGAGAGGGAGAGAGAGAGAGAGAGAAAGAAAGAAAGATAGACAGCGTGAGGGAGAGAGACAGAAAGAAAGGAAGAAAGAGACAGGGGCAGGGAGAGAGACAGACAGACAAAGGGGGCCAGTGAGAGAGACAGGCAGAAAGAAAGACAAACAGACAGCGGGAGGGAGAGAGACAGAAAGAAAGAAAGGAAGAAAGAGACAGGGGCAGGGAGAGAGACAGAAAGAAAGAAAGAAAGACAGACAGACATCTATTCTAGCACCCATTAATGTTACAGGCTTAAACACTAGTACTCAAATAAAATAAAACCCACAAGAAACTATCCATATATACCTTGAATTAAGTTCCAATGCAACTCCCTTCCCCCACCCCCAAGGGTAATTTTACAACAGGCAGTTAGATAAATATTATGTTAGAAAATCAAATAGGCACCTGTTTAAAAAAAATAATGGCGTATGTGCCAGAAACTGCACCTTCAATGTAGGCACAGTTACTTATACTGGTGTAAATGAAGGCATGTATTTTACTCATGTATGAGCATAAAGAAATATAGTTTAAAAAAACTGTCAAAGCAGCCCTCCTCAAGCTAATCTTACTTCATTTTGCCTACTCCATGCAAATATTCCTATCAGCAGCACAACCGGTGTCCAGATCTCATTACAAAAACTTTACAGTTTGGGTGGCCAGCCAGTCAAGAGTCAACATATTGACTATGCCGATTGCTAAAAGCTAAGTGAGACTTGAGTATTTCAATAAAAATAAAAAAGCAAACTAAGAATGCTGTATGAAGCCTGAACCTTATTAAAGAGTACAGATAGGAGTTCAGGTGACTTTAAAAAAAAGTCCCATAATAAATTGCAGCAAATTATAATTGTGTTTTTAATTGCAGCCTATAGTGATGATTGCATGTATACGTTATAGTTATTGTAATTTACTTTACCTCCTAAGTCTGTGGGGACAAGAAAAATGAGTCAAGGGCAATTATAATTAAACTGCTATAGATGATCAATGAAAATCCTGTTAGCTTAAAACTGAATGTGAAACACACACATATACACTCATCTAGAATACTTTAAAAAAATTCAAAGAACATAATAATTAACAAAGAATTTAGGAAATACAAAAGTCTGTTTCTAAAAGAGATGACAGGGAGTTTGACATTCTCTGGAGCTCATTCCTTTTATTTTTTTTTAAACATATTTTATTGAGGCAAAGCGAAAATACATACATGGGTCAACAATGTCAAGGTGTTCTAACCAGAAAATACAGAGAATAAATCAAGGCAAAATTTTACATTTTCTCCCCCACCTACCTCTTCCCATCCCCCATCCTCCCCTTTCCTAATGGCCAAGAGTGTTCTGGCTTGCTTTGATAGAAATACTAAACTATATTAAGGTTACAAGTTTAGCAAACTGCTTCGAGCAGTCTGTGCCAGCGAGTTCCAAAAAGGCTCCCTCCCACATCCCATCTCTTAATTTTCTGAGCAGACATTCATATGGGACTTTGCCAAATGCCTTCGGAATATCAAGATATATGATATTAACTGCCTCTTCCATACTATATAAAGCATGCATGTATGCATGCAAAATAAACTGAGAAATATAGGCTAAATTTTATATATGGTGCCCAAAAAATTGGCCATAAAAAGCGCTATTCTATAAGCTGTGTTTAAAGTTAGGTGTGGTTTATAGAATAGCACTTATGCCTGGGAACCACAACTAAATTAACTCCCTTTTACTAAGCTGCAGTAGAGGTTTCTACAGCCGTCCGGAGCACTAAATGCTCCAACACTGCTCCAATGTAGGTCTGGTTAATGTATTATGTATATGTGATTTCTCTAAAATCATATTTTTATCTTTTGTACAATGCTTTGTAATTTGGAAAAGCGTTCAATCAAATAATATGAATAAACTTGATAAACTTGAAACTTGAATGCTCATAGAATTCCTATGAGTGTCAAAGCAGTGCCGGAGTATTTAGCGCCCAGGGTAGAAACCTCTACCACGGCTCAGTAAAAGAGGACCTTTAGGCATGGCCATTTGCACCAACAAGAACATGGTGCAAATGTCTGCGCTTAAATTTAAGCATGAATATCCTTATTCTATAATTACACGCATAACTTAAAGTAATGCCCCCGATTCATCTGACCCGCCCACTTCTGTGCTCCCTTTTATAACTCGCATGTAAAATTTAGGCACAAATCCCATGCCTAAATTTACGCACATAACTTGTAATTGATTTGAATTAGCACTAATAATTGCTTGTTAAAATGCCAATTATCGGCGCGAATTAGATTTTAAATCAATTAAATTGCATGTGCAATTTGGGCACGTGACCAAAATTGTGTGTGGTTTTTAGCACTTTTTATAGAGTTTGGGGGTATGTGTATATTTAAATGGGAGATATCCATGTGTGAAAGTACTTTCTGGGGAGTAATTCTCTAAGGAACAATATTCACATAAGTTAGGTGACCCATTACTCTCTGTGTGAATTCATGTAACTTGTGGTATCCAAACAAATTGGAGCTGGATTTTAGATTTACTATTTGCACATAATTCTTTGGATTTCAGCACTTTTGTTTTGAAATGATACTCAGCTCTCTAGCATTCATCCATGCTTTTTATTTTGTTAGATCATTTCTCATTTTGTCTGCTCTCATGAGAGGTTCATTCTGGGGTTTTGTTTTCTTATTTTTTATTTTCTTAATAACAATACGTACAATACAATAACACACACTTCCAATAAGTACAATACAATAATAATAATTTTTATACACACATTATTACAACTTAATTTTCTTAACTTTATTCATCATTGTCTTTGTCAGATAAGGCCAAGAGCACAACTCTAGGATCCAGAAGCAGTCAACAAGTTATTATTGATAACAACAAGCGGAGGACCCTGCTACAAGATAACAGCTGGATAAAGAAGAGAGCAGAGGATGAAACGTAAGGCTTAGAACCTGTCACAGATCCAGGCCCAGTAGGAGAATGTTTCAACATTCCGTTGCTGATCAAAATTGCACACTACCATCTTAAAATGTATTTTTCAGTAGGTCAGTTATGGATTGAGTTTTTATTCACTGAAAATGCTAGAATCAGCTAATTAGATGTCGTAAAACACAGATATAAAGTCACATAAAATATTTTTACCATTTATTTGATAAACATGACAGCTCATTTGTCAATATGCAGCCTGTGCTGGTCTTCATAAAAGGTTAAATGGCAGCCAACACAGGCTTTTTATACCTGGATATTTAGTATTGGATATCAGCACTGAATATCGGGGTATAATGTGGCCACTAGCCCTTATCTTGGGTAACGGTGATATTCAAACCCTGGAGAACTACCTGGATAAAGTTAGGGCAGCCATTTTGCTATCCTTATATTATCTAGGTAGTCACCTGGTTAGTGGACTGAATATTGCAGATAACTCCTGGCTCTACCCAGAGTCCACCCCATACTACCCCGGTACTGCCTGGATTGTGCCGAGGTGGTTGACTGAATGTTCTGGGTATTTATTTATTTTAAAAATTTCTATACCGTTTTATTCCAAAACGGTTTACAATAAAACTACATACATAAAATATTGAAACAGGTCAGACCAGATAAAAGCAAAAGCAGAAAGATTCAATCCTTACAATAGGTCAAATGCTCAAAGAAATGCATCAACAAATAATTGCGTTTTCAGCAGTTTCCTGAATGAACTCCTATCACCACATTTCTGAATTTGGCCAACAAGGCCATTTCACAGTTTTACTCCTGCACATGAAAAGGTCATAGCATTCATTTCCACATACTTGGGATTGGCCTTTGTTTTCAACAGTGCTGAATGACTCAGTGAGGGGGGCTTATCCAGGCAGAAGCTGTTCTATCAGGATATGGACTGCTGACTATTGGCCCCTCAGTTTTTCTTTGGTTGGGCCTTTTATTTTTGTTCAGATACCTTTATATACCAGGCATTGGTTTCTTTAGCCTGCTGAAGAAATTGGGAGGTAAAAATGTAGGAAATCACACCTGATGCACACGCGCCTGTCATCAGGGCAGCACACATGAATAAACAACAACATGAGAAAGTTAGGTTCTAAGGCTATATTCTGAATGATACAAATTGGATATATAGCTATGAAAACTATCATTCTTAGCAAATTAAAGTACCCTTTTACTAACACTTAACACGTATTAAATGCTAAGAAGCATATTTTATATCTATGGACTTCTTAGCTTTTAGCATGCCCTAATTCACTAAGGCCCAGATTATCCAAATGGTGCCGGTTTTTTAGGCACCCATGCTCAGTAAAAAAAACGCTGTTTAAATGACATTTTTAACTTAGTTTCAAGGAACTGGAATCGCACCTCTGTAGACGCTTTAGGCTGCCTAATGGCCCTGTGGGTATGGCTAATGCTGGAAGTGGTGTTAGGCAGCCTAAAGCACCTACAGAGGCACGATGCACATCAAAGGTAGTTGCTGGAAATGTAGTCCTGGTGGTGCAATTCTGTAATCGTCGCCATTGTTTGATTAACACATGATTGGTGGCTACCGATAATGGTACCAGTTAGAGAATCTGGGCCTTAGGGCCCAATTCTATATTGGTTGCCTAAAAGATCGGCACTGACTAATGTGGCTCTAAGTTCAATTCTTTTTTTTTTTTTTAATTCTTTATTCTGTTATAAATATACTTGAACAGTATATATATAAGGGAAAAGAGACTTTACATACAAATTAAACATATTAAACAAAAGCAATTACATTACATCTCAATATAATTTCACAGTCTCTCAAAAAGTCCACAATATAGGAGAAGCAATTCTTATTCTATCATGGGAATTGATATTTATCAAGGAAACAAAAACAGTAAATTAGTGAAGTGTAACATCTTCTACTTTACTTAAGGACCTACGTCCCCTCTAGAAAAAAACGTAACTGAGAGGGGTCAAAAAAGATGTATGAATGCTGATCGAAAAGGATTAAACATTTACAGGGATATCTAAGTTGAAATTTAGGCCCCAAAGAGAGTATGGACTGTCTCAATTACAGAAATCCTTTCCTTCTGGTCTAAGTTAACTTCGATACATCTAGGAACATGGAGTTCTTCAAATCCATAAAGGTCATTTCCTTAAGCCTAAAAAATAGTCTAAGAAGTGCCTCTTTGTCTTGTTGAAAGACAAAAGTCACAGAAGTGTAGAATGCTAGATGATTTCTTCCTCTGAGGTTTCTAATATTCTTGTTAAGTCCATTGGACTCGATAGATCAGGTGAAACTTCAGTTTGAGAAGCCTTCTTAGATACCACAATGGCAAACATTAAGCGAAACAATCCTAAATGAGCTAGCTCCAATAAAATCAAAACACAAAATCTGCAGACAATCAGACAAATGGTTCAACGCTGAACTGCTCCAACTCAAAAGGCACTGCAGACAAATGGAAAGAAACTGGAAAAAAAAGAACCAAGAACAATCCAAAATAGCATGGAGAAGTCTAATCAAACAATACAAGACCAAACTCAAAGAAAAAAGAAAAGATTATTACTCCAAGCTGGTAGGCATGGAGTCCATAGAATCAAAAAAACTTTTCAATCTAGTAAAAAACCTCACCAACACCAAACCTTACCTAGCAGCACAAGGAAAGCACCCTCCAACAGCCACTCAACTCGCAGACCACTTCAAAAACAAGATTACAACAATCAGGACTATCTTCAATAACACACACGCCCTCCTCGACGAAAAAACAACAAATCCCCCAATAGGAGAAGCCATTGCAGCAGACAGGACCTGGACCGAATTCCCTGCGGTAAACTGGACAGACATGAATCGACTCTACAAAAAATACAGTCATGCCTCATGTGACCTGAACTATTGTCCCGCGTATCTAATAACCGATGCCACCCCCAAATTTAGGGCCAGCCTCATGCAATGAATCCAAATTACACTCACTGAAGATCAATTCTCGCAGCACCTAGGAGAAATCATAATCACTCCAATTGTGAAGGACCACAAAGGCCTTATAGATAATCCTGCTAACTATAGACCCATCGCCTCAATACCAATATATGTCAAACTTATAGAAGGACTAGTTGCACAATTCCTCACAAATTACCTGGAAGACCACAATCTTCTCCACCCCTCTCAATCGGGATTCAGATCGAACCACAGCACGGAGACTTTATTAGTAACCCTACTAGACACAGCCCGACAGCACCTCAGCAAAGGCAGAAGGATGCTGATATTCAACTCGATTTATCTGCAGCATTCGATCTGGTCGACCACAACATCCTACTACAGACACTAGAAGCCATAGGGATCTCAGGCAGGGTATACAATTGGTTCGAAGGATTCCTTAAATACAGATCTTATAGAGTAAAGTCAAACCATCTTAAATCAGAACCATGGTCCAACCCCTGTGGAGTTCCTCAAGGATCACCACTCTCACCTACTCTCTTCAATCTCTTCTTATCCTCCCTTGGGTCTACCCTAGACAATCTGAATGTAACTTCATTTAGCTATGCTGACGACACCACCATACTCCTACCCTTTGATGCTCCTGACCCAACTTCTACAGAAAAATTAGAAAAAACCCTTCAAGCAGTGGAAAAATGAATGGCAGATCACAAATTGAAGCTGAACACTGACAAAACAAAATTTCTACTGCTTGAAAAGGATAAGAATCCTTCCATCCCTCCAAATAAATGCCTACAAATACCCTATACAACCTACCTTAAAACTCCTAGGAGTAACAATAGACAGATGCTGCACAATGCAGGCCCAAATCAACAAGACCACCCAGAAAGCATTTCTAACCATGCGCAATTTAAGAAAAATCAGAAAATTCTTCGACAAAGAGCAATATAGGCTAGTAGTCCAATCCCTAGTACTAGGTCTATTGGACTACTGCAACATACTCTATCTGCCTTGCCCTGCAACAATGATAAAACAACTACAGACAATTCAAAACACTGCACTCAGGTTAATCTACTCACTGAGAAAAATTGACTGTGCATCTGCGCATGCTCAAGCCTGTCTAATTCTCCCTCTCGCCGAGCGGCGAGAGGGAGAATTAGAAGGGCTTGAGCATGCGCAGATGCATGCTCAAAGCCGACAGAGACTGGGAAGAAGAAGATCTTCTAGCGGCACCGGCACTTGTGGGCTGCGTGCTGGTGCCAAAGGGGTGGTGAGTTAAAGTTGGTCGGGTGGGGGTTTCCTGTTCTCGCAGGGTGGGGGTGCCGATTCGAGTGGGGGGGGGGCCTTTGCGAGCGGGGGGGGGGGAGCGGTTCTCGTGCCGGTGTCAGACGGGGAGGTGAGTTAAAGTTGGTCAGACGGGGGTTGCCTGTTCTCATGGGGGGTGCCGGATCACGAGGGGGGGAGACTTTGTGAGCGGGGGGGAGCAGCGCCCTGGTCTCGGGGGGAGGGTGGGGGGTGGGAATGTATCAAAGCGAGTTTCCATTATTTCCTATGGGGAAACTCGCTTTGATAAACGAGCATTTTGGATTACGAGCATGCTCCTGGAACGGATTATGCTCGTAATCCAAGGCACCACTGTATATCATCTCTTTTTAGTTATTCATTCAGTTTTTCAGCCTGCCCTTCCAAAGGAGCTCAGAATGGGTTACAAATCAGGTACATATACGTTTTCCCTATCTGTCCCAGCAGGTTCACAATCTATCTAATGTATCTGGGGCAGTGGAGGATTAAATGACTTACCCAGGGTCAGAGGAAGCAGCGTAGGGTTTGAATCCACAACCTCAGGGTGCTGAGTCTATAGCTCTAACCACTATGCCACACTCTCCTGCAGTAGTCAATGTAGCTCTTTTAAAATCTTACTTTAAATGAGCAGCTACAGGATTACATTAGATTAAATTTAACATCTGGTGGAAACCTTGGTATGTGCATTGGTGTAATTTTCTTTTGAAAAAGTTACAAACAGGCAGCATAAAATGCAGGCACAATATATGAATTATTCAAACCATATCACTGTAATAATGCAATGTATCTTGTGCTCCCTGTAGAAATATAATACACCTCACTGTCGATTCTCAGGCTCACATTTAGTACTGGAGGAAAGAGGTGTCTGCAGGCTGAGAAACCACCAGTTCCTAATTATAGAGTTCACGTGGTTATTTCTAATTGGATGTTTTCTTCCTTTTTTTTACACCCGCAGTGAGAATGAAAATTACGGCAAAGCGGCACTCAGCCGACACAGATCTGAAGATGCCTTAGACAGGTACCATTGTTTTTCTCTGTGTGTCTGTGTACTGTATACGTAATGAAGAGTGGATCCTAATGAAAACATAAGGGCTCCTTGTTTTGCTGAGAGCTGCATCAGGAGTAATGGCAAATTACTACTAGTACTACTACTATTTATTATTTCTATAGCGCTGAAAAGGCGTAAGCAGCGCTGTATATATTAGTTTCAAGTTTCTAGTTTATTTAAAATTTATTATACCGCCCACTTGAGCCTTCTAGGCGGTGAACAAAATACCATAACAATATACCAATTAAAATATAATTTAATCTAAAACAAACCAAGGGAAAAAACAATTTAAGGACACAGACGAACGGGAACAGAAGGGAAGAAGGGATTGGAACTACAATTGATAGAAAGAAAAGAAAACACTTAAGGGGAAGAACAAAAGGTTGGGGAACTGAAAGTAGAAATATTTCTTAAAACTAAGTCGTCCTTAAAAGGACAGTTTAGGTTACAAAGGCATCGCGGAAAAGGAATGTCTTTAGCATCACCTTAAATTTGATGAGAGCTGTATTTTCCCGCAAGTAGTTGGGGATACTGTTCCAGAGAAAAGGAGCATTAACAGAAAAAATTGTGGTCCACATTGTACTGATATGTTTCAATGAGGGAACAGTAAGGAGATTATGCGCAGTAGATCGTAGGGTCCTAGTTTGATTATAGGGGATAAGCAAATTATTAATGAATTCTGGCTGGCTATTTACTTTAGTTTTGAAGGTTAGTAGTAGAATTTTAGAAGTGATCCTATGCTCTATAGGTAGCCAATGAGCTTTGTGTAAAAGAGGGCGTGACAATCTAATTTAGACAGGTCATTACAGGGTTGGGGAGATTATGGAAGAGGAAATGATACAGTGGGTATAGGTATCTGACAGCAGTGAGTGGGAGTTAAGAGTTGAAAGCAGTTTCAAAAAAGTGGGCCTCTAGCTTGGATTTGAACACTGGCAAACTAGTTTTGTTTTTTTTCGTTAGATATGGCCACCACACACTTTGGCCCTGAATCTATAAATGGTGCCTAAAACAGGCGCATAGTGCATGTCAATCATGAGATAGGTGCAGTTTATAGAATTGTGCCTAGTGATGCTTAAATTAGACTTAAGTGCCCCCTATTTATGCCAAGGAGGAACATACATAAATTTAAATTATTACTCCCTTCTATTAAAGGGATTCAAACCTTAGGTAGGCTTTCACATTCTTTGGCATTTACTTTGGTGAAAATCTGGAATGATCTTCCTTCAGTTATTAGAACTCTCCCTTCGCTGACTTGTTTTAGAAAAACCTTGAAAACGTATTTGTTTAAAAAATATCTTACTGATAACTGATAGAACTCCCTAGCTGACAACTTTATGTTGATATTTACTGACTTTCCTTCTTCTATTACTCCACATCATTGTTCTTAAGATTGCGTTTTGTTAACCGGATCGAGTCCCTTTAGTAATGACCTGGTATATAAGACTAAAGATTAGATTAGATTAAGTTAATTTAGGTGCCTACATGCAAACCACGCCCAAGATCTGCCCATGATCCGCCCTTAACCATGCCCACTTTCTGATAGGCACTTTGGACTAGGCACCTAGCTAGTTAGTTAGCTAGTTAGCAATTAATTTTAAATTAAACCAATTATTGAGCCAACAGCTTGTTATCAGTGTAAATTAAGCTTATTGAATAAGTTAGGCAGGTGTGCCAATCTAAGCGCCTAACTTTAGGTGCCTTTTATAGAATCTGGGCCTTAGAGTTTTTTTTTCTGCCTCGTGCTTTTTTCTCCGCTATTATTTTGCTTTGGTGCTTAGGTTGCCAGTGATTGTAACTGCTGTAACCCCCATGTTTGGATATTAGTCCTGTTTGGGATATTTAGCACTGAAGCACTACCTTTCATTTTCTGATTTTATTTGATGCTGTGGTTACATTTTATCTAATGGTAATTAGCAGATGTATTGCGTTATTGCCCAAAGCTAGGCACCTTTATGATCCACATTCAGCGTGAATTCTATAAAGGCAGCATCATGTGGTGCTGCTGT
This sequence comes from Geotrypetes seraphini, assembly GCF_902459505.1. NCBI lineage: Eukaryota > Metazoa > Chordata > Amphibia > Gymnophiona > Dermophiidae > Geotrypetes > Geotrypetes seraphini. The sequence continues at coordinate 86,532,765 of NC_047089.1, read as the reverse complement.
TTATATAATTTGTATTTATCATTGGATTTCCACACCTAACGTTTGGTACGTGTATCTACACCAGCCATAGGCTGGTGTAACTTCTTTTGCTTAAGTCCTGGTAGCTAAGCACAGAAAAGCAAGTATTCTATAATGTCATGGCTAAATTCCAGAAAAAACAAAAAAAAACTGTGGAATGACGATGTTCCTTAACTTTATTAAGAATATCAAAGTTCCAAGGTAGAATAGAATCATCCACATAAAAATAAGGTAATCCACATAAAAGCCTAAAGGACCTAGTCCGTTAAGAACGCAGGACCCAACATGGTCTGCGTTTTGACAAGTCATCTTCAGGGGTCCCTGGGGGGTCCTATAATGGTGAATACGTGGAAGAGCCGATATGTGGAGAGCCTCAAGTGAAATGCTGCTAGCAACCAAGGCAAGTAGCTATGCCGTAAGAGAACAGAAGAGGAGGCAGCCGCATCAGCTTTCAATTCTCAGGGGAAACAGCGGGGACCAGACAGCCAGGCTCAGTGAGAGAGGGCGCTGTGTCCAGCGAGGGAGGATGGCAGCATTAAAATAAGGTAACGAGAGGTGAGGGCCCTTTGGGTATTCACTCCATAAGACACACCCTTATTTCCACCGACTTTTGGGGGGAAAAAAGTGTGTCTAATGGAGCGAAAAATACAGTAACCCTTTTAAACAATTAAGTTAGGTACCTAACTTTAGAAGTCATTTACAGAATCAAGGTTCTACTGCCTTCAAAATAGGTGGCGATAGGGGTTCATGTGGTGAGTGTTTTTTTAATGGCCACATGCTAATGGCAGAATTAGCATGTGGCCATTAATTTGGAAAATGGGAAAATCAGCCATTTTCCAGTCATGGGAAAAGTGCCTTAGCTCATGGAAAAGACCAGTGTAAAGGACAAGCTAAGGTCACTTTTGCTGTGACATTAGTAAAAGGGCCTCAAAGTGAGCTATATGGCTGCTAAATTACTAGAGCTATTTGAGGGTTCTCTGAATTCAAGAAAAGTATTAGTAAGACAGAAGCATTAAACACACCTTCAACAGCTCTTTGTAGAGTTTGGTCAGACCCAGTTGAGAAGAGACTCTGATTCAAAGACAGCCTAAAATCCAGACTACTACCAATACACATTTCTTATTCAAAATTAATTATGCAGAACTTACTATAAATCTGCAAAGATGCATGACTAATGGTTCATGCCTAAGAGAGCCTGATTTGGAATAATTACAGCCATAAAGATTAGTTTACTACTCTTATTATGCCATCTATTTCACACTTTCCCAATTGAATTACCAATTAAAGCACTTTAAGAAACATCATCAAAAGTCACTGGAATAGAAACTCAATTATTAGACCCCCCCTCAGAATGGCCAAGAGTCTGCTATACACACCTAAGCCTAAGAGAGGACTGGGAACAGATTAGGCACAGGCAAATTAGGCACATACCTAGGGGCAAAAGGTGTAGAGCGGCCTTTTCAGAAAATGCTGATTCAGTAGCTCCTAAGTAACATTTTTGCCTGGGTAAATCAGCTGCTGGAAGAAAGAAGAGTGGTGGTGGTAGTAATTGGGGGTGGGATGGGGCATGGGTAACTTGACCATTTATTTTTTTCATCAAAATGGGACATCTATTAATATTCAGTCCTGCCCCCAATCCTGCCCTAGCCCCACCCCGTCCCCAATTTCTTCCATTAATTTTTCATGTACACACAATATCTTATTAATTCATAATGGTAAACATAAATTTTTTTAAAAATCACAAAGCACACTGTATGCAGAGAAAATATTAATTATCATTTCCGAGCTTTGGGTTTTTTTCAAAGATGTTAAAGCAGATGACTTAAAAATATGCAATGTCACCTCAGTAACTATAGAAAAATAGACAAATATAGTGCAAATTATAGACAGCAGATATAAATTCTCAAAACTGACACATTGTGATCAGTAAATTGAAAATAAAATCATTTTTCCTACTTTTGTTGTCTGGTGATTTCATGAGCCTCTGGTTGCACTTCCTGTCTCTGGTTGCACTGACTGTGCATCCAATCTTTCTTTCGCATCCAACATTTCTTTCACAGTCCAGCCCCATCTCCTTTGGTTCCAGGTCTCTCTCTCTTTTCCCTGTTACCCTTTCCAGATCCAGTGTCAGTTCTCTTTTGTACCTACCACCACCTTTGTTCCAGGTCTCCCTCTCTCTCCCTCCTTTGTTATGATCTTCCATCTCTCTGTTCTTCCTCAGGATCTCTCCTATTCTGTCTGTACCTCACATAGTCCAGCATCTGCCTCCTGCCTTTCTCCTTTGGTCCAGGCCTTTCTTTCTTTAGTCTTTCTTCTGCTTACAACCCCTCCCCTTTCTCTGCCTCTCTCTCTCTCCTTCCTTTCTCCTTCCCTCCTTCCTATGTCCCCCTCACTGCCTTCTAGCCTTTACCCATCCTTCTCCCGAAGCCAGCCATCCTGCCTGCCTCCCTCCTTGCCGCGCTGAAGCCAGCCAGCCTGCCTGTCTGTCTGCCTCCCTCTGTAGCCTGGCCTACCGCCGATTCTTCTGCTCCCCCCACCCGGTTCGCCACCGCAGCCTGCTGGACCACATGCAATACTGGACCACATGCAAAAGTTTATTTACATTCAATATCAATGGGTTGCAGTGATTCAAAATCTGCAGGACAGCTCATTAATGTTCAAATTTGCAACATTCAGTGCTCAAAAAAGATTCTGGTCCGTTTTAACACAAAACATAACCTCACCTGAGCCTACTTTCAAAAAAGAAAATCTTGTTGGACGTACCATTTTGCAAAATGGAGTTGCTAGGGTAGAAAATAGGGCTTGTTCTTGCCCCTTTCTGGAGCCTTTCAGATTAAGCCTGGTGGTGGGAAGGAAGGAAAGGGCAGAGAGTGGTCATGTTGGGAACTTTCTTTTGAAAAGGAAGCAGGGTTTGCAAAAGGTAGGGTTTGACAGAGAAGCAATTGTTTTGTATATTATGCCTACCTCAGGAGTGGGGCTCTGGGGACTTAGTAGCCCATCAAGAAGTTATTTCCAGGTGGCTTCTGACAAGGGCTGCATAACAACTCCTTCCCTTACTAAATGCTCCCTGATGCCCCTTTAAAAGGTGCAGATTTAAAAAAATGTTATGCATTTTTGTAATTGCTGGACAGGTACAAAGTTCCTGGTCTAGCAATATGGGTTAAATTTCTTTTGATATTTAGATACAGATGAATCAGAAGCTCATTTGTATCAACAGCTAAATATCATTAAAAATGGCCAAGGGTTATTACACTGACCTCAGGTTTTCCTCTTCCAACTAAAGACTACTATGTGCATTCCCAAATACTTTAGATATTAGCTGGACCTTTCAAAGAATGATAGAGGCTTGGGTAAGGTTACCAGATTTTATTTACATACAATCTGGACACATAGACCCGCCCCCAGGCCAACCCAGATCCACCCATCCCCGCCCAGTTATGCCCACGCCCCAGCCTCGCCCCTAGCCCCGCCCCACTCAGCCTGTTCTCGTTGGGCGGGAGGGCATGCGCACATGTGCAGTTGCCCCTCCTGACGCAATCTGCTATTCAAAAACCCAGACAAAGTGCCAGGTTTTGAAAAGACGTCCGGATGCCCGGACATGCCCTCTAAAAAGAGGACATGTCTGGATAAATGGGGACATCTGGTAACCCTAGGCTTGGGCCTTTGCAGATTAGGAGGCCCTGTGATTTTGTTTTCCATTAAAAACAAAAACCTGATAACAAACCCCCCCCCCCAATTTTTTTCAGATTGAGGCCCCTTTTTCATGAGAGCCTAGGCCAAATGGCCCTGCTGTCCTGTTCTGATAGACCCTGAAATTTACAAAATGAGAAATAATATCCCCCAGATGTCACATTTAAATAGCTGAGAACTCAGAAGAAAATACGAGACACAGCTTTGTTTTCTCTTCTTGGGCCTATCAGTAACAATCTTTTGTTTACCTTGGGCTAATAAGGGGCTGCCTAGATTTAACTGGCAACGACATACATCAATACTGATGTTCTAGTCATTTACACACATAAACGGACAATAATCTAACTACGCACTGTTTTGTAAATATGTGCAAGTCTTCGTACTATTCAGGTGTGAGTTTGCATGGGCACACATTTATAGTTTTTTATTTATAGTCTGCCTTTAATAAGGCAGACCACAAAATCACATACATAATAAATATAACAAGCACACATATAAAATCAAACATCAAAACACTTTATCCTTGGACCATAACATCCATTCTACTAAATAACTAATTTTTGAACACCCGTAATCAGAGGCATAACGAGGGTGAGAGGCGCCCGGGGATGGTGTCACCCCTTTCCCCGCCCTCTTCTCCACCCCCTGCCCCACCTGCCTTGCACACGCACTTTTCGTTCCTCTGCACCTCTTTAATTTCATTGGCGTGAGCAGCATCACCAATAACGGAAGTGATGTCAGAGGGGAGTTGAAGTAGCTGCTCACTCCAATGATGAGCTAAAGTTACGGTGGAGGGGAAGTAAAGGCGTGTGCGCGGTGGGGGGAGGAGTAGGAAGAGGGGCGGAGAGGAGAAGTGCCGGCACCCCCATCAAGATGGCGTCTGGGGTGGACTTCATTTTACAAAATAAGTTCCATTTCCACAATCTTTAAAGTACACAAATCCCCTTGCTGCCTTATGTAAGCATGCAACTGAAAAGGGTATGTGTGGCTATGGGAGAGGTATGAACGGGTCAGGGGTGTTCACTAAGGATCAGAATTCTCAACAGGATTCAATTGAACCTCCCCTTGACAAAAAATCTCAAGTACAGAAGAATCTTCTAGTCCATGTTCACCTTCCTCAGAGTCAAAATCTGGAATGATCTCACAGATACTATAAGAATTGAAACCAACTACATCCTATTCCGGCAGAAACTGAAAACCTCACTCTTCGACAATTAATTCTTCTAAGATCGCCATAAGCACGTGTCCTGTACTTAATTCGCCTAGGTTTTTCGTTCCTGTTCTCCTTCCGCTCCTTCTTCCCTCCCTACCCTATTTCCCTTCCTTAAGTCACCTAGAGCCTGTTTAGGTGTGCGCGACACACAAATATTAGATTAGATTTAGGCCAGGTTTCAGTTAGTATAAATCCTTGTGCTCAATGGCGCAGCGAGGATGTGAGACGACCGGAGTGGTGGCATCCCTCCCCTGCCCTCTTCTCAGCCCCCCTCACCTCCACACGCTCCTTCCCTACCATCTCCTGCCGTGCGCGTGCTGCTTCCCCTGTACCTCTGTAATATTCCTGACGTGAGCAGCAACCCTCAACCTGCTGTTGCTCTAACATCAGTCTTCCTCCGATGTCACTTCCTAGGCGTGGGTCCAGGAAGCGACAGCAGGTTGGGAGTTGCTGCTCCTACCAGGAATGGTCCGGGGAAGTGAAGCAGCGTGCACACCTATAAGTTGGGGATGGGGGGGGGGGCAGGGAAGGAGCAGGGGGGGCAGAGAGAAGGATGGGTGCCTGCGCCCTCACCAAGATGGCACCCATGGTGGATCGTCCCACTGCCCCCCCATTACTACACCATTGCTTGTGCCTATTTATAAAATAGCACTCAGCACTCATTTTTGGGATCCCAAATTTGGACGCAATTTACTGAATCTAGTCCACTCTGATTAACGCAGCTCCAGTCTAGGCAAGAGCATTTATGTCAGTTAAAGGGCTCTCATAAGTGCTCCTTTGTATAATCATATACATGCATTTAACTGGTTATGTTAGTATTCTATAAAGCACAGTAGACGCCTACTTTTCTAAATAGACACACTTATAAGAACATAAGAATAGCCAAAATGGGTCAGACTAATGGTCCATCTAGCCCAATTTCCTGTTTCCATAAGTAGTCAATCCAGGCCACAATTACCTGGCAGAAACTCAAATAATTGCAACATTCCACACTATAGATCTGGGGCGAGCAGTGGCTTACATCATGTCTGTCTCAGTAGCATACTGTGGGCTTTTCTTCTAGGAACTTGTCCAAACCTTTCTTAAACCCAGCTATACTACCTTTGAGTTCCAGAGCTTAATTATTCTTTGAGTGAAAAAATATTCCCTCCTATTGTTTTAAAAGTATTTCCAAGTAATTTCATTGAGTGTCCCCTGTTTTTTGTACTTTTTGAAAGGGTGAAAAATGTATTCACTCTTACTCACTCCACATCACCCAGGATTTTGTAGACCTCAATCATCATCCCATTCAGCTGTCTCTTCTTCAAGCTGAACAGCCCCAACCACTTTAGTTCCATCCCCTTTATCATTTTGATTACTGTTCTTTGAACGTTTTCTAATTCTGCTGTATCTTTTTTGAAATACGGCGACCAAAACTGTGCGCAATACTCAAAGTGAGGCATTATAATAATCTTGGTCTTATTTACCATCCCTTTTCTAATAATTCCTAGCATCCTGTTTGTTGGAGGGTTTTTTTTGGGGGGCCACAGCTATTCGCTGAGCAGAAAATTTCAGCATAGTGTCTACAATGACTTCTAGATCTTATTTTTAGGTGCTGACTTCTAAGGTGGGCCCTTGGCATCTAAGCACTGGTTTGTGTGCACATTTTTATGTATACACTTAGTAATTTTATGAAGAGTTTTTCATGCACAAAGGCCTTCTATAAAATTACTACAAGGATTATATGTGTAAAAGTATGTGCAGTGTCAAGGTGTGTAGTTTTGCAGGACCTGCATGTAGGTATGTTTGGGTAGCACACAAGCTGAGTTGTGATGTATGTATGCATGTATTCAAAAGGGTTTAACTGGGTGATTAAATCCTGCTGAGCTGGTCAGACGCCAATACCCAACAACACTTAACCGGGTATAGCTGCTGAATACTTCCGCTAACTGGCTAGGGGCAGCCGAGGGTAGAGCTTGGGCAGAGCCAGCACGTACCCCAGGACGTACCCCACCCATGTACTAAGCTGTGGTAGAGGATTCTACTGTGGTAAATGCTCCGATGCTCATAAAATTCCTATGAGCGTTGGAACAGCGTTGGAGCATTTGGCGCCCCGGGCCATGGTAGAAACCTCTACCACAGCTTAGTAAAAGAAGGTCTTAGCTGGTTAGCAGTGATATTCAGTCTGCCAACCAGCAAAGTTATGCAAAAAGTTAGAACAGCTAAAACCTATATGGAAAAACCACTCTTCTGCATGCCTAGGGTCTAATGAAAAGCAGTCTGGAGATTTATAATTCAAATGAATGGTTTATATATAGAAAATTATTGCTAATAGCTTACCATCAAATTATAGATAATGCTCTTGAAAAGTGAGTCAGTCACACTTGCATCTCTAGTCAAAGGTTCACACCCCATGGAAATTAATTTTATTGTTCCCTTCATACAAAGGATGTGGTAGATGCATTTAATTGTAGTAATGATCTCCATGGCTGACATGTTAGAATCCTATTGCAATATATTAAGACTGATATATTTTGGAAGGTAAAGAAAATTGCTACATGAATTTACAAATTAACACACAATGGAGCCCTTTTACTAAACTGTGGTAAGAAATGGGCTTAGCGCACCCTTACGTGGGTCTGTCCAGCATGCTAAGACCATTTCTAGCATGACCATGAGAAAAAAGCTTTTTTAAATTTGCTTTATTTCTGGCCTACACTAATATTAGTATTGGCAGGAAGCCTTTAAAAAAAAAAAAAAAAAAATCATCCACTGGGGTAGCATTTACCACCTCTTATTTAGGAGGTACTAAGGCAGGGGTAGGCAATTCCGGTCCTCAAAGATCAGAATCCAGTCAGGGTTTCAGGATTTCCCCAATGAATATGCATTGAAAGCAGTGCATGCAAATGGATCTCATGTTAGGTCCAGGGAGGAGTGTGAGGACCTGCAAAGGGACCTGGAGAAGCTGGAAGACTGGGCAAACAAATGGCAAATGCGCTTTAATGTGGAAAAATGCAAGGTCATGCATATAGGGAAAAAGAACCCGTTGTTCAACTACAAATTGGGGGGGGGGGGCATTGTTGGGAGACAGCAGACTTGAGAGAGACTTGGGTGTGCTGGTGGATGCATCACTGAAGCCATCTGCACAGTGCGCAGCAGCCTCGAAAAAAGCCAACAGGATGCTGGGCATCATAAAGAGGGGCATAACAACCAGGACGCGGGAAGTCATCATGCCATTGTATCGAGCGATGGTGCGTCCACATCTGGAATACTGCGTTCAGTATTGGTCGCCATACCTCAAGAAGGACATGGCGGTACTTGAGAGAGTCCAAAGGAGAGCAACGAAACTGGTAAGAGGGCTGGAACACTGCCCATACGCCGAGAGGTTGGATAGGCTGGGGCTCTTCTCTCTGGAAAAAAGGAGGCTCAGGGGAGATATGATAGAGACCTTTAAGATCATGAGGGGCATAGAGAGGGTGGATAGGGACAGATTCTTCAGACTGAAGGGGACAACAGGTACAAGGGGGCATTCGGAGAAACTGAAGGGAGATAGGTTCAAAACAAATGCAAGGAAGTTTTTTTTCACCCAAAGGGTCGTGGACACTTGGAATGCGCTACCGGAGGAAGTGGTCAGGCAGAGTACGGTATAGGGATTCAAACAGGGATTGGACGGATTCCTGAGGGATAAAGGGATCGTGGGATACTGAGAGAAGTATCCAGGAAATAAGTATAGAAACCCGACCAGGTCGTGCATGTGCAAGACCGGAGGGTTAGGACTTCGATGGGAAGATAGGACTTCAATGGGAAACCAAGGTGGCAAGGGGGCCCCTTCTGGTGATTCAGACAGGTCGTGACTTGTTTGGGCCGCCGCAGGAGCGGACTGCCAGGCAGGATGGACCTATGGTCTGACCCGGCGGAGGCACTGCTTATGTTCTTATGCATATTCATTGGGGAAATCCTGAAAACCTGACTGGATTCTGGCCCTTGAAGACTGGAGTTGCCCACCCCTGTACTAAGGGCTCCTTTGTTACTGACACACTAGCTCAGGGATCTCAAAGTCCCTCCTTGAGGGCTGTAATCGTCGGGTTTTCAGGATTTCCCCAATGAATATGCATTGAAAGTAGTGCATGCACATAGATCTCATGCATATTCATTGGGGAAATCCTCAAAACCCGACTGGATTGCGGCCCTCAAGGAGGGACTTTGAGACCCCTGCAGTAGCAGGTTAGTGTATCCATGCCCAATCTCCACCCCTGATATGTCCCTTCCCTATAAAATAAGAAGCGTGCGCAAATAGCAAAACTAATATGGAACACTTTAGCAAGTCCCATATTAGGCCATTTTTGTTGTGTTGCTCATGTGTTAGCGCCTAATGCAGCTTAGTAAAAGGGCCCCAATATCTGCAGCTTTTCCTATATTAAATTGCAAATGAATGAGCTATGTTTTAATTGTAATTGTAAATATCTTTATCCATGTCTTTTTCTCACCAGCCTTATTTATGATGATGCGAATAGCTGCAAACCGATTCATAATCGGTTCCGATCTGAGGATGCCCTTAACAGGTGCGGTATTGATTTTTACTTGACGGTTTGCGATAGTGAATGCACTGCAATGTTCTTCTTTAACAAAGTTGCTCTCTGACAGGGCCCTATGGATTTGTACTTTAGCTGCTGTGAGTCATAGGAAGAAAACAAAGGGAGTGTTTTCTGGCAAAATATCTTACACTGAATTGCCTCCTGAAATAAAGTATACGATACTGTACTAAAAGCTGTTATGATACACACGCATGTAGCATGTACACACATTGTAGAAGTTAATACAAGACATATTCATGTGATATACAAATGTACTGGAAATGTAAAATAAAGGGCCTGATATTCAGTCAGCAGCGCTGGGTGTTTTGCTGACCACTGCCAGTTGTTGTTTTTTTATTTTTTAATTGTCTTTATTAGCAATTGCAAAGGGAACATACAACCAGGATCAAAACAAGCATAAAAAACATAGCCAGCAGAGAAAACAGCACTGGAAAACTATGACAGCAAATGTGGACAGCAAATATTTCACAAAACATGCACAGAAATTCAACGCCAGGGCATGTTCAGGCTTCAGCATTGAATTTCCAGGTTTGTGAAGCTGGCTAAAGCATAGCCAGTTAAGTTTGATGTTCACTGGCAAGGGGACTTTTATAAGGTCCTATTTATGTGGTTACTTTGGCCAGTTAAGTGCTGAATAGTAGCACTTAACCACCTAAGTGCTGACTAGAAAATGATACGGGGAAAAATTTTTCCCCGTCCCTGCAGAAACTCAATTTCTCTGCCCCGTCCCCATAAGTTTTGTCGCTGTCGCTGTCCCTGTCCCATTCCTGTAAGCTCTGCCTTAACCACACAAGCCTCGAACACTTATGATTTTAAAGTGTTTGAGGCTTGTTCAGATGAGGATAGAGTTTGCAGAAATGGGGCAGGGACAGGAAAAGAACTCGCCGGGACGAGGCAGGAAAATGAGTTCCCACGGGGACGGAGAAAAATTTGTCCCCGTGTCGTTCTCTAGTGCTGACTCTACCCCGGAATGTCCTCAAAAGAACTGGTTATGAGAGAGGCTCTAATCAAACATTTTCAGTGGCACTAATTGGTTAAGGGCTGCTGAAAATGGCCGGTTAGTCCCAAACAAGTGATTTAACTGGCTAAATTGCTTTGGATATCGACCTGAAAAAAACACTAATGCGTGCTAACATGTCCATTATATCCTATGGACGTATAAGCGCACATTAGCATTTAGCATACACTAAATCGTCTACCATACCTTAGTAAAAGGACTACTATATTTGTTAAAATATTTCTAATCTGTTTCATCTGCCGAACTGGATCATTCAAAATAGTGAACAATAAAACACAAAGCATTCATCATATAAACATAGGATATTACATAAAGCAGATTTGCTTGAATTTGATGGACTCTATGCTACTGTGCACCTTTTTTGAGAAACTCGGTAAACTTTCTGTAAATCTCTTAAAGGTTCCATGAGGAAAAAGCTGGGGGTGGGGAGAAATGGCAAGGGAATAAATGAGAAGAGAATGGAAACAGAGCTGGAGTGATGCTAAAAGGGGCAGTCAGAGAGTGGATATGGATGAGACAAAAGACAGTGACCGGAGGAGATGACCAACAGATAAGGAGCTGAGACTAGTTAGGGGTGGTGGTGAGAAAGAGATGAAAGTCTGTTTTTAAATTAGGTGTGTAGTTTACTAGGGTTAGGATTACCAGGTGTCCAGATTTATCCAGACATCTCATTGCATCATATCTGCGCAAGCTCAGAGGAACTCCAGACGTGGCTCCGAGCTTGAGTAGAAGAGGTTTGGGGTGGGGGAACGAGGCTGAGATGGAATGGGCAGGACTTGGGCAGGACAGGGTGGCGCTGGGATGGGGCCATGTGTCCGGGTTTTAGCTTTACAAAATCTGGTAACCCTAACTAGGGTGATTGGGGTAGTTGAGTAAGTGGGATTAGGATGGAGGGAGTTAGGTGAGTTAGGCTATTGGGAGTGGCTGGGGAGAGGGTTTTTATGTTTTAAATTGATGTTTTGTAACATGCTTTGATCCTTTTTGATGAGGCATGCTATCAAATTTTTTAAAATAACTAACTAACTAAAAATATATATCAGAATTGTGTTAAAACATAAAAACATAAGAACAGCCAGGTGAACATAAGAACATAAGAACAGTTAGGTGAAAGTCCATTGAGCATAGCATGCTGTCTCTGATAACGGCTAGTCCAAGTTGCAAGTTCCATGCACATCCCAAAAAGTAGATCTACTTTTTATAGCTAACTTCCAGGAATGTGTGATGGACCTTTCCCCTAGGAACTTGTCCAAAGGTTTTTTTTAAAAATAAAATCCTGCTGTGTTGATCACTTTGACTATTCCTCTAGCAACAGAATCCACAGTTTAATTATGTGCTGCATGAAAAAAAGAACTTTCTATGATTTTGTTTTCAGTCTGCTGTTCATATTTTTCATGGAATGTCCCCGACTTACTCCAAGATCTTTTTTTTTGGATGATGATTTCTCACTTAGAATCTAGCATTTAGTACCTATAGTTGGGAATTTGCAATATTGCAGCATAGCCTCAACAGATTGCTCAATTTTGCTTTAATGTTGGCATGGTAACATCACAGACTTATACTGAAATAGCTTTGACAGGCTTATGCTATATTCATTGATCTTCATAAAGATCATTGACCTTGTCTTGATGCAGTCACCTGATCGCTGTAGAATTCGTTGGATAGCAGCCAGCTGTTGCTCTAAATCCCATCCACTGCCACTAAGGGGTGAATGAGGTGGTTATAACATCTAGGTTTCAGCAGCTGTGTGGAGATCTGAGGAACAAGGAAGTAGGGGAGGGCCAAGGTAGTTTTAACATTATGGTGTGCTGAATGGTTCCAACTTCAGCTGCTCCTTCTCCTCAGATTGACAGCAGATATTGATGACACTGCAGTTTCTGCCTCCATCGGGATATTATTTTCTCCCTACCCGTGAAGTGAACAGGGCATTCTCTAACTCCTGGCACATTAGTAAATTTTATAATTACTGTAAACCCATTGTATGGCCTCATTCATCAGAGAGCTAGGCCTGCCCTATTTGCAGTGTTACCCTATTCACAGATAATGTTGCTACTGTTAAGTCTTGGGGAATAGTGTAATTATGAAGTGGGAAGGTCTTGCGTGTCTTTGAAGAGCGTTGTTTGACTTCATAGTGTCTAACAGTGGAAGAATGTAGTTGTTTTCAAAGGTGTGTATGTGGTTTACCCCTTAATTCTATAAAAAGCACCGAAGGACAAGGTGTAGAGAGAGAAGAGAGTACCCTGGGGTATACCAACTTCTAGCAGGATGGCAGCAGAGGAGGATTCACCAATGAATACACTGAAGGTGTGATGGGAGAGATAGGCGATAAACCAGGAGAGGACAGATTAGTGGAATCCAAATGAAGACAGGTGCTCAATTCCTTTATTATATCTATTTGGACGACACATACGTGTTTCAGCCTTACGGCCTTCTTCAGGAGTCTGCAGAATAAAATGAACAAATTTAAATAATAAACATCAATATTTAAAATTACATCAGTGATTAGGATGAATAACATCAATATTTTAAATATAATAAAAAATGAAATTGAATATAAGCAATGCATAAACATGTATTAAGAAACAACAAATATGTTAAAATTGCAAATATGAGAAGAAGAGATCTACATAGCTCAAAAATTAAATGTTGCAAAAACAACAGCATTGAAATAAATATACTAAAAATATTTTTGAAAATAACGAAAATAAAGTTAAATAAGCATGTCTTAAGAAAGCTCTAAAATTTGGAAATTGTAAATATAAGGGGGTCCTTTTATTAAGGTGCACTAACCAATTTAGCGCATACTAAAGGCGCCCATAGAATATAATGGATGCCTTAGCTTTAGCATGCCCTAACCTTTAGCATGATCTGAATCGGTTAGTATATCTTAATAAAAGGACCCCATGGAGAGGAGATCTGCATTGCTTAAAAATGCAATGTTTCAAAAACAAATAAAATACACTGTTATTAATGTTAGAAATATAACATAATAATATATATCTATATATGTATAATTCTTAAGATATCTATGAAAACACATTTATAAATTTAAGAGGTTTCTTAAGACACATGTTTATTTAATTTAAATTTTCTTTATTCTTTATTGTTTCAGCGTATCTTTTATATATGTATACAGTATATACATATATACATATACATATATATATATATATATATATATTATTTTTTTTTACAGGATTCCAGGAAAAGTTGGAGCTGATACAGGAAGAAAGGCTGCAACCCTGGAAAGAGTGAACCCAGGGTAAGATCTGTTATCTGAGATTTCAGTTTCAACTTTAGAAGGCAATGGAAATATTGGTTCTGGGTTTCAATTTAAACCAAATCAGTAATCAACATTTGCTACTCAGTTTCAGCTGAAACCAAAAATGGTGTCTCCTTGCTTGGCAGAAAGATCAAGTTTTTCCAGGCTGCTACCCCTGACCCCACAGCAGAGAGAGCAGCTCCTCCCAGGCTGCTACCTATGACTCCCTAGCAGAGAGAGCAAGTCCCTCCGAGTCCCAATCCTGCACATGCCTATTTCAGTCTCAAAATGGCTACCGGGACCTCCCATGGGAGTCTTGTGAGGCTACCATGGGAAGTCAGGACAGTCATTTCGACTGAGGAACTTATGGTGGCAAGAGTAACAGGATCACTCCTGCTGCCATTCCTGCTGCAAGAGAATACTAGGACAGGGCATCTAAAGGTAGGTCTGGGGAAAGCCTTTGGATGGTGAGAAGGTGAAGAGCAGAGTGGTGGTGGTTGATGGGGGATGGTATGTCAATAAGACCTACTCTCTGGCAGTGCTTCTGGTGATGGTGTGGAGGATGTATTCAGAGAGCGATTGGTTCAGAAATTTTCTATTTCAGCTGAAAAGCACTGGCATTATCAGCTAAAACTGAAGAGTGATCAAACTTTAAATTTGGCCCAATTTCAGTGCCAAAACTAAAACCAAACTTTGGTTGGCCTCTACTCAGTTTAATCAAAGGGGTCTATGGCTGAAATAGAGGCTGACCGAAATTGAATCTATAACCGGAATCCATGGCTCAGTTTCAGCCAGAATTGGAACCAAAACTTCCATCGCAAGACCCCCCCCTCAAGCCAGCCTTCCATTCCTGAGAGAAAATCCAGTCCAACCCACTAGCTCTACCTTCCCTCCCACTCTCCATCCCCCATTCCTCATCCCTATCCCTGTCCCTGTAGGCCTCAACAGGCTTACATTTTAAAGGCCCTGGTGGTCTAGTGTTTTTTGGGGGGAGCAGAAGCATCCCATTTTACTGCTGTCCCCGTGGCCTCATATTTAAAATGACAGCTGTGACTTCTTTGACAGCCTTGTGAGACTGACATAGGAGGTCATAGCCACCATTTTGGAATTCAGAATAGTATAAGCATAGCATAACATAAGAAGGAACCATTACTGTTTGGTTAAATGTTTATGTTCATTAAAATTTGATATCTCACAGAAGCTTACAACAGTTCTCTGCAGCTTACAATTAAAACAATAGAGCACTGAATATCAGGCAGAGATTTTTTTTCTCTCTTCCTATATTTTCTTCCAGTTCATCTGGAGAAAATCTCATCACTCATCAATCTATCCCCAAGTCTGACTCCAGCACACCACCCCTATCCACTAGGATAGACTCCCACATTCTCTCTAGATCTGTATTTGAGTATTGTGGCCCCTAAGATTTAAGAGGCCATCCTTGATTAAATAGGAAATACATTTTAGGTTAGTAGTTTTTGTGTTGGCTATAGCTTTACTGAACAGTCATTATAGAACAGTCATTATAGAATTCCTCAAACCCGCTCTCTTCTAGACCCTCCCAAAAACTGAAACTATCTTTCCCATCTATAAAAGGTATATCCCGCGCAGGAAAACTTGGAACATCCCTCCCCTTTAGAACCACGGAACTCTGGAACAGCCTCTCATCCCCGATCAGAAATTCCTTCCAATCCTTCCGTAAACGCTTGAAAACTTGGCTCTTCTCAAAAATCTAATCTCCTCCCGTTCTCTAGTACCCTGCCCCTCTCTATCTTCTCAGTCCCTCTCCTATATCCCTTCTTTGTAATTTCCTTTCCTCCTAACCTCTGTAAACCGCGCCGAGCTCTGCGCATGTGGAGATGGTGCGGTATACAAACCTAAGGTTTAGTTTAGTTTAGTTTAGTTTAGATTTTCTCACTGAAATTTCCTCAGGCTTTGTATTGAAAAACAAGGACTCCTGAATGGCTAAGCACTATTGAACTCCCTTTGAATTATATTAGCAATTGTAAGAGGCCTAAGAGGCCCCTATTCAGTTAACCCTTACTTCTGTAATCTTAGGGCTTCTTTTACAAAGGCGCGCTAGGGCCTTAACACGTGGAATAGTGCACGCTGGCCGCTACTGCCTCTTTTTGAGCAGGCGGTAGATTTTCAGCTAGTGCGCACTAATCTGGTGCATACGTTAAAAATGCTAGTGCACCTTTGTAAAAGGAGCCCTTAGTGTTATCAGCCAGACTCTGTAGTTCTTGAACAACTTTCTTTAATAACTTGAAGTAAAGAATGAAAACTTACAATTGATGACTTCAAGGCAGCTCAACTTTCACAGAATCTTCTCACTCTACCAGTCCATCCTATTCAAGGGAAAGCTAGGAGTGTGTCCACACCTTGTGAAAAATAACACTGTGTTCTAGACTTAGATATTACTACCTAAGCTGTATTGGATTGTTAGAAATAAAGGCAGAAAACCAGGTTCTTATATAGCCATGCGGTCTACAAATATAGCAACTGTTCTCACACAAACTGAAGAAGAAGAAGAAGGGCTAAATCTCTGTAGTTGCAGCCTGGCTTTCTTGCAGAAGCAAAGCTTTCTGGGGATTTAAGTCCACACAGCACACTTTACTTAGCCATCTTAGCATAAACACTTATACTTGTTCTTATACTGAGAAAATGTCCACATAAAATAGGGGCAGAACAGTTTTCCATGCTAGTGAAATGTGAGGCCCTAAACTGTAGCTTTTCTAGGTTTTAGGTAATGTTTATTAAAATATTTAGTATATGGCCTCAAATTTCAATTACTGGTGGTTTGCAAACTACAAATATATTAACTCAGGAATAAGAATTCCATTATACAGATAGGACAGCTCCTTCTCACTCTGAAACAAACTTCCTGTTATAGAGTAGGTAGGGATGTAGTAGGCCCCAGACTTCCTTCTTGTTTCAACTACTGGTCTTCCAACTGAGCTTTGCCACCCTCACCAATTGTGTCTTACTTCCTAGGAGGATATAAACCTTTGCAAATTAGCAACCATGTCCTTGAGCTTCAGCAGAGGGGAGGAGGCCACTGAATTTTCTCCTTCATGTTCTTTCTGAAATGGCATTCAGTTACTTTCTCATTGTGAAGTTGCTGTTTTTCTCCCAGCATCTCATGATTCTTTTTCGTTTCAGCATATCTTTTATATATTTTTTACAGGATTCCAGGAAAATTCGGAGCTGATATAGGAAGAAAGACTGCAAGCCTGGAAAGAGTGAGCTCAGGGTAAGAACTGTTATCTGAGATTTCAATCTCAGCTTTAGAGAGTGATTGAAACTAAATCAGCAGCCAAAATTTGCCACTTGGTTAGGGCCGAAATAAAAAACGGCATCTCTTTGCCTGACAGAGGGAGCAGATCCTCCCAGGCCACTGATCTTTCAGCAGAGAGAGCAAGACTCACCACATCTTCCAGGCAGGAGTGATCCCTAATTGCTCTTACCCCCTCATTCAAAATGGCTGGTGAAATCCTACACAAGCTTTATGAGATTGCTATGGGATGTTCTGGCAGCCATTTTGAGATTGGAGCCAGCATAGGCAGGAGCAATCCCGTCACTCCTGCCCATGCAGGTTCTTATCTCAATATGGCTGCTGGGACCTCCCGCAGGAGTCTTGTAAAGTTGCCATGGGAAGTCTCGGCAGCCATTTTGACTGAGGAACCAGCGAGGCATAGACACATGACAGCAGATAAAGTCCAAATGGTCCATCTAGTCTGCCCATCCACAGTAACCATTATCTCTTTCTCTCTCTGGGAGATCCCACGTGCCTATCCCAGGCGACTAGGGATTGCTCCTGCCCGGAAGAGACCATTAGACCACCAGGACATTTAAAAGTAGGCCCTGGAAGGACCTTGATGGTGGGAGGGCAGAGGGTGGAGGGATTGTGTTTAGTGGGGTGGGGTGGCTGGCCCAGGTGGTCTGTTCTCTTTGCATTGGCATTTTCAACTGAAACCAAAGAATGGCTGAATCCGAATTTCAGTCCAGTGGTGATGCCGAAACTGAAATTCCATCAGCCTCTAAAGGGTCTATGGCTGAAATACTGTATAAAGGAAAGAGGCAGGGAAAGTACAGGAGATGTGAAATGCTCACCCATCTCTATGTGATCTTATAGCTTACAGAGCAATTAAAAGCACTTTGGCCCAGATTCTAAAAATGAAGCCTAAAGTTAGGCACCTAGATTGGAACACCTAGCTTATCTAGGTGCCTAACTTAATTATTTATAAGGCTTAATCGGTGCCAATAATTAATAATTAGCACCTTGCAATTGATGTAAATTGCACTTAATTGGATGGTAGGCACCTATCACTTTGAACTAGGTGCCTAGTCCAAGGCGCCTATCAGAAAGTAGGCATGGTTAGGGGGCAGATCATTGGCATGTTTTTCATTTAGGTGCCTGGTTTGGACTTAGATGCAATCATTTAGGTCAAGAAAATCCTGGCATAAAAAGGGTACGCCAAGGTTAGGACGCCTAAGCCCACTTTAGGCGCCACTGAGTACAATTCTATAAAGCGCACCTAACTTTTATAGAATTGAGCTTAAGCGGCACATTGCTCGGTGCCTCAGTTTTAGGCACCATTTATAGACTTGGGGCCTTATTGGGCGATTCTATAACTGGGCACCTCCAGTTAGGTGTATCGATGCCGCACACTGAGCACCAGTTCTTTAATGGCATCTGTGTACTGATGTAGGCAGCTGTCCAGGCCTACCTCGGTAATGAGACCTCGAACGCTATATACCGGTTTCAATAAGTATATATTTATTTAGCCAATCAATAACAGCTTACAGGAATAAATCATTTCTGTATATAGCGTAACAGAAGGTGACCTCTAGGCCTAGAGGTCCTCTGATGTCTGTTCTGACCTCTCCCTTCTAAAGGCCTGGTTTTTATACATTTCTTAGTGGCCAACACCACGTTGGTTTACAGCACATGATACATCCTTATTGGCTATTTACTTATGCATTACTGCTTAACTACATTCATTTATTGGCTATTCTCATCTACGTCATGTTATATGTCCACTCTGTTTTCCGTAAAACCTACCTTTTCCCCGAAATGCCTGTTTCCCCACCATATTAGTATTTCCGAGCACAAGCCCCCCTCCCAACTTTAAACATCTCTGATACTTTCTATTAGATGATTTTTCTTATGAATTCTTTCTTCTGAGAATTCTGTCTTCTGACCATGGTCTGTTTATCTCTTTATGATATCTGGCTGGGTGGGCCTTGGTGTAAAACCACAGCTAGCCCACAGCCTCAGGACCTGTTGCTTTTTCTCTAGTTTTTCTTCTACAGTAGCTAATTGAACTCATAAAACAGCGTATTTCTCCATCTTTGCATGCTCTTCAGTTAATGGTGAAATATCTTTCCATAGTTAATCTACTGTTTTTATCATCTGCAGAGATAGATAAGGTAGATGTCAGTTGCAGGGGGTGAGGGCAGTTTTTCTGTAAAGAGAAAAGTGATCTTTGTCTTTTTCCCATCCCCCTTCACCTGGCTTGCTAATGTCAGGACTTACCGGGATGTATCCCACTTCACCTGGCTTGCTAATGTCAGGACTTACAGGGATGTATCCAGAGCTTCCATGCTTTATCCTCTCTCAGTACTAGGAAGCCATCATAGAATAACAACATAAGTAGGCATTGACATGCCTAAAGTTAGATGCAGTCGTTTATGACAGGTCAATAACTGGTGTAAATGGGCATGCCTAAGTGTTTTATGCACGTAGCTGATAGTATTCAGTTAAGTGCATAAGTTCTAGACATTCCTTTGCCCCTCCCATGTTCTGCCCATTTGTTACCCCCTTGCAGTTACCCACTAAAGCACTTTCATGCTACCATATAGGCCACATGCATAAGTGACATTATTTTGTGCATTTATATGTGCTAGATGCACCAAGTTATAGAATGATATTGGGCAGGATAATATTTGCCTTCTAACTTTCCCTCCTGTAAAGTGATGCTATACCTTAGTAATCAGTGCAATATTTTTTTTTTTTTATTTAATGGGTCTGATAGACTGCTTTATCTCCAATAACATCAAGGCGGTGTATGAAGGTGAATAAGCTCACTGAAGTAACCAGATCCTAAGTTCAGTCTTAAACTGTATCAAGCATGGATCGAACCATAGAGATACCTAGAAGTCTGACTCTCTTTAGCTTTTCCAGGCTACAAACAAAAGGCACAATTGTTCTTCAAAGGATAAGTGATTTCTCTTGTTGTTTTTCTCAGCCTCCTTACCCTCTCTTCTCATATCCCTGGCACCACAGACTTCTCCAGTGAGCAAATTTCTCTTTCATCTCTAAATCTTTTGCTTTAAGTTTGAAGTTCAGTTCAAAAAGCGTATAACATGCAGAACAGACACTTACAAGTTATCAGGTAGTTTACAGTACTTATCTTTATTATTCTCATTTTTTCTACACAGATCAGTTTCTTCAGATAAAACACCAAGTGCACCAAATAGGTATGTGTTCATAAGAAATATCTAGATGCTACTGTATGTTTTCCTAGTGTCTACTTTTATGCATACTACTATAGATAGATAGATAAATATCTCTGCCTGGCTAATTTTATAAATGCATACTTGAATGTGTAAAATGCTGTTCTACATGGTTGGTTCACTTACATGTGTAGGGCGACACTTGAATACTATGTGCAATTCTGGTCGCCGTATCTCAAAAAAGATATAGCAGCATTAGAAAAGGTATAGAGAAGGGCGACAAAAATGATAAAAGGGATGGGATGACTTCCTTTATGAGGAAAGGCTAAAGTGGCTAGGGCTCTTCAGCTTGGAGAAGAGACGGCTCAGGAGTGATATGATAGAGCAGTGTTTTTCAACCTTTTTTGGGCAAAGGCACACTTGTTTCATGAAAAAAATCACGAGGCACACCACCATTAGAAAAAGTTAAAAAATTTAACTGTGCCTATATTGACTATATATAAATATATAGGAATCAAATAAACACAAAGAAAGTATTTTATAATGCTGCCACCGCCACTGGGGAATAGGCTGCCACTGCCACCATCGGGAACAGGCCGGCACCGAGTTCTCCCTGCTTCTCTTCCCCGCAGGTCCGACCAACTCTCGCCACCCGTCGTCAATTCTAACGTCGGAGAGGACGTTCTAGGCCAGCCAGGCAGCGATTGGCTGGCCCAGAACGTCCTCTCCGACGTCAGAATTGACGCGAGTGGCGAGAGTTGGCCGGCCCCACAGGGAAAAGCAGGGAGAACTTGGCGCCGGCCTGTTCCCGATGGCGGCGGTGGCACTCAAGTGGCTAAAGAGCCGCAGTTTGCCGGCCTAGGGACAACACTGGAGGGTGGCCAGCTGTGCACCCCCTTGGGACGTAAACCCGGGGTGGGGCAGACCGCCCCCCCCCCTGGTATGCCACTATCTGTACCTCACTCCCTCCCTATGACCAAAAATTCTCCTTTCTTCTATTCCCTGTGTACACAACCATCTCTTTCCCTCCCTTCCTCTCTCCAAAGTCCATGCCTTCTGTGTCCAAAAACCCATTCCCTCCCCCACCTCAGCATCTCTTTCCCTCCCTTCCTCTCTCCCAAGTCCATTTCTTCTGTGTCCAAAAATGCATTCCCTCCCCCACCTCAGCATCTCTTTCCCTCCCTTCCTCTCTCCCAAGTCCATTTCTTCTGTGTCCAAAAACGCATTCCCTCCCCCACCTCAGCATCTATTTCCCTCCCTTCCTCTCTCCCAAGTTCATGCCTTGTGTCCAAAACGCACTCTCTCCCCCCTTTTGTGTTCTGTGTTTGCCTCCCAGCCCATCTTTGCAACTTTCTCAGCAAAACAAAGCTCAAGCCGCGAGGCTTGTCTTCTGCTTCCTGCCTGCCCTGCCGCACACAAATAGCCGAACGGAAGTATTCTCCGACGTCAGCGCTGACGTCGGAGGGCAGGCTTTGCTTAAGCCCTCCCTCCGACGTCAGCGCTGACATCGGGGAACGCTTGCGATCGGCTATATGTTAGCTGCAGGGCAGGCAGGAACAGAAGACGAGCCTCGCGGCTCGAGATGTATTGAATTCCGCGGGTCCCCCGTCCAGCTCTCTCCTGTCCACGTGGGGCGGACTGCCCCTCTCCCTAGACTGGTGGTACTGCCCTGATGGCGGCCCTGACCGTACGGCACACCAGGCAACATCTCGCGGCACACTAGTGTGCCGCGGAACAGCGGTTGAAAAACACTGTGATAGAGGTCTATAGAATACTGAGTGGAGGGGAAAGGATAAATGTAAATCACTTGTTTATGTGATAAAGCTACTAAGTAGATTTAAAACAAACTTGAGAAAATATTTCTTCAAACATGTAATTAAACTCTGAAATTAATTGCCGGAGAATGTGGTGAAATCAGTTAGCTTTAGCAGTGTTTAAAAAGGTTTGGATAATTTCCTTAAATAGAAGTCCATAGGCCATTATTGAGATGGTTTGGGAAATTCACTGCTTATTCCTAGGATAGGCAAGTTAAAATCTGTTTTACAACTTGGGACCTGGGTTGACCACTGTTGGAAACAAGATACTGGACTTGATGGACCTTCAGTCTGTCCCAGTATGGCAATTCTTATGTCCTAATATACATATATGTGGTACAGGAAATGTTATTAAATGGGACAGTTTTAACAATAACTATTAACCAGCACTTATTGGAAGAGGGTATCTGATGTTAGGTTTGTGCAATGTTATTGTATTATTATGAATTGATATGCTGTATAAAAGATATTTAATGTGAATATAATTTAATAATATTATTAACAATAAATAATATGTTATTGTAATAATCAATAGCTTCTCTTTTGGAATTAGTCAATGAATATGCATAAGATTTATTTGTATGCACTGCCTCCATTGTATGCAAATAGATGTCATGCACATTCATTGGGGAAATCCTGAAAACCCAACTGGATTGTGGCCCCCGTTCCGCACCCCTGATCTAAGGGCTTATTGTAGTTCTTAGAATATCCTTTCACTTGTTTAATTTTACTTTATTTAATGTACGCTGTAATGTTTACACTTCAGATATATTCTCTACCCAGTGTGCCATAATTTTTTTGCAACTTATTGGATATGGTGTTTATATTCATCATACTGTCATGTATGTAACAGTCTGGAACTTTGAAGCTTCCTTCCCACCTACAGTGGAACATTGATCACCGGTTGCTGATCATATGTCTAGAGTATTTTCATCTTTAGATGTCAAAAATGTGATTGTTTCTAGTAGGGAACTGAGTATCGGCATAGTTTAGTGGTTAATAAACCAGGTTACAGCCCAGAGACACCAAGGTCAAATCCCACTTCTCCCACTGTCATGCTTTCTAACACTTTGCAAGTCACTGTACCCTCCATTTCTTCAGATGTGACTTTGATTCCGACTCCATTTGGCAGGAAAATAACTTATTTATCTGATTACTTTTCCAAATCTAAGCTCAAAGTGAGTTAAACTAATTGTCCACTATCTTTGTTCATTATATTTATTTATTAGGCAGTCTTGGACACCTGGGAATAAAATTACCAGTACCACAGAGGAGAAGACAAGGTAAGTACTGAGCTAAAGTATGCATCACTGCATCAAAACAAGCTACTTTTGGTTCCTAAATGTATGGTATTAGAAGGGCCTGCCTGGTGCAAGACCTCTGCAATTTGAGGATATGAATATAATTCAGATGCCTTCATCAGTTCCATGTTTCTGCCCACTCATGTTTTTCTGCTTGAGGCCCTAGATTCCAAAAATCTCCGCGGTACAGATGGTACAGAACAATGGATATGATACATCAATATCTGTAAAACCAAAATCATATCATCAGAAGCTATTCAGTATAATGTAAAGTGTTACTCACAAGCTTTCATTTATTAAATATTGACCAAACATACGACTGACCAAACAAACATTGACCAAACATAAATATTGACCAAACATAAGTATATCATAACATACACTTAAAACAGAGAAACAATCTCCTTAATTCGCAATAATAACACAAGAAGACTTATTTCCAGAATAAAAATGATCTGTTCTCCCATAGATCAGTCACCCCATTTTATCGATTAGTTGATAATCAGATATCCATATTTATGTTCCCCATTCTTCAGAATAAACCGATTTTTTATCAACACCTTGATGTGCTGTTCCCAGGTTATAACAGAAGATAGCAAAAGATATAGTTTAACTGTCTCTACACTCAAAAGATAATTCAATTATTGCTCAACTCTACATAAGATTGTGTATTTCGCTGTCACATCTTCAGGAGCCCAGATGTGACATTTTCATGTTAACATTTCATCAGCTCAAATACGCGGCATGGTTTCCACTGGATGCTACATACCATCCATATCTGGCAAGAATAAGTATTTCATGCTTCTATCTCCCAATTTACTAACATAAGAACTCTTGGATATTTATACTGGATGTTTAATATATACCAGTGGAAAATTAATACTTATATGGCAACAGTGCTTTTGGGAATACATAGTAACATAGTAAAATGATGGCAGATAAAGACCTGAATGGTCCATCCAGTCTGCCCATTAGTTATTCTCATTAAAAATACATGCTTAACTTGTCTATTCTTTGATATTTCTGGGCCACAGTATACAAGATTTCTAGCTATTCTTTCATCAAAGACCTTAACAAAATCATGACAGAATTGAGAGGGGAGGATTAAGATAGGGAGAAGAAAGGTGTGTGTCTCTCAGTTCTAGATCTGCTGTCCTCAAATCCCTGCTCCCCGCTCCCTACTTCCTTATTTCCCTTCCAGCCTCCCTTCCTGGTTCCTTTTTAAACATGCATATTGTAACCCCACTGTGGTCCATGCGGGACACCACAGCGCTCCAACAGGTTACTTAGATGTATTACACCAGCGTGTGACCCGGGATGGAGTCACCCTGCAGGACTGGACTGGACTCAATCAGGAATTCCAAAAATCAAAGTCACACAAACAAGGTGTATGAAAACATAGTTCAGCTTTACTGCTCCAAACATAAAGGTAAGCAGTTCATCAAATGTTAGTAGGCAAAATACCAGCAAAGCAAAATACAAAAGGCAGGGAAAATAAAGCAGTACAAAAATAAAGTCACAATGGCAGCTAAGGATTCAGCTCTCCACAGAGCCAGCACCAGCCTACTCCCAAGCAGGTTGTGCAATCTACCAAAATACAATTCAGTGCACTGGTTCCAGCAATTCACAGTGCTTAAATCTAAATAAAGCCTCTGGCAGATTTAGTTCACTGCCAGGAAAGGAGAGTGTCATAGGTTTTGCAAAGAAATGCCTCAGAAATGGCTTTCAAAAACTCCCACCCAGGGTGACAGCAAAACCTCTCCCCAAAATGACACTCCTAGTTTTACAACAGAAATGAAATAACCAAAACAGTCCAAACAGGCAAACAGTAAAAAAAACAAAACACCACTCACTGTTTGCAGCTGGTAATAAGGTCCATCTGCATGGGCTCAGGAAAGTTGGAATCACTCTCAGCAAAACTTTCTTGGCAATCCATGGGCAGTTCCACATCCAGTACCGGTAGCTCCTCAGCTTGCCCAGCTTCCATTAACTCCATGGGTATAGGCCTATTACTCCTACTTGGCCCAGGGGGTTCCTCAGGGAGGCAAGGCCTGAACCTCCTCCCTAGCCGGCCTCCCTGTCTGTACTCCACTGCTGGCTTTTGTATCTTTGGGACACGCCCTAACCTGGCTGAGTCAGCAGTGCTCAAGGTAGCTCTAGAGCAGGGGTCTCAAAGTCCCTCCTTGAGGGCTGCAATCCAGTCGGGTTTTCAGGATTTCCCCAATGAATATGCATGAGATCTATGTGCATGCACTGCTTTCAATGCATATTCATTAGGGAAATCCTGAAAACCCGAGGAGGGACTTTGACACCCCTGACTTATGGTATGCTCTGCTTTGTTTCAGCCAGCTAGCCCTGCCAGGGGTCACAAAGTCCCTCCTCGAGGGCCGCAATCCAGTCGGGTTTTCAGGATTTCCCCAATGAATATGCATGAGATCTATGTGCATGCACTGCTTTCAATGCATATTCATTAGGGAAATCCTGAAAACCCGAGGAGGGACTTTGACACCCCTGACTTATGGTATGCTCTGCTTTGTTTCAGCCAGCTAGCCCCGCCAGGGGTCTCAAAGTCCCTCCTTGAGGGCCGCAATCCAGTCGGGTTTTCAGGATTTCCTCAATGAATATGCTTTCAATGCATATTCATTGGGGAAATCCTGAAAACCCGACTGGACTGCGGCCCTCAAGGAGGGACTTTGAGATCCCTGCTATAGAGCTCCTCCGGTGGTGCCTTGGGTACAGCTCACCTAACTCCTCATCAGTCAGTTCAGGCTCCCTCTGGTGGTCAATTGAGATATTATCAGTATCAGGAACAGAATGTACATTCCTGATTCCTTTCCTGGATTTCTTTTGGGTCTGGCCTTGGGATCTAACTGGGACCTTGGCGGGGATAACGCCTGGATGGTCACAATATATCCCCACCCCCACCCCCCATATACCTAATTCCTTATAATTTTCCCCTAGTTGAACTGTCTTACTCTCTGGTCACTATTATTCCCTTCTCTCAGACCATCCATTGCCTCCTCCTGTTACCCATCACCCATAGCCCATTTTGCTTCTAGGCGCTTTATGACATACAACGCTGGCTTCAAACTGTCCCCAAAGCACAATGTGGGCATCATAACAGTTAGGGGGTAATTCTATAGCTTTGGTACATCGCTATAGGCCCTACAATGTGGTACACTTAGACCCAGTTCTATAACAGCTTCAGGATGCGTCTATGGTGTTACAGAATAATAGCATAAAGATGTGTTCTTGTGCTGAATGTTAGGCTGGTATAAGTTGGCGCACCTAAATGCGCCATGCAACATGTGCAACAGAGTATAGGTACTCTGTAAGTTGCATAAATCGCTTCCTGATATGCTCATGGCTTTCCCATGTGCCACCCATTTATTCATCTCTTTTCAGTTTCCTGGTATAATAATAATAATAATAATTTTATTTCTTATATACCGCTATACCATAAGTTCAAAGCGGTTTACAAGATACATACAATGAGAGTATTAGATGTTTACAACTAGAGAATTAACAAAATTATCACAGCTTTCCTACTTAAATAAGTTAAATAAATTAATAAATAGTAAAGTGCTCAGACTTCATAACCCATAGTGAGATGATAACATCAAACTGCGGTTATTGTTGGGACCATCACTGCCTTTACTGTCCCTTGCCAACCATCACCAGAATAGTATAACAAACACTTATCTGTAAGCTTTGCTCGGGTTGGAACCTCCTCAATAACCACAGGAACTTTATGTGAATCAGTGTAAAGTCGTGTTGAAAGTGCTTCAGTGCTTAATAACATATCACCATTTAAAATGCGTAGCCCCCCGACTCGTGTTTCGTTTTGCTCTTCATCAGGAGGGGGTCACTACAAACATAAAATCAATGGACTTATTCATTATTATTATTTATTAACATTATCTACCTTATTATTAAACTTCCTTAATTTTACTTACTAGTATAGACATATTTTTAACCATGTAACTATAATTCAACATACCTCATAATCGGCAAAAAATGCCCAGGGTGGACCTACAAGACCGTTATTAATCACTGAAGCACTTTCAACACGACTTTACACTGATTCACATAAAGTTCCTGTGGTTATTGAGGAGGTTCCAACCCGAGCAAAGCTTACAGATAAGTGTTTGTTATACTAGTCTGGTGATGGTTGGCAAGGGACAGTAAAGGCAGTGATGGTCCCAACAATAACCGCAGTTTGATGTTATTATCTCACTATGGGTAATGAGGTTTGAGCACTTTACTATTTATTAATTTATTTAACTTATTTAAGTGGGAAAGCTGTGATAATTTTGTTAATTATTATAGTCTATCCAGCAGAATATTCAGTATCTCCCACTAGATAGTAATACAACTAGAGAATGACATGGTGACATAATTCATCACTTTTCCCGTCCCCGCGGATAACCACGGGAAACAATCCTTCTTACGTGTCTATCTCAACCTCAGTCCTTCTACACCAACATTCTTCAATTCAAGGCTTAAGGGTCTGTGGTTGAGCCCATTCATACTCTTGATTCTTCCCTCTCTCCTTGAATAATAATAATAATAATAACTTTATTTTTCTATACCGCCACAATCTTGCGACTTCTAGGCGGTTTACATTCAAGAGAGCTGGACATTCAGCGAGTTATAATATGCAGATATTTAGAGGAAATACAGAGTACATCAACTTTAAGAATGCGAAAATATAAAGTGTACAGTACGCTAAGACATTTTCGAGAGGACCTGCTAGGAAAAGGTCACGAATTACAAAAATACATCGAAAAATTACAATATACAGTTTAGGAATTTTCAGAGGGGCATATTAGAAGATATGTCCCGGATTGCAAAATACGGTTTGTTTAGGAATTCAGAGGGGGGAGGGGGGGGGTAAAATGGGAACGAGAAAAGAGAGAAGTGTTCGGTGAGGAAATTATTTAGGTGATATATTTGTCGAATAAGGCAGTTTTTATGAGTTTTCTAAAAGCTTTGTAGGTCAGTCTAGCTTTATTAAGGTAGTTGTCTAGCCAGTGTTGTTGTTTGTTTGCTTGATATGCGAAAGTTCTATCCAGAAAAGTCTTGTATTTGCAATTGGTAATGCTTGGGTGTGCAAAAAGATAGCAGTTTCTGGTTTTTCTGTTAGGGCTGTAGAATACGAAGTGAGGTAGCAAGTACGTGGGAGTTAGTCCCCAAATTAGTTTGAAACATATGCAGGAGAACTTGAAAACTATACGTGCCTCTACTGACAGCCAGTGCAGTAATTTGTAGTAGGGGTGACATGGTCGCACTTTTTTTAATGACATCGAGATGGTATCCCGCGGTTATCCACGGGGATGGGAATAGTGATGAATTTTGCCACCATGTCATTCTCTATTTACAACAAGATACATACAATGAGTGTATGAGATGTAAGGGGAAAAGAAAAAGTACTTTCTGGGATACAAATTACAAATGGAAGTGAACCAAGTTGGTTTGAATCAAAGGAAGTATCTAGTCAGAGATTGGGGAGCAGGGGAAAACAATTTGGGTGGAATACCATTACAAATGGGAAGAAGGATGAGTTAATCTAAAATCAAGAGAATTGAGGTTTGGGATGAGGATAGCTGAGGGGGACTGGACAAGAATTGGGATTAGAATTTGTTAAAGAGACGGGTCTTCAGTGATTTTCTGTAGTCGGTGTATGAAGTGGCCTCGAGTATGGGTTTTACGAGCCATGTGTTCAGTTTGGCTGCCTGGAATGATAACATTCTGTCTAGGAACTTCTTGTAAAGACATGATTTCTGGGATGGGTAAAGAGATTTATTCTGCGAGAGCTCTTATTAGAGCTGTTGAGGATGAATTGAGAGGCGAGGTAATATTGGTACATATTTTATGGAATAGCGCCTAGTGTAACTGCCAATTATTTCATAATTAATGGTAGAATTCTATACCTTATGTGCCAAGAGTGTAGCCAACACATTTCTCCTGTCTACACTTCCCTGGGGAATCGTAGATTTTTCTCCTCCCTTACCTCCTATGGTCCAGTTTCTCTCATCCTTCACTCATCCCCCACGGTCTGGCGTCGCTTTCACTTTCCCTCACCTCGCATGTTGCCATTGAGGTTCTCCTGCAGCAGCTCTCAAGGCAGCCTCACCTCCTAACAGCCCCGGAAGCTTTCTCTCTGCACAACTTCCTGTCAGGCGCTGTGGAGAGAAAGCTCCCAGGGTTGGCAAGAGATGAGGCTGCCTTGAGAGCTGACATGGGAGAACTGCAGTGGCAGCAAGTAGGGAGATAGACACTGGAGTGCATAGGTTGTAGGGTGGGGGTGAGGAATGTCAGACAGCATATGCACTGCCACTGGGAAGCCTGAACTAAGAATGGGATGGCCTGGGTTCCCAAGGCCTCTCCCGTGACTATAATAATAACAGTTTATATACCGCAATACCGTTAAGTTCTATGCGGTTTACAGAAGATTAGTGGAGTATAAGTTGAGTTGACGTACAAGATGAGTTAACTTAAGGGATGTGGGAACAATGGGGAGAAAGGGCAAGAGAGGGGAAAGAGGGAAGTGGGTCAGCTGTCTAGGTATTTCAGGAATAGGTGAGTTTTGAGGCGTTTCCTGAATACCTCATAAGTGGTGGGCAATAGGAGTTGTTCTAGGTCTTTACACCATAAAGCAGCCTGATGTGAGAGAAGATGCTCATGGTGTTTTTTTAGTTTGCATCCTCTAACCGGGGGAGAAACGAAGTGCGAGTGGGAGCTTCTCTTGTGTTTGTTGGCTGAGAAGGAGAATAGGTCAGTGACCGTAGAAAACTTTAAAACAGAGGCAGGCGAACTTAAACTTTACACGAGCTTCCATCGGCAACCAGTGTGTAGCTGTTTGAAATATGGCATCACGTGATCAAACTTCTATACCGCTGCTATGTGCATATTTGGTGCTAAACTTTAGGCATCAGTTTAGGCACATTGCTGATACACATGATACTATCTGTTAAGGCCAGTGCTGTTGTAACTAGTGCAACCAGTCTCCCTAGCAACACAACACGCTGTTGCATCACTCACTATCCCTTTCTGGTGCTACGACTCCACAACTCAGTGCCGCAGCCTGCCACTGTGTGCACTACAATCTAAGCCTCCATGCAGGGTCTTATGCAGAGCAAGACACTACGATCACGTAACACGTAGCACCACTGTCACTGCAGCCTTTGCTACCTGATTTATGCCTCTCTCCTGCCTCCAGGTAGCCCTCCGTGGTTCAGTGTCTGACCTCTGCCTATCCATGCCTGTTTCTTGCCTTTCACCCTCACCCACTCTCTGTCCCCTCCTACCTTCCTGCTCCTCACTCTTTGCCCCTTTTTGTCTGCTTTTGCTTTCTCGCCCTGCTGATTTCCTATCTTGATTGTAGTTCTTTTCGTTTCTCCTCTGTACATAAAGAGTAATAAACCATAAACCATATAGTATATGTTCAAAAGGCACAAAAACTGCCAATCAACCCTATGCAATAAAAACCAGCATCTGTCATGCTCCCTCCCATAAAGGGATCCTGATGTCATAAAGTTTCTTGCCAACTAGATTCTGAACCAGTTGCCAAGCAACAAGGTGATCACTGCCAACTAGCAGCTGAAAGCCTTAACTGTGATTCTGTTCAAAGTCTCCCCTGACCACTTAAACCCTGTGAATATTGATCCCTTAGGATTAGGGGTTTATTTATTTATTGCTATTACCTTATCCTTCCCGAGCACTCCTTTTACTCTTTTCAAGTTGCTGAACATTGCTTCCCATCTCAGTTCTGTAATATCATCTTGTAAGGTGAGTAATGTATTTTATTGAATTTTCAATTGAATCTGAAATATATGACCACATGTTCTGGGATATACATGTAAGAGGGTAATAAATTCCACTTAGCAATGCACTGTTGGCAGTAATGGCAGTGGGAGGAGGATATTCTTTTTTTTGAAAATATTTTTATTAAAGGATCAATGCATACGAGAAGATACAAAGTGTGACCAAACGAGAAAAACATCAAGTACAAAATTCAAGGGTTCATGTAAAGAACAGACAAAAATAAACAAATCCCCAACATATCATCTCCCATGCAGATCCAATTTTTGAATGAAACCCTCCCCCCCACCCCTGTGCACCCCTGATCTCTAACCAGCACTAAAAGGAATTCCAATAATCCAAATAGGTCCTAGATTTCCAGCTCGCAACCCCCCGGCGGTGCTGTCTCTCCCAACCAGCCATCAAAGACATATTGGCCCGCCACTGTTGGACTGTTGGCCTCGTGGTGCCAATCCAGTAGCGAAGAATTAGTTTCTTTGTGATTCCTAAGGCCACCAAAAGAAAGCGCCTCCCAGGTTCGCCAACACCCGCCTCCACCAGGGGACTTGTGACACCCAACAGCAACGTCTTGTAAGACCAATCTATAGTCAGCCCTATAACTTTCTCCAACTCCCGAAGCACAAAGATCCACAAGGGCCCTACATATGAGCATTCCAGAAAGTGATGTACCAAGGTGTCCCGATGAGCTGGACAGCGGGGACAGCAGTCATCAGGCCACAACCCCATCTTTCGACCCTTACATCTCGTTAAATAAGATTGGTGTAGAATCTGCAGATGTACTTCCCGCAAACTCACATTAGGGGAGGCAGAGGCACATTCCTGAAAACACAGAACTAATTCATCAGCAGTGACCTGCTCTCCCAAAGCTAAAGTCCAATCCATTGCCATATCATCAAGAAACCTACTAGACCGTCTTTCCCTCCCCACTTTATACCACTCCGAGAGCGTATTAAATTCAGATGGGGCGGACAAAAACTGATGATCCAAGGAAGTGAAAGTGGGCAAGCTGTTCTCCGGTGATCGGAGCGCCAAACAATAACTACGCAGCTGCAGGTATGCAAACATAGACCCTGCAGTCCAACCCCAGCGGTCTCGACATGCCAGAAAAGAGGGAACCGAACCCGTCCCAACCTCAACAACCTGTTCCACAAAACGGCACCCAGACGTCCGAACTGAGGCAAAAAAAGCATGTAACGATCCAGCAGGAAACTTAGGGTTTCCCACCAGTTCCGTAAAAGGCGAGGGACCCACCGCGCCCCCCAATGAAGACTGCCACCAGCACCAGGCCATTCGCAAGGGTCGAAGCATAGAAGGGCAGGGTCCCGCCCCATGCCACAGGAGGTTAAAAACTGACACCGGAGATGACAAAAGGTGCCAGAATCCAACCGGGGCAAACCTGTCAACTCCCGTATATAATTCATGCACCCATCTCAACAAAGCAGCAGCATTATAAAGACGCAAATCGGGCAAGTTCACACCTCCGTGTTCGCGCCCCCTAATCAGTTTGTTACAGCCAATTTTCACCCGGCGAGAGCGCCATATAAAGGACGAAACGATCCCCCTATAGGCCTGCACATCTTTCTGTTTGATCCAAAGGGGCACCATTTGTAGTGGATACAGGAGCTTCGGCAAGAGGACCATTTTAATAAGGGCAACGCGCCCCAAGAGCGAGAGGGGAAATTCCATCCACCTCTTACACAAAGCTCGAACTGCATCTAATTTATCAAGTACGTTCTTCCGATAAACCACCCCCGGATCTGCATGCAGATATATTCCCAGATATTTGAGCGTACCCTTAGACCATTGCAGCGGAAAGGAAGGATCGTGCCACAGAGCGCACGGAGGGTGGACCGCCAAGGCCTCCGACTTATCAAAGTTAATTCGCAACCCAGAAAAGGCACCAAATCTCTGTATAAGGTCTATTAATCGAGGAACCCCATCTGCAGCGTCCCCCAGAAAGATGAGCATATCATCCGCAAACAAATTAATTTTAAATTCCTGGGAACCCAAACGAATACCATGCATATCAGGGCTCTGACGAAGCTTAGCCGCAAGAGGCTCTAGAGCCAAGACAAAGAGCATCGGGGAGAGGGGACAGCCCTGGCGCGTCCCCCTCTCGAGTTCAAAAGAAGAGGTAAGCTCCCCGTTAATCAGGATCTGGGCCGTAGGATGAGCGTATAATGATCGAATCCCAATCAGAAAGCTTCCCATAATGCCGAACTGAGGAAGAACCCAAAAAAGATAGTCCCATAACACTTTATCGAACGCTTTTGCCGCATCTAGACTAACTATAAGAGCGTTCTTCTGTCCCGGGTGTTGCCCAACTAGTCCAGGATTCTGAAGCACCGAAAGCGCTCTCAGCACGTTAGCAGAGGAATAACGGCCCGGCACAAAACCTGCCTGGTCCGAATGAACCAAGCTGGGCAAAACCCGACCCAGGTGTGCCGCCATAATAGCAGCAAACAACTTGATATCTTGATTGAGCAGAGAGATAGGTCTATAGGAACCCAGCTGATCTTCTGCCCACCCCTGTTTCGGTAGAACCACAATATTAGCGTGAGTTAGTCTATGCGGAGGCAGGTCACCTCTACTAAGAGCCCCACATAGGGCTTGAAATGGGCCCACCACTCGTGCCCCCAACAACTTATAATATTCAGAGCCCAGTCCGTCAGGCCCAGGGGCTTTAGCCAATTTTAAGGCCCGAATAGCTTGTTGGATTTTCAACCCTCGCACCGGGGCATTTAACACCTCCCGCTGCTCATGGTCCAAGGACGGAAGCTGCAGGTCTTGAAAGAAAGCCGTCCTCTGTACTGTGTCACAAGTCCCCTTATCATAGAGAGCCCTATAGTAATTAACAAAACTCTGCTGTATCCAAGTTTGGGCAGTTATTTCTCTACCATCAGGCGCCCGAATTCTTGATATAATGCGCTTCGGAGCCCTTGAGGTAACCAATGATGCAAGCAGTTTTCCCGCTTTGTTTCCCCATCGATGTAGGCGGTATTTATACATTCTAATGTCTCTAAGGGCTCTGTCAGCCAATAAGTCATTAATTTGCCTACGTAGGCCAAAATATTGAGATCGAGCTGTCGTGGCACCCGGAGCATGTAAACTCCCACGTAGCGCGGCCAAACGTTGTGTCAAGTCCAACAGTGTCTTATCTTGGGCTCTGCGCTTGCGGGTAGTATACTCAATAATTTTACCACGCAAGACCGCCTTGCTTGCCTCCCAAAACACCACCTCTGATACATCAGAAGCAGGGTTTTCGTTCACAAAGAAATCCCATTGTTGTTCCAAGAAATCCTTAAACTCAGCATCTTCATATAACGTGGGATTCATACGCCAACTAGTGGTCAACCCCTGGGACCCCGACTTATCAATGAGCTCCAACCAAACCAAATGGTGATCTGACAAAACACCGTCTTCAATCACCACTCGTGGAATACCCGCCAGCAAAGAAGGAGCCACTAGCAGATAGTCCAAGCGACTGTGAACATCATGTACATGAGAGTGAAAAGTGAAGTCAGATTCAGTAGGATGCAGCGTGCGCCACACATCAATCAGACCCAGTTGGTGCATCACAAAGTTCACCCCTTTATGTTCACCTCCTTTCAATCGAGGCTTAGGTGGCCTGCAATCAACAAGTGGGTCTGCAGTAATGTTAAAATCCCCACCTAATACCAATTGGTATTCAGAAAAAGGCATCAGAGCCGCTACTAGTACAGAAAAAAAATCTATGAGAATATACATTAGGTGCATAAAGAGAACAAAACACATATTTTTTCCCCAGGAACACACCTGCCCAGATCACAAATCGCCCCTCAGGGTCCTGTATCACTTTGTGCATAGTACAGGGATGTTTTTTATGGAGGAGGAGAGCAACACCTCGCTGTCTGGAGTTATATGAAGCAAAAGCTACTTCCCCTACCCAATCCCTCTTCAATTTAACATGTTCTGACACGCTGAGGTGAGTCTCCTGAAGCATTAAAACATCCACGTTTAATTTCTTACAGTATTGAAATAATTTGCTGCGCTTCACTGGGGAGTGCAAGCCATCAATGTTGAAGCTGGCAATCTTAACAGAACTCACAAGAACAGTTGGTAAGAAGTAAGTCCCCCCTAAGACAACAGGCCTGTGGGGCAGCTGCGCCGGTCTCCCAGCCAAACCAGCCCGCCACCCACTGAATTATCATTACAGTACTGATCAGAGACCCCAGGTGCATCCCACCCCCCATCTTATCCCACCAAACCCCCCCTCCCACCTTAATCCCATCTTCTCTTATCCCCTCAATGCTACCCCCAGGTCCCCCACACATCTCAACCATTCTCACACCAACCAATCCCCACACACACAACCAAAACCCCAGCACTACCTCCATCCCACTCTCTCCCTCCTCACACGAACACTCTCGTCCCCCCATCCACCACCCAGCCCCCCAACCGAAAACTAATGGAAGAACCCCCACAAAACTTCAAAGGGCTTAAACGCCCAGGTATATGTATAACACTTCAAAACATTGTAAAGAGAGCTGCATAAATAACAAAACTGCCAAATCTCTCAAACAAGCACTCATCAGAAATCTCAAACCAAGTGTCCAGAAGCCAGAAGTCCTTGCAGTGCAGGTCTCAGTCTCCCAATGGAAGTCGAGGCATCTCGTCTGCTGATAGCTCAAGGAGACTGTCAGGGATCACGCCACGCAAGCATATCGCACTGGCGTAGGCCAAACATACGACCCCAGCAGCACCAGGCAGAAAAGGATCAACACCACACTGATGGATGCCCAAAGCAACGTGATAGAAGAAGAACCACCAGCAATCTCACGGCTGGCGCCCAGCAGCCCTCCTAAGGTGCCGGCAGCTTCTCAAGGAACTTTTTCAGTTCATCCGCCGTGCTCAGGGTGAAAGTCCGATTTTCATGAGTTAGTCTCACCTTAGCAGGGTAAAGAAATGCAAATCTTATTCCCCTCGTGACCAACTGCGAGCAATACGGCGTAACGGCCCTGTGCTGCTCCGCAACTTTGGTGGAGAAATCTTGAAATAGCATAAGCTTAGCCCCTTCATAGGACAGAGATCTGGTTTTCTTGAACAGGTCCAACAGGCGCGCTTTGATTGCATAATTATGGAATCTGGCCAGTACCGGCCTCGGGCGGCCCGGTCCGTCTCCATCTCAACGTTGACCAACACGATGGACCCGCTCTACCACCACAGGGCCAGCTTGCTCCGCCAGGCCAAGCTCCTTCGGCAGCCATCTTTCCACCACGTGGAGAAGATCAGAATCTTTCACCGACTCCGGGAGCCCTATCAAACGGAGGTTCTTTCTGCGTGCCCTATTCTCCTGGTCCTCCACCCTCTCGAGCAGTTGGCATACTCGGGTCTCCAAGGAATCTAGCCTGCCATCCGCGACCGCCACTCTGTCTTCTTGTGCTGAAACACGTTCTTCCACCTGGTGTATTTGCGCTGCATGCCCCGCCATCACATCTTTAATCTCATCCATGGAAGCATGCAGCTTAGCCAGCTTGTCATCTAATAGTTGGGATAAGTGCCGCATAGATACCTGGAGCACTTCATCCGAAGTGCGTTCCACCGGCGCCTCCGTTTGAGTCCCGGCCATTTTGAAAGTCGGCACCACGTTGCTTCTTGGGGCCTTCGGGGTTCGAGTCGGCATCCCCCGCGCCGCCACCGTGAGCCACGCGTCGGGCGTTCCGTGACCAGCAGGAGCGAACCCGGAAGTGCGGGAGCCGCGAAAAACAAGAAATTACCGGAGGCGGCAGGCGTTAGGGGAGCCGGATGGTGTAGGGAGGACGGAGCTCCGCGTTCAGGCGTCCGCTCAGGTGCCGGCCATCACATGACCCCGAGGAGGATATTCTAATGGAAATTTCCAAAAGGAAAATCTCTAGCACAGGGGTAGGGAACTCCGGTCCTCGAGAGCCGTATTCCACTCGGGTTTTCAGGATTTCCCCAATGAATATGCATTGAAAGCAGTTCATGCACATAGATCTCATGCATATTCATTGGGGAAATCCTGAAAACCCGACTGGAATACAGCTCTCGAGGACCGGAGTTCCCTACCCCTGCTCTAGCACCACTTGTAAGGGAAGGGACTGAGCCCTTCCTTTCTTTAGGAGTACCAGGACTCCATGGGGAGTGCCTGGAGTCTAGGGAAGCCCTGAAGCTTGAATTTAGAGAAATGGTGTCCATTTCGGTGTATGTTGGTGTGGGGGTCTGTCTTCTACAGATTCTTGAAGAGGACTCGAAGAACAAAAAGTCAGAGGTTCAAGAAACTCAACAGAAAAGGAGATTAAATTAGAGGTGGTACTGATAGACTGAGATTTGCCACTAGCCTGATGTAAATACCTTAGCTGAAGAGGCACCTGAATACCTTGTGAATGCACAGGATTGAAGTCTACATCGAAGAGAAAACAGATGTCTACGAATCACAGTTGCTTGCATTCATCTTTAATGTGTTTAATCCCAGATTGTGTTATAGATCTATTTTGGTCTGTATATGTCCTGAAGAAATTCATCACTAAATTTCTTTGAAGAGTCGGTCATAACAAATGTTTGCTGTTGTCAAAGTGACTGTGCTCACTGATCAAGGATTGAGCATGACAGAAAAGGATTCACAGAGGTAGGGCTTTGAAAGTGTTTTCTTCCACCCAGTCAACAGAGGAATCCCCGGAATGCCAGCTCTACTCATGCAAAAACTGACCACTGTGGAGAAGGTACCCCAGGGTTGCAAAAATTTGAATGCCAGTATGGGACATGTTGGAGTCTATGGAAACACTGGAGATTATCCCAACCAAAACTATTTGAACAAATTGTGGGAAAACTACAGCTGGAGGAAGATAACATAAGAGTAATCATACTGAGTCAGACCAATGGTCCATCTAGCCCAATATTCTGTTTCCAACAGTGGCCAATCCAGATCACAAGTACCTGGCAAAAACTCAAATAGTAGCAACATTCCATGCTACCATCCCAGGGCAAGCAATGGCTTCCCCCATGTCTGTCTCAATAGCAGACTATGAACTTTTTCTCCATGAGCTTGTCCAAACTTTTTTTTAAACCCATCTGCATTAATCGCTGTTACCACATTCCAGAGGATATTGTAGCTGGTTTTAAGAAAGGTTTGGACAAGTTCCCGGAGGAAAAGTCCATAGTCTGTTATTGAGAAAGACACGGGGGAAGCCACTGCTTGCTCTGTATCAGTAGCATGGAATATTGCTACACCTTGGGTTTTGGCCAGGTACTGGTGACCTGGATTGGCCACCATGAGAATGGGCTACTGGGCTTGATGGACCCTTGGCTATTCTTATGTTTTTATGTTCTTAATAATCTAAATATATATTTCTTTACAGAAAGTGTAGAGGATGCTTGGAAGTAAGCATGGGACAAGCGCAGAGGGTATCTGAGGGAAAGGAAGGAATGGGCAGATGGCATGGTTGCCAGATGGGCTGGATCATGTGGTCTTTCCCTGCTATCACATTTTATGTTCACATGTTAAACTGAGTGGTCTTTGATGGATTGAAAATGATGAGATACAATGAATGCTCCAGTTACCACATTCAACAGGCTTACAAATCTATAGTTTCCCAGATCACCCTGGAAGTCCTTTTTAAAAAGTGTTTTTTATTGACTACTCTCCAGTTCTTAGGTGTTTTGGCCATTTTGAATGGAAGTTTGGTAAGAGTGGTAAGATTACATAGTAACATAGTAAATGTCAGTAGCAAATGCCAGTCTTCCCAACAAGGTGGCCAGAGTTGAATTTGGCACATGTACTGAAATTATGACAAATCCAGTTCACGTCTTCATGATTATAACTGGTATACTTAATCTCTATATTCTCCCTGCCAAGCTTCCTATAAGGAACTGTGTCAAAGGCTTTGCTGAAATTCAAATAGACCATATCTGATGCATGCCTTCGATCCATTTCTCTGTTCACCCAGTCAAAGAAATCAATCAATCAGATTCATTTGCCAATTTTTCTTTGGTATAAACCATTTTGCCTTGGATCTTGTAAGCCATTGGATTCCAGGAAATTTACTACCCTTACCTTCAGCAGCACCTCCATTATTTTTCCAGTCACTGAAGTGAGGTTTAGCAAGCCTGTAGTTTCTCACTTCTTTTCTGTCACCATTTTTGTGGAGAGAAACCGCATCCACTCTACCACATTCCATGGAACCTCATCTATCTCCTAAACGCCTTCAGTATCCTTAAGTATATCTCATCTAGCCCCATGGCTTTGTCCATTTTCAGTTTTCCAGTTGTTTATAAATACCTTTCATGAACAGAGCGATATCTACTCCATTTCTATATGTGCCTGTCAGCTGACAGGTACTTCAAGATTTTTTTCAGTGAAGAATGGAAATATTTGTTTAATATGTCCACCTTTTCTTCACTCTCTACTTTCCACATATCGGTTCTCAACCACTTTCATTCTCACAATTCCATTTCTAGCCTTCCTCCTTTCTCCAGTATACTTGAAAAAGGTTTGTCACCTCTCTTGATGTCTTCCACCTGGTTTTATTTTTGTTCTTCTGTGTTTCATAAATGCCACATGTTTTGCCTTTATTCCTTCAGATACTTGTTTGGTGAACCATAGATTTCCTTTTCCTTTTATTTCCTTTCCTTGCATAAAGATCTGTTGCCATTTTTATAACTTCTTTCTACATTTCTTATATCTTCATTTCCTGCCAGCTCTTTCTTAGGTATTTCCTCATTATACTAAAGTCAGTAAAAGGTTAGCAATTTCATGTTTGAGCTCCAGGATAATGTTGTTTGGTTCTTTTACTCTTGAATTTGCCAGTATGTCCTACTATATCTTCTCAACAAAACAGTGATGTGCCTTAGCTGCTCTAAATCATTGCTGTTAAAAGTTTCTAGTGTTGGTTTGACCCCTCAATGTCCTTCATGATAAAGACCAAGGCAAAGAAATAATTTATTGACCTATATTCTGTCTGTAGCAGTTAGTGGTTTTTAAGCTGCTGACAACTGTGGGCAGAATTAAATTGGGATATTTAATGCTAGAGCCATGACTGGGCACCATCATTGAACATCCAGGTCAGCTGCCAGTCTGGAAGTTATGTGGGTACCAGCTGATTGCCCCACTAAGCAGAATTTAAGTGGACAGGAATCTCTACTGCCAATTTAAACCTTGTTGAATATCATCACCTTAGTTTTTCTTTACTATTGCCTTATCCTTTCTGAGCACTTTTTACTCTATGGATGTCCCAACAGTCCAATCAATTCCCTCATAGGCTCTAGGTGTATTTGCAAAAGTTTTTATAGTAGTATTAATTCTTGTCTCATTAGCAAACTTATTTTTAAAGCCACATGAGTACTCATCACTGTTTGCTTCATTATTGAAAGACACTCTTTTGACATTTATCACCTCTTCCACCTGACTATTAAACTACTTAGGCTATAGTTTAGCCTTCTTTCAACCTTTTTAGTGCATGGAAAATATTTTATCTGGTCTTCCAAAAAAGGCCTCGTTAAATAATATCCTTACCTCATGCAATTGCTCTGTGTATTTTTTTTCTAACACATTTCCTGATATTATCTTAGTTTCCTTTTTTAAATTAAGTGCTGAAGCAGTAGGATTTTTTTTAGCATCTTAGTTCTACTGATGACAAATTTGCCAGTAGTTTAATCGCTATTGCCTTCTGATTCCACCACCATTACCCCTTGCACCAGATGTCTTGATGAGATATTTATCCAGTCATTATTGGTATAATTGAAATCTCTTCTCTAAAAGTACATACACACACCAAAGGCTAGACAGCCCATCCTGCCAGTTCATAACATTACAAGAAACACCACATGGGAACAACAACAAAAAAAGAAAGAATGGGAGAAAAAGACCCCCAGATATGCTTCATGGTGAAGTGGATTAAAAAACATACCTATCTTCCTTATTAAATGTGGTAATTGAAATCTCCCATTATTATTGTATTGCCAAATTTGTTAACCTTCCTACTTTTTGTTTGCATTTCACTGCCCATCTCTTCACCTTGTCCAAATGGATGATAGTATACCCCCACTAATGTGCTCCTCATCTTCACAAATTGAAATTTTTATACATAATGATTCCACATTGTATTTTGTTTCCCACAGAATATTGATCCTGTTTGACTTATGCCATCCTTAACATATAATGCCATCTTTCCACCAATTTGATCCACCCTGTTATTTTGATCTAATTTGTTCCTTGGTATCAAAGTTGTCCTCTTTCAGAAAGGTTTCAGCGATTACTTATGTATAACTCTTCATTTCCTCATACATTCTAATTCTTCCCCCACCTAGCAGTTGTGATGGGGT
Organism: Geotrypetes seraphini; assembly: GCF_902459505.1. NCBI lineage: Eukaryota > Metazoa > Chordata > Amphibia > Gymnophiona > Dermophiidae > Geotrypetes > Geotrypetes seraphini. The sequence continues at coordinate 86,491,281 of NC_047089.1, read as the reverse complement.
AGTTTGAAATCAATCATTTCTATCTATTCCTTATTTAAAATAATCCTGGGCAACATCAACATTTATTATAACCAATCTATAGGGATATCCTAATATCTGCACTTGGCTTTCCCTCAGATTCTAGTTTAAAAGCTGTTTGTCTCCAGATTCTAGTTTAAAAGCTGTTCGTCAGCCTGGTTTCACCCCAATTAAGGTGGAATAGAGCTTTTCTGAAGGTTCCCTTTCCCCAGAATGTTGCCCAGTTCCTAGCAAATCTAAATCCTTTCTCCCTGCACCAGTGTCATCCACACATTGAGATTCCCAAGCTCTGGCTACCTTTTGGATTCTGCACTTGGAAAAGGGAGCCTTTTTGAGGATGCTATCCTGAGTATTCTGGATTTCACCTTTTTAGCTTCCAGATCATCCTTCCTACAATTTCCTATATCATTGGTATCCACATATATAAAGACAGCTGACTGTCTATCTAGGTGATGCATGAGGTTTGCCACCTTTGCACCAGGCAAGCAAGCGACCAAGCAATCCTCTTGTTCCTCAGTCACACAGCTATCTATATGTATAATTATTGAATAGCCAATAAAGGGAAAGGGGATGGGACTTGATATACCACCTTTCTGTGATTACATCCAAAGCGGGTTACATATTATATACTTATTCTGTACCTGAAGCAATGGAAGATTAAGTGATTTGCACAGAGTCACAGGGAGCTGCAGAGAGAATTGAACTCAGTTTTTTAGGCCACTGCATTAACCACTAGGCTCTTCCACTCCTAAGCCATCCTAACCCGTCTCTCCTAGGCAGAAGCCCCTGAAGACACATCTTTTTGTGTGACAGGTTATTGCACCCCCTGGTGAGCAGGTCTAGTTATGGTTTATGGTTTATTTTTATATACTGCCTTTTACAAACAGTAGCAAAGCAGTTTACAAACAAAATACAGAAATTAGAAAGTAACTACAATATATATATACTAGTCTTTAAGCCCGTTAAATTTACGGGTGCTAGAATAGATGTCTGTCTGTCTTTCTTTCTGTCTGTCTCTCTGGCCCCCTGTCTGTCATTCTTTCTCTCTCTCTCTCTCCTTGGCTAGTGTTTGTCTGGGTTGGTCGCTGTCTCTCTGTCTTTTTTTTTGTCTCTCTCTCCTTGCATGCTGTCTATCTGTGTTTATTCTATCTGTCTCTCTGGCCCCCTGTCTGTTTGTCTTTCTTTATGTCTGTCTCTCTCCCTGGCCCCGTCTTTCTTTCTGTATGTCTCTCTGTCTTTCTCCCTGGCCCCCTGCCTACCTGTATTTATCTGCCTGACTGTCTCTCCGTGGCCCCCTTCTGTCTCCCTCCCCCCTCCCCAAAGCAAGCCCGTTACATTAAAGGTGCTAGACTATGTCTATCTGTCTTTCTTTCTATCTGTCTCTCTCCCTGCCCCCTATGCAGCAGCATTTCTCTCCCCCCACTTCATTTTAAGTTGTCTAAATGAACTGAATCTAATTAATTCACATCCCTACTCTTTTTTTCTCCGTCTGTAGAGGCCCCTATAGTTAATTTTTTTTGTCTTTTTCCATCTTTTCCCTTCTTTCTTTTCCTTATACCAGTCAGACAATTGTATTTGGATGTTCCTCAGTTCCTGCCTTGGTCTCCCTCTCAGCATGTACCACTTACCTCTCCCCTTTCTGCTGTCTCCCTCCACATAGGTTCTGCATGGCTCCCTATTTATTCTTAGCACATAATTAATCCTTAAGAAACAGACGTGGAATAAGACAGCAAGACAGGCTTGTTGCTCAGGCACCACCTGCATGGCTGTTTTGCTGCCTCGAGTATTAAAAAGCACACTGGAAAGGATAAATACAAAGGTACAGACCGGTAGGGCACTGGGGGCTAGGGAGAAAGCAAAGGCACAGCCAGAAATGCAAAAACGGCACTACCATTTGAAGTTTATTTTTAAAGTTTAAAGTTGCCGCGGCGTTTCCTCTCACGATCGCTGCCTGAGTCGGAAGCCTTCTCTGACGCAGGTGCAGCTCTTGAGAGGAGCCGCAGCGACTTGAAACTTTAAAAACAAACTTCAAATGGTAGTGCCGTTTTTCATTGATGGAGGTCTGCGCGAGCAGGGAGGCGGTGTGGGGCCATAATTTTGAAGGTGGCACGAGCTGGAGCAAATCCGTCCTGGGCCCGTGTCTGCCCTCCGCTGACAGCCGGCTTCCTCGAAGCCCTCCTTGTGCAGGCATGGACCGCCGGGGCCTGGGTGCGGCGGGGAAGAGGGGTCTTGCCTGGCCGTAGCCGGACGAATCCCGGGTCTGCTCTCCTCCTAAGTCCCGGCCCCTCACTACGCTAACTGCCATAGAGGAACTGGCTAAGAGTTTGTCGGCTACAGCGCTGGAGTGCTGGTGAGGCTCTTGAGAGGAGCTGCAGAGTTCGGCCACAGTGCTCGAGTGTATGACCGTTGGTTTCATCTCTCCTCTCACCCCCTGTGCATTGTAAGGCTGTGTCTTCTTATAATATTCTGTTCCCTGACCTGGACAGACATGAATCTTTGGCAGTGAGTGAGGGGGGAGTCGCCGGCTGTTCTTTGCTTTCGCGATCTGACCGCCGCATACGCACTCTGACCACGGACCTACGGATCATGGATCAGGGATTACAGATCACGCAGGTCTGAGTGCGCATGCGCGTCTAGCGTTTTATTATATAGGATATATATAGGAAAAGAGAAACAAGGAGAAAATCAAGACAAGAAGTCAAAACAAACAAACAATATAAAAACCACATTAATTAATGTTGGAGGTCCTAACTTGATAACTGATCGATAACTAGACATTGTGCCCAATGTGGAAAAATGTAAAGCTGATGGAAATACATTTCAGATCTTGAAAGTTGTGGCAAAAAGGTCGGTCTTTAATTTTGATTTAAATTTAGGATAAGATAGTTCAAGACGCAGATGCTTCGGTAGAGAATTCCATAGGGAGGGCGCCAAGTAGAAGAATGCAGAGTATAGCACTTAGAAACAAGTCACACCTGAGATGGTGATAAAATAAGAAGTAAATAATCAAACAGAACGCACGGAATGTGAGGGAGAGTAAGGGACAATACAGGAGGAGAGGTAGGATGGAGCACCTAAGGTGAAGGTGCAGTGAGTGAGGGTAAGGATCTTAAAATGTATTCATTGTGCCCCAGGGTGCCAGTGAGGTTCCCTAAAAAAGTGGTATTACATGGTTGTAATGTCCCATGTTGCATAGGAGTCGAATGGACAAGTTCTGTACAGATTGCAGTTTTTTCAATAGGATCTTTGAAGTCCCTGTATAGGCCACATTACAGTAGTCAAACCTACTGATAACGAGACTCAGAATCAGAGTTGTTCGTGTGTTATGATCCTAAGAAGAACGAATAGAGCAGAATTGCCTTAGGGCACAAAAGCATATTTTTATTAGGTAGTCAATCTCAGGCTCGAATGTCAGTTTGTGATCAATACTGACCCCTGAAGTGGATAACCAGAGTGATGGGAGCACCATTAATAGTTGGACCTATAGATGGCTGCCCTAAGCAAACAGTAATTAGTAGACTTAGATTGAGGTCAAGACCATTGGCATGTAGCCAATCAATTATCCTAAATTTAAATCGGCATTAAAAGACCTACTTCTTTGCTACAACTTTCAACATTTGAATTATATTTCCATTTGCTTTACATTTTTCCCCATTGGGCATAATGTGGTTAACATAAGAACATAAGAATTGCCGCTGCTGTGTCAGACCAGTGGTCCATCGTGCCCAGCAGTCAGCTCCCGCAGCGGCCCTTAAGTCAAAGACCAGTGCTCTAACTGATACTAGCCTTACCTGTGTATGTTTTGGCTCAGCAGGAACTTGTCCAACTTTGTCTTGAATCCCTGGAGGGTGTTTTCCCCTATAACAGCCTCTGGAAGAGCGTTCCAGTTTTCTACTACTTTCTGGGTGAAGAACTTCCTTACATTTGTACAGAATCTATCCCCTTTTAACTTTAGAGAGAACTCTTTCGTTCTCTTCACCTTGGAGAGCCTATTCCCTTCATTATCTTGAACATTTCGATCATGTCCCCTCTCAGTCTCCTTTTTTCAAGGGAGAAGAGGCCCAATTTCTCTACCTCTCGTTGTACGGCAACTCCCCCAGTCCCTTAACCATTTTAGTCGTTCTTCTCTGGACCCTTTCGAGTAGCACTGTGTCCTTCATGTACAGTGACCAGTGCTGAATGCAGTATTCCAGGTGTGGGCGTACCATGGCCCAGTACAGCGGCATGATAACCTTCTTCGATCTGTTCGTGATCCCCTTCTTAATCATTCCTAGCATTCTGTTTGCCCTTTGCGCAGACAGCTTCATCGACTTGTTGACCAGTACTCCCAAGTCTCTTTCCTGGAGGGGTCTCCAAGTACCGCACCGGACAACCTATATTTGTGTATAAGGTTTTTGTTACCGACATGCATCATTTTACACTTATCCACGTTAAACCTCATTTGCCATGTCGCAGCCCATTTCTCGAGCGTGCTTATGTCACATTACAGGTCCTCGCAATCCTCCTGCATCTTCGCTACTTTGTTTACAATATTACTTTTTGCCACACCAAAGTGATGTTCTTCTTCCAAGTGACTTCACTCCTTCAAGACAGGACAGAAGCTATTTACCTCTTCTTCTAGTCTAGCCTCCAGAGATCCAGAAGTGATCTCAAAGAAATATGATTTGGTGGTACCACCTCATTTCTTGATGTCATCCTGAAAAAAGAAATATCAGTTGGAGCAGTGGCTGATGACAAAGGGCATAGGTGTCAGAACAGGGGGAGAGGCACAGGGGCCATGGCCTCCCCCGATATTGGCACTGTCCCAGTCCTCTTCCCTCCCTCCCTTGTCAGGTTCTTCACCTGCGGGATTGGATTTCTGAAATGTAATCAGAAATAATTTCCTATGTAACATAACCAGAAACAATCTCTGATATATTGTATCTATGTCTTTATCTATTCTATCTGCTTTATCTAATAATAATTTTTCTTGGGTACTTTAGCTAGATTGTGAGCCTTCGGGACAGTTAGGGAATTTATAAGTACCTTTTTTCATTTATTTCAATTTTTATTGCATATTTATGGAATCTATACTGTAAACCGCTTTGAACCTCATGGTATAGCGGTATACAAGAAATAAAATTATTATTATTATTCTACTTCATAGTGGCAACAAGCACTGCCCCCAGCCCCCCTACCCTCCCAACACCTGTCAGACTCCACCCGCGGGAACGGCTTTCTTCTGCCACTCAGCGGCAACAAGCATGAACACGCTTTAGTGTGCCTGCTCGGCCCTGAGCAGCTTGTTGACTGGCTCCTGCAAATTCTTAATCAGTTAATCAAGTATATATTGCTGTTGGAAGCATTTTTGGGGGCCTGAAGGTCCTGCAAAAAAAAAAAAAAAAAGTCTGGTGTGGGTAGGACAAAGTTCAAAGGCATTTTCCATTAAAACCTAGTTTGCAGAAATTGGGCTTTCAAAAACTGATCAATGCAGACATACAGGGCAGGATTAACCAATAGGCCCAGTAGGCACGTACCTAGGGCCCGAAATGGTCAGGGGGGCCCAATGAAGGAGGGCATCAACATTGTTTTTTACAAACAGCGATGGGCCCCTCCAGCATCGATCAGCAATGCGGGACCCCCCCCCCACCAGATCGGCAATGCAGGCCCCCCGATCAGCAACACGCCTCCCCCCATCGACAGAAAGTAAGACAAGCAAGCAACACGGGTAAGAAAAGCAACGGGAACTGTAATTTTGCAAGCGGTGCTGCTTGCCCAAAGCTTCCCTCTGATGCATCTTCCTGTTTCTGCCTGGGCACATGGTGGGGTGGGGCGGGGCAGGGGGCCCAGTGTACTTGTGTGCCTAGGGGCCCTCGACAAATTAATCCTGCCCTGCAGACATACATGTGCACATAGAGTCATTATGCACATAAGTGCATGTGAATATTAGGAGGGGAGCTGGAATGGACAATGCAATTATTACATGACAAAGCACCTGCACAAATAGCCAGTGCAAATCTATTTGCCTATTTCTCTCGAGTTAATTTTCAAAGGAAATTGATCTGAAATCTGCAGAAAATAAACCCCTACAGACTTTAAACATATCTGCTTTGCTTGAAAGCTGTTTGCATAATAAGTACTCCTATTTATAAAACAAAAATTGTCATAAATAAAATTAGTATTGTGATTGCTACAAGACATTGCTAATGGAAAATTCAAATTATAACTTCCATTACATACAACATAGGTTTAAACAAAACGTGTTCCTGTAGTCTGCTGCCATCCACTGGTCACTGAAATACATTTCTAATTCTGTTCAAAGTTATATACTGTAGTTGCCATTAGAGAATGACACAGGGAAAAAAATCTGTCCCTGTCACTACCCCGTTTCCGGCCCACCGTCCCCTTCACCGCCCCGTCCCCGCCATTACCTTCATCACCCCGTCACCATCACCGCCATCCCCTTCACCGCCCCATCACCGTCACTGCCATCCCATTCACCGCCTGTCACCGTCCCCGCAACATCCATATAAGCCTTAGTACTGCAATATTTAGCTTATTTCTTCCTTATAAATCAAAGTTCTGGCTGCTGAACTAGAGAAAGAGATGTTCAGCTGGCAGGGCTTTGTTTATAAATTTTTTCAACACAACTAATATACTACTTTATCCTAAAGCAAAAAATAAATAAATAAATATAATTTTTTTTTCTATCTTTGTTGTCTGGTTCCTGCTTTCCACATCTTCTCATTCAGTTCCTTCTATCCACTGTGTGTCTTCTCTCTGCGTCTTCCATTTGCTGTTACTGTGCCTCTCCCTTCAACCCTCCCCCCCCAATTGGTCTAGCATCCATCTTCTTTCCTCCGCACCCCCATAGTCTGGCATCTGTCTTCTTCCCTTCCAGCGTCTTCTCCCCACTCTGTCTTCCACATTTCCCTTCAGGGTCTGTTCCTCTCTACCCTCTTTCAATGTCTGTTCTATTCCTTTCTACCACCACCCTTCCCTCCCTCCTTTACCATCTGTTCCTTTCTACCACCCTTCAGCTCCTCTCGCCTGGCCTATCTATCTATCTACCTCCCTCCCTCTTATTTTTGTGGCACGTTACAATGTAATTTGTGCAAGCCGCTGGAGCCTGCGAGCTCGGTCCCTGTCCCATCCCCACAAACCATCTCGCTTCTGTGTTCCTATTTTCCCCATTTCTAATATCTCCCTTATGTATCTGGCATTGCCCCCTCCCTGTGTCCATACCATCCCCATGGCATGTCCCCTTTATGTCTCTGTCCCTTTGCCCCCATGCACATAATTCCCCCTCTTTCTGTTACCTTCCTGTGTCCAGATTTCCCCTATCTTCCTCTTCCATACCAGTGTGTCTCTTCTTTTCAACCCCATCTAGCTTCTTTCCCTCTTTCTTCCCTCCCCCCCCCCTGCTTCTAGCATCTGGCTCACCTGCCTGTCCTCCCTTTTCTTTCTTTCTTTCCTGCTGAGGGTTTCTTTCTTTCCCTCTTCATCCCCTTGGCCCAGAATCTTTTTCCATTTCACTCCCTCCTTCCTAGTGTGAGCCGGGAACACGCGCGATCGCGCATTCAGCCCGATTGCAGCATTCAAGTATTTAGATCAATGCTGTCTTGTTATTTTATTTTTCCTCTAACTCTACTTTTCACTTCTCTATTACCCTCCAGGTACTTTAGTTAGATTGTGAGCCTTCGGGACAGTAAGGGAATTTTTCAAGTACCTTTCTTATTTCTAATCTTAATGTATATTTTCTGTAAACCGCTTAGAACCTAACGGATGTAGCGGTATATAAGAAATAAATTACATTACATTACATTCAGCCAGCTCCCTCCACCTCACCTTATATTCCGAGTTTGCCAGCTTTCTTTTTCGCTGAGCCGCACGCTTTCAAAAAGCTGCCCACGCGCGGCTGCACAGTTGTTCAATCTTCTGCTCTGACGCAACCGGAAGCAGGAAGTTGCAGCAGAGAAGAATGAACAACTCCAGCAGCCAAGTGTGTGCAGCTTTTTGAAGTGTGCGGCTTGGCGAAAAAGAAAGCCGGCAAACTCGTAATATAAGGGAGGGAGGGAGCTGGCTAAACACTGCGATCAGGCAGGTGGAGGCTGCTGGACCGCGCGATCCTTGATTGCCTCACTGCGGAGACAAGACCATTCACTGCTCCACGGGGCGGTGAATGGCCTTGTCCCCATCCCCGCAGCGACTACTATTTCTCTTTCCCCATTTCGGCGGGTTACCCGCGGCTACCAACCACCGTGTCATTCTCTAGTTGCCATATTAGTTCATTTTAATAAATAAAAAGAAAAAAGAATTAGGTGATGCCTTATTTTTTTTTTTTTTTTTTGAGGGGGGGCGACTAACAATGCATTTTTGACTAGCTTCCAGAGGCCAAAAACCTCCTTCCTCAGATCAGGACACTAAGAGCAAAAGATGACCTTGTACTGGACTGAGCTAAGGCAGGAGTTTTAACCTTTATAAGTTTGTAAAAAAAAAGTTTTAAGTTAGACTGTTACAAAGGTATCACCTTCTTTTCTCTATAATAATAATAATAATAATAATAATTTATTTTTTCTATACCGCTATACCAGAAAAGGTTCAAAGCGGTTCACACCTTCTTTTCTCTTGTTTGTGTGATTTTATTTGTATTTATTTATCTGTTCAAGCTATTGCAGTTAATTGATGGTGATAAGTGCCATCAAGTCAAGCACAGCTCCTGGTGTTCATATTTTGTGCTCTGTCTTCTCTATGTCTCTGAAAACTGGTCAACGGCAAATTCGTAATCAATGTGATTCAGTCTTGCTGCTGGTTTTTTTAATACCTCTCTTGCCTTCAACCTTGTCAAGCAAAATATGTGACTGTAAAGAATCTGGTCTTCATATAAAAATTAATAACACTTTTTATACTTAATTTATAAGAACATAAGAATTGTCGCTGCTGTGTCAGACCAGTGGTCTATTGTGCCTAGCAGTCCACTCAAGTGGCAGCTCCCAAGTCAAAGACCAGTGCTCCAAATGAGTCCAGCCTCACCTGCGTACGTTCCAGTTTAGCAGGAACTTCTCCAACTTTGTCTTGAATCCCTGGAGGGTGTTTTCCCTTATAACAGCCTCCAGAAGAGCATTCCAGTTTTCTACCACTCTCTGGGTGAAGAAGAATTTCCTTACGTTTCTATGGAATCTATCCCCTTTCAACTTTAGAGAGTGCCCTCTCGTTCTCCCTACCTAGGAGAGGGTGAACAATCTGTCTTTATCTACTAAGTCTATTCCCTTCAGTATTTTGAATGTTTCGATCATGTCCCCTCTTTTCAAGGGAGAAGAAGCCCGGTTTCTCCAATCTTTCACTGTACGGCAACTCCTCCAGCCCCTTAACCATTTTAGTTGCTCTTCTCTGGACCCTTTCGAGTAGTACCGTGTCCTTCTTCATGTACAGTGACCAGTGCTGGACATAAGCACATAAGCATTGCCTCTGCTGGGTCAGACCAGGGGTCCATTGTGTCCAGCAGTCCGCACCCGCGGTGGCCCCCCAGGTCCGTGACCTGTAATTGGACCTTACCTAAGTCTTTTATCCCCTATTCATTTAATACCTGTACCTATACCCTTCAATCCCCTTATCCTTCAGGAAGTTATCCAATCCCTTTTTGAAGCCCAATATTGTACTCTGCCCTATCACCTTCTCTGGGAGCGTATTCCAGGTGTCCACTACCCTCTGAGTGAAGAAGAATTTCCTAGCGTTCGTTTTGAATATGTCTCCTTTCAATTTTTCTGAATGCCCTCTTGTTTTTGTGGGCCCGGCTAGCCTGAAGAATCTGTTCTTCTCCACTTTCTCTATGCCTTTCATGATCTTATAAGTCTCTATCATATCCCCTCTAAGTCTCCGCTTCTCCAGGGTAAAGAGCCCCAGCTTCTCCAACCTTTCAGCATACGAAAGGTTCTCCATGCCCTTTATCATCCGTGTCGCTCTTCTCTGGACCCTCTCGAGTATCGCCATATCCTTCTTAAGGTACGGCGACTAGTACTGGACACAGTACTCCAGATGTGGGCGAACCATCGCTCGATAAAATGGTAGAATAACCTCCTTTGTTCTGGTAGTGATACCCTTTTTGATTAAGCCCAACATTCTGTTTGCTTTCTTTGAGGCTGCTGCACATTGCGCCGCTGGCTTCATCGTTTTATCCACCAATACCCCCAAGTCTTTTTCAAGGCTGCCTTCCTCCAGTACCCTCCCTCCCATCGTATAGCTGTATATTGGGTTCCTCTTCCCCACATGCAAGACCTTACATTTTTCTACATTGAAGCTCATCTGCCATCTTATTGCCCACTCACTCAGTCTGTTTAGGTCTCCTTGTAATTCTTTGCAATCCTCCACGGTTCTGACTCTACTGGAGAGTTTTGTGACATCTGCAAATTTTATAACTTCACACTTCGTCCCTGTTTCCAGATCATTTATGAATATATTGAACAGCAGTAGTCCCAACACTGACCCCTGTAGGACCCCACTTGTGACCCGTTTCCAGTCTGAGTAGTGTCCCTTTACGCAGTACTCTAGGTGATGGCGCACCATGGCCCAGTACAGCGGCATGATAACTTTCTCCGATCTGTTCGTGATCCCCTTTTTTATCATTTCTAGTATTCTGTTTGCCCTTTTCGCCACCACCACACATTGGGTGGATGGCTTCATCGACTTGTCGATCAGAACTCCCAAGTCTCTTTACTAGGAGACTCCAAGTACTGCCCCGGACATCCTGTATTTATGCATGAGATTTTTGTTACCTACATGCATCACTTTACACTTATCCACGTTGAACCGCATCTGCCATGTTGATGCCCATTTCTCGTTGCAGATCTTTGCAATCCCCCTGTGTCTTCAGTACTGTGAATAACTTCGTATCTTCTGCAAATTTAATAACCTCACTCATCGTACCAATGTCCAGATCGTTTATAAAGATGTTGAAGAGCACGGGCCAAAGCACCGAGCCCTGCGGCACCCCACTGGTGATGCTCTTCCAGTCCGAGTATAGAGAATATTTAATCTACCATTTTACAACCTGGTATAACATTTTATAATGCCAGGATGCACGGTCTTGGAAGCTGAGACTTGGTAGAGAAGGTTGCTAAGGCTGAGGGGGAGTTAAGGCTTAAGGGAGGCAGCTGTTAACCTATTTTGCTGAGAATGAGGGAAGGAGACTGGGATGGGGGATCAGAACTAAGGGTAAAAGGGAGCTGATGGAGAAATTGGAGTGGGGGTGATTGAGGCTGGATTTGAGCTACTGAAGGAGCATTATATAGAATGACTAGCTGATGACCCGGCGTTGCACGGGTATTTAATTATAGCAATAACACAGTAAATGGATTCAAATAAAGATACTTTATAGTGGTGAATGAAATTATATTTTTACAGCTTTATAAAAAGTACAATATTCAAATTATAATGTGAAATATTTGACAAAATGAATACAATACAACAAACACAAAACTTGATTATAAACAACATTTTTAGTTTCACCTCCAGGAGCAAGAACATAAAAATTCTTGGGTGAAGAGACCCCCAGAACATATCAACCCAGGTAGTGAGGGATCTGCATACCAAGTTTCGCTCAAATCGGTCAAGCCGTTTATTATTTAGTGTGAGAATGGCAGCTGTGTACATTTTTTCCATTGACATGAATGGGTGAAATCTGATTTTCTGTTTGTAGCTCCACCGACGTGTGCAGGTGGGCCGCGAGACCTCCAGAACATATCACCCCAGGTAGTGAGGGATCTGCATACCAAGTTTCGTTCAAATCGGTCAAGCCGTTTTTGAAGTACTGTGAGAATGGCAGCTTTTTACTTTTTTTCCATTGACATGAATGGGTGAAATCTGATGTTCTGTATGTAGCTTCGCCCACGTGTGCAGGTGGGCCGAGAGACTCCCAGAACATATCACCCCAGGTAGTTGGAATTACTGTGAGAATGGCAGCGTTTTACATTTTTTCCATTGACATGAATGGGTGAAATCTGATTTTATGTTTGTAGTTCCGCCCACGTGTGCAGTTGGACCGCGAGAGCCCCAGAACATATCACCCCAGGTAGTGAGGGATCTGCATACCAAGTTTCGTTCAAATCGGTAAAGCCGTTTTTGATTTACTGTGAGAATGGCAGCAGTTTACATTTTTTCCATTGACATGAATGGGTGAAATCTGATTTTCTGTTTGTAGCTCCGCCCACATGTGCAGGTGGGCCACGAGACCCCCAGAACATATCACCCCAGGTAGTGAGGGATCTGCATACCAAGTTTCGTTCAAATCGGTCAAGCCGTTTTTGAAGTACGGTGAGAATGGCAGCTTTTAACTTTTTTTCCATTGACATGAATGGGTGAAATCTGATGTTATGTTTGTAACTCCGCCCACGTGTGCAGGTGGGCCGAGAGACCCCCAGAACATATCACCCCAGGTAGTTGGAATTACTGTGAGAATGGCAGCTTTTTAAATTTTTTCCATTGACATGAATGGGTGATATCATATTTTCTGTTTGTAGCTCCGCCCACGTGTGCAGGTGGGCTGAGAGACCCCCAGAACATATCACCCCAGGTAGTGAGGGATCTGCATACCAAGTTTCGTTCAAATAGGTCAAGCCGTTTTTGAATTACTGTGAGAATGGCAGCTTTGTACATTTTTTCCATTGACATGAATGGGTGAAATCTGATTTTATGTTTGTAGCTCCGCCCACGTGTGCATATGGGCCGCGATACCCCCAGAACATATCATCCCAGGTAGTGAGGGATCTGCATACCAAGTTTCGTTCAAATCGGTCAAGCCGTTTTTGCGTGATCGCGGCACATACACACATACATACACACCTCCGATTTTATATATATAGATTGAGGTTTGCTGGGGAAGGGAGCACTAAAGGGGGAGTAATGTCATTCAAAGGTGCCATTTGTAAAAATCATGCATAGCAGCGCCTAAATCAAGTTAGGAATAATATTTGTCATAATGTAGGTGCTGATATATTAGGGCCAAGGTTTATCTGGCCTAATATATAGGTGGATAAGAGATGTTTACCAGAGCCTAACTCAATCCACACCCAAACTCTGCCCTTAACCACACCTACTTTCCAGGTAGGTGCCTCAGTATAGATGCCTGTTGTGAGATGGTAAGCGTCTACCAGCTAATTATTTTTTTAAATTGGTTTTTAATCAGTTTTTAATGGCACTTTCAATTATCAGCACCATTAAAAAAAAATAAAATTGTTAGTCACCTACTACATTAGTAGGCGCTCCAATCTAGGCATCTACCGGTAGGTGCCATTTATAGAATCAGGGCCTTTGGGCCCTATTTTATATAGTCCACCTAAAAAATCTGCGCTGATTAGTATGGTGCTAAGGGCAATTCCATAACAGCTAGACACACCATAGAATCATGCTTAGTGCTGCCTCAGTGGGCTTAGGTGTTGCTAGCCGTCTTAACTTTAGGTGCACCCAATTTATGCCAGGGTTTTCTTCATCTAAATACCTGTGCCTAGTTCAAAAAGAGGCACATAACTCGAAAACATGCCCATGATCCACTCCAATCACACCCACTTTTAGGTAGGTACTTTAGACTAGGCACCTACTGTTATTAGAATCATGTTTTTTGAGTTATGTGCCTAACTTTCAACTATGTCCAATTAAAGCCAGTTAGGAGGTATTAAATGCCAATTATCTGCACTGATTAAACTTATTCATCAAAAAAGTTAGGTGCACTGATGTCGGCACCTAACTTTAGGTAGACTATATAGAATTGACAGTTTCTAATCTAATATTAGAAACTTCGATTTTAACCTGTGAAAGACTGCAGTATCTGCAATGGCCACAAAGTATCAGTGTTTCCTGGGCAAACTATACAGTATATCATTATAATAGAAGACTGATCCCTTGTCCTTATGAAATAATCAATCTAGGGTTCTTAAATTCTAATTACTGATATATTAAGTAATGAATTAATTTTTAAAAATTGTTAAATTTATAATTTGCATAATCCATCGTTCTAGGTGGCTTACAATGTAAATATGCATACAAAAAGGCAGTAACAAAAAAAAACAACAACAAACCAACACAATCAAATATCTGATTTACCTAATCCAAAAAAACCCTCAATTTATCTGTACAGTCTAATAATAAGCCACCCACATGTTCAGATACATAGGAAAAAAAAATATAAAGCTCAGAGGTGTAAACCATCTGAAGGAGAAATGTTTATTTATTTATTCAATTTTCTATACTGTTCTTCCAAAATGGTTTTACATGAGTTTATTCAGGTACTCAAGCATTTTCCCCTGTCTGTCCTGATGGGTTCACAATCTATCTAATGTACCTGGGGCAATGGGGGGATTAAGTGGCTTGCCTAGAATCACAAGGAGCAGCGTGGGTTTGAACCCAAAACCCCAGGGTGCTGAGGCTGTAGCTTTAATCACTGCGCCACACTCTCCCCCCTAGTGATGACTGAAAGATACAATAATGAACACATATTCATGGAAACATGTTCCTAAAAATAGAATGAGCCCAACACGTATTTTGACAAAAACATATTGTGAGGGGAATAGGCTGTTAGAACACAAACAAGATGTGGAAAAATAACTCCATATTATACTGCAATAGCCAATTCTAAATGGCCTGATGTAGTCGGGATTACATAAGGCCCATTATAGCAGGGGTGTCAAAGTCCCTCCTCGAGGGCCGCAATCCAGTCAGGTTTTCAGGATTTCCCCAATGAATATGCATGAGATCTATTAGCATACAATGAAAGTAGTGCATGCAAATAGATCTCATGCATATTCATTGGGGAAATCCCGAAAACCCGACTGGATTGCGGCCCTTGAGGAGGGACTTTGACACCCCTGCTTTAGTGACTTCAGATTCACCAAACTGAGCTTCAGCTACTCCAGGTTCAGTATTTTAACATACATTATTTGTAAGATAGTGTGTATCAAGTTGTGTTTAAAGTTAGTTAACCTTGGCTATGAATAAACTAGCTTTTCTTTTGGTATTCAACCATGTCCATGTACCAATTATTTATCCTGTGGTCTGAGTTATTCATTTGAAAATATGGTTGTCATGCTATATTTTGAGCTGCTTAAAGTGGTTCCTGTAATGCAGGGGTGTCAAAGTCCCTCCTCGAGGGCCGCAATCCAGTCGGGTTTTCGGGATTTCCCCAATGAATATGCATGAGATCTATTTGCATGCACTACTTTCATTGTATGCTAATAGATCTCATGCATATTCATTGGGGAAATCCTGAAAACTCTGCACTAAAGTCTGTGGTCTCAATTGTTTACCTTATTTATGAGAATTGAGTGATAGATAAAAATATTCTATGTCACAATTTTTTCTTCCTTATGTCTTTAGCATTTTCTTCTTAGGGCTGATGAAAACTTGGGTTGGGATTGGGCAGGACTTTGAGTAGCTTGAAGTGCCAACTTTTACAGCTGTTGGTACTTGGTAGGGATGTGCTTTTGTTTGTTCAATGAAATTTCATTTTATAAAGAAACTAACGGAGGATGTTAGACCGGCACCTCTTTGGTCATTTACCCTATATTAGATAATAGAATTATACTTATCACAAGAAAAACAGACAATTATTTGGCATAAAAATGGGCCGCAACTTTGTTTATTCAATACATCCAAGCAAATTACAGATTTAATAAATGTAGAAACCACCAACTGGACCTCCGCCATATCAGCAAGTTGTCCAATAAAGTAAATGAAACAGGTAATATGCACTGCCGTTAACAGCAAGAGTTAGTATGTATAGTTCCAGGACTTCCTAGTCTAAATTTATGTGCTATAAGACCCCAACCTCTACCATCGGGTGAAAATTGAGGTCTGTTCAAAGGACCTCTTTTGAATATATCCTTGCTTGGGTACCCCCCAAAGCTGCAACAACAGAAATAAATTAACCATATCGTTTCCGAACTGGAACTGTGAGAGGAGGAAGGAAATTTACTGACCTCGGAAGAATCTTGCATAAAACCCCTGCCTTAGCCTCACCTCACTTGAAAGGAAGGCTCCCATTGGAGGAGCACACCTGCTATATTAAAGCAGTTTTTTAAAAATCCAATCCTGAGTCAGGCTTGCCCCACTCTGTCAGCATTTGAATTCCGGCAG
Source organism: Geotrypetes seraphini (assembly GCF_902459505.1). Taxonomy (NCBI): domain Eukaryota; kingdom Metazoa; phylum Chordata; class Amphibia; order Gymnophiona; family Dermophiidae; genus Geotrypetes; species Geotrypetes seraphini. Next base: position 86,475,162 of record NC_047089.1, on the reverse strand, counting down.
TTTCTGGCAAATTCTAAGCCCCCCCCCCCAAAGAAGCAAAGCCTATCCTGGTCCTCCATATCCCAGACCGCGTTGTGTGCAGCTAACCCTCCTTCCATCCCTATTAACGATGTGCTCTAGACAAGCCTATTGCCCTAATTAATAAGAGAAAAGCAAACAAAATCTTGTTGGTTTTCATTTGCTTTCATTAAAAAAAGATCTGACCCTGCCTTATGCTTAAAAAGAACAAAAATACATTTCCCAGGTTCTCTCTTCATCCCTTTTAGGTTCATCAATACTGTGGGACATCTGAACCATTCACAGGACAGGAATTATTTCCTGGTTACTTCTGTTCCACTGATGTAGTAATACAGATGGCACTGGCTAACCTGAGGCTGCACCTTGAATACTGTGTGCAATTTTGGTTGCCGTATCTCAAAAAAGATATAGCAGAATTAGAAAAGGTACAGAGAAGGGCGACAAAAATGATAAAAGGAACGGGACAACTTTCCTATGAAGAAAGGCTAAAGTGGCTAGGGTTCTTCAGCTTGGAAAAGAGACGGCTCAAGGGTGATATGATAGAGGTCTATAAAATACTGAGGAGAGAGGAAAGGGTAGATGTGAATCATTTGTTCACTCTTTCCAAAAATAGGGGGGCATGCGATGAAGCTACTAAGTAGTAGATTTAAAACAAACTAGAGAATATTTTTATTCACACAACATGTAATTGAACTCTGGAATTCATTTCCGGAGAATGTGGTGAAATCAGTTAGCTTAGCAGGGTTTTAAAAAGGTTTGGCTAATTTCCTGAAAGAGAAGTCCATAATCCATTATTGAGATGGCTTGGGGAAATCCATTCTTTATTCCTAGGATAAGGAGCATAAAATCTGTTTTCTACTTGGGATTTTGCTAGGTACTTGAGACCTGGGTTGGCCACTGTTGGAAACAGGATACTGAGCTTGATGGACTTTCAGTCTGTCTCAGTATGGCAATTCTTATGTTCTTATGATGCCATTTTGAATATTTTATTTACCAGCCAGTAGTAGGTATTACTGCATTGGTAGGACATGAATGACTGATAATTTCTGTTGCCCAGTGAAGAGCCTACATGGTAATAGGGAGAAAGAGGGTTGGGAGGAGGAGAGAAGGCTGTTAGTCTTATTTTGTTTTTGTTTTGTAGTGGAGATTATAGGGCCTGATAGTAGAGGTAACGCAGTATGGCCCCTCTCACAAATGAATAAAGTTGTACAGAGTGACTGCGACAGCATATCTCCCTCCAAAACCATATTCCTCTCAACTGACCTGCCCTGTAGCTCCCCCCTCCCCCCCCCCACACACCACTTGGCTTTCAGATGAGTTAAATATCTTCCCATGCAGGGTCACAACACTGCTAACCATAATGTGTCAATGGCATCCATCACTTCCAGCCTGCCTTCGTACGTTTCTTTTTTATTTTAACTTTCTTTTTATTAATTTTAGAAATTTTTACAAGCAAAACAAAATACTTCAGCACAAAATAGGATTACAGGATATAAAGTCTAAACAGGTAGTAAGCTAACCAAAAATGATAAGAATCTTCTGTGTATGGCCGTTTGGTGGGGGATGGGCTGGGGAGGGCTTCAGTGGCTTGGAGGGTGTAGTTGGGCTGGAGTAGGTTTTAATGGAGATTTCGGCAGTTGGAACCCAAGCACAGTACCGGGTAGAGCTTTGGATTCTTCCCCAGAAATAGCTAAGAAAAAAAATTTAAAAATTTAAATTGAATCAGGTTGGGCAGACTGGATGGACCATTCGGGTCTTTATCTGCTGTCATCTATGTTTATGTTTAGGGGGGAATTCATCAATGAGTGCTAACCATGTTAGTGCACGCTAAACCTACATACTGTGTCTGAATTCAAGAAAGCCTGGGATAGGCACATGGGATCTCTTAGAGAGAGGAAGAGATAATGGTTACTGCGAATGGGCAGACTGGATGGGCCATTTGACCTTTATCTGCCATCATGTTTCTATGTTACATTTCCAATCTATATAGGAAACTTATTCTCCAAAAATTGCTTAAGATGAACAGGGTCATAGAATATATGAGGGACCTTCAAAAAGTTTTCGCACTTTTATTTTTTTTAACACTATTTATTAAATATCTCAAAAGCAAATTACATCACTATCTGCAAGGTGAGCCAGGTTGCCTGTCTGATTAGTCACATGACATTTCTACAACACACTCTCTTATCACTTCTCCCGCACCAACCATTTCCTGCTAAAGTATAAAAGTGCAGAAATTTTTTGAAGAACCCTCGTATACAGTATTTAACATTCTGAATTTTCACTAACCATTTCAAAGGAAATCAGAGGAAAAATTCCCTCCCCCCCCCTTTGAAGTATGCAAAGGCAAATCTTCTAAAAGGTCTTACACCTACACATCAGGAAAACACAATTTATAGTCTTTAAATAATGCTATTTTATACTAGAAAAACAGATAAAGAAAGAATCAAATTTTTATCTTATTCAAAACCAAATGATGTCAGAAGTGTAGCACAAGTGACTTGCCCAGAGTCACATAGAGCTGCACTGGAAATCAAACCCAGTTCCCCAGATTCCTAGGGCACTGCACTAACCACTAAACCATTAAGCTACTCCTCCGCACTTGAACATATTGTCATTTTGTGAAGCAGGTTTCTTTGGCAGTTGTTTGTTCTGGAATAACATGATACACAAACAACAGCCACATCTATAGACACCACCGCATACACTGTGCTGCAGTTCATGAAGGAATCATAAAACAAAGGACAAAGCCAAGGTCACCAAGGGCGTTTCAGCCTGTAAAGGCCTTCCTCGGGGAATACTGAGCAGTTGCTGAACTCTACATTCACGATGCGCTCCTGCTGCGAATACACTATTTGTATCCGCAGCAGGAGCGGGTCGTGAATGTAGAGTTCAGCAACTGGTCAGAATCACACATGAATGAAACATTAATTTGTTTTGATATTTTTCAAGTGTTGATATTGTAACTATCCAAAAAGACTCCCTTGTTGGTTTTGAGAAATCCAAATACAGTAGTAGACATGATCAAGACATTCAAATACCTCACGGGCCGTATCGAGGTAGAAGAAGATATCTTCTTTTTCTAACGGCGACAAGAGGACATCCATGGAAAATCAGGGGCGGGAAATTGCACGGCGACACCAGGAAATACTTTTTCACCGAAAGAGTGGTTGATCGCTGGAACAGACTTCCACTTCAGGTGATCGAGGCAAGCAGCGTGCCTGATTTTAAGAAGAAATGGGATCGTCACGTGAGATCCCTGCACAGAGCTAAATAGGGGAGGGTCATTAGGGTGGGCAGACTAGATGGGCCGCAGCCCTTATCTGCCGTCTTTTTCTATGTTTCTATGTAGCAACATTCCATGCTACCAATCCTAGGGCAAGCAATGGCTTCTCCCATCTCTGTCTCAATAGCAGACTATATGGACTCTTCCTCCAGGAACCTGACCAAACCTTTTTTAAGACCATCTACATCAGGGCTGCCCAAGTCCGGTCCTCGAGATCTGATGGCAGGCTAGGTTTTCAGGCTATCCACAATGAATATGCATGAGAGAGATTTGCATACCAAGAAAGCAGTGCAGGCAAATCTTTCTCATGCATATTCATTGTGGATATCCTGAAATCCTGACCTGCCAGTAGATCTCAAGGATCGGCTTGGGCAGCCCTGATCTACATTATCTGTTACCATATCCTCTGGCAATGAGTTCCAGAGCTTAACTTTTATATATTCCAATACAATTCATTTATTTTATTCTGCATAATACCTCTACAGCTCAACACAGATTACAAGAAGCAAGAGACTGAAATAACCAGGGAAGATATAAGTTTTAAGCCTCCTAATAATCAAGAGACTGCATCCTTCCTTCCTATTAGAGCAGGGGTAGGGAACTCCGGTCCTCGAGAGCCATAGTCCAATCAGGTTTTCAGGATTTCCTCAATGAATATGCATGAGATCTATTTGCATGCACTGCTTTCAATTGATATTCATTGGGGAAATCCTGAAAACCCAACTGGAATACGGCTCTCGAGGACTGGAGTTCCCTACCCCTGTATTAGAGTGTAGATTCTATCTAGCATATTAATTCCCTTTTAATAGATATTCCTTAAACAAAGAGAATTTAACCATCTTTCTAAATGTAAGAACATTAAAGAGCTGTCTCATATATAATGGAAGATTGTTCCAAGTAGAAATTGCTTGATAAAAGAAAGAATGACAATTGTTTTCACTTAATCCCTTTAAATCAGGGATGTCAAAGTCCCTCGAGGGCCACAATCCAGTCGGGTTTCATTGTTTGCTAATAGATCTCATGCATATTTATTGGGTAAATCCTGAAAACCCGACTGGATTGCGGCCCTCGAGGAGGGTGTATGCTAATAGATCTCATGCATATTCATTGGAAAATCCTGAAAATCCGACTGGATTGCGGCCCTCGAGGAGGGACTTTGACACCCCTGCTTTAAATGAAGGATAATTTAGTTTTATATGACTTTTTGAGTGAAAAAATAGTTTCTCCTATTGGTTTTAAAAGTATTTCCCTGTAACTTCATCGAGTTTCTCTTATGCTTTATAATTTTTGATGGAGTTAAAAAATTGATTTACTTTTACCGGTTCTACACCATTCCGCATTTTATAAACTTCGATCATATCTCCCCTCAGCAGTCTCTTTTCCAAGTCTTTCCTCATATCAGAGGAGTTCCACCCCTTTATTATCTTGTTTGCTATTCTTTAACCTTTTCTATCTCCGCCATATCTTTTTTTACGATACGGCGCCAAGAATTTAACGCAATATTCAATGTGAGGTCGTAGCATTTACCATCCCTTTTCTAATAAAGTCTGGAATTCCCCCAGTGGTGTAGCGAGGGTAGGAGGTGCCCTCCTCTCTGTCCCCGTTCCATCCATGCCAACCCCCCATACCCTCCTCTCCACCTCCCGTGCTCCATCTACGCCACACTTGCGCCCTCCCTTCCCACCCCTTCGATAGCATAAGCAGCTTCTCCAGTTGCTGTTCATGCTAGCTTTTCCTATGACATTACTTCCTGGTCCCACGACTCAGAAGTGATTTCAGAGGAAGCCAGGTTGGCACGAGCAGCAGGCTAGAGTAGTTGCTCGCACTGGCAGAGATTTTAAAGAGCTATGGGGGGGGGGGGGCAGGGAGGGGAACATGGCATGGGGGAGCAGAGAGGTGCCGGCTCCCCCGCCAAGATGCTCTCTGGGGCGGTCTGCCCCCTCCACCCCTCCCCCCTTACTACGCCACTGGATTCCCCACTGTTTTGAGTGTCCAGCAGTAACTGTTACAAACCTGACTATTCAGTAAAGGCATGGGTGACTACAAAATGGCCATAGGCAGAATAGAAATTTTTTAAATAAATAAATCTAAGCACATCTTCCTTTGCAATCAGTTCTACTCCTTGGGAGCCAGAATGCTGTGCAGTATTTCCCCTCTGAAAACAAGTGATCTGCAGTCCCATAACTCACATGATGTGCTCTGTCTGTCAGCCTGGGGTTCCCAGATTTTCCTTCTGGTAAAAGAGGACAGGTGGCCCAGCCTCATTCCACTCTGCCCCATTCCGCCCCCAAACCCAGCCCCACACAAACCTTGTCTCTTCGAGCTGGGGCTGATGTGATGTGATGATGTTGCATGTATGCGCGCATGTGTCATCATGTCATCACATTGCATCCACGCGTGCACAGATGCACTCCAGCCCCGACCCCGATCTCACCAGCTTTTCAAAAACCGGACAAAGTGCCGAGTTTTGAATAGCCATCTGGACGCCCGGACATGGCCTCTAAAAGAGTACATGTCTGGGGAAATCTGAACATCTGGTAGCCCTATGTCAATCATATCTCTTAAATGTATCCTGTAATCTGAGAGGGAGCAGAACAGACACATATCAGATGACTTTAATGGTTTACAGTAGAAGCAATACATTGCTATATGCTTTGGTTCTTTTCCTCATCCTGCCCTTGAAGACATGTAATAAAGGAGAGTTCACACTGGATCAAATATCTTGCAACGGGCAATAACACTGGCAGGCGGGGTCTGCTACTTAGTTTTAGTCCGCCACAAAACATAAAAGGGTAAATATATCAAAAGTATGCTGAAATGTAGGTGCTGGATGACAGGGGCGGTTCAAGGCAATCTACTGCCTGAGGCGAGGGATGAATTGCCCCACCCCCATGAGCATTCAAAATGGGGGTGGAGCAAGGGCTGCCCCAACTATTAGACAAGACTGGACAACTGCCTATGGCAGCAGCTTCTTAGAGGGTAGTAGCTTCAGTAACACAGTAAATGACAGCAGATCCTCACGCACCACTCTTTTTAGGCCGAGGTCACTCATGTTTAAAGCAAAACAATAGATCCTGCCAGACAAACTCAAAGAACCTTGTTTCTCGCCACACATGTTAACCTGCTTTTCTGCAAGAACACAAAGGAGATAGATGATGCTCAAACAACAAGGAGCAAAATGAGAAAGAAAGCAAAAGAAAAGCTCAGTTTAAAATACCATAATAAAATTAGTTATATGGGAGCTGATATTCTACCTCCCCACAACGTGCAGATCAGAACTAGAACATTTCTCCATGGGAGTCGCCATACAAAAAAAAAAAATATATATACTGACTTTCATGTTATTTGAGCAATAGCAACACAAAACACCAAAGAAGCAAGCAACAAAGTTATCCCACCGTTTCTTCTCAATCTTTGGCCCATGTATCCTAGACCTGGTTAAATGTAGCTTAGCCTCTGGATCCTTACCAACACAGTGGAAAAAATCAATCATCTACCCAAATATCAAGGACCACAAAATTAGCACCCAGGAAATATTTAATTATTGGCCCATAGCCAATATTCCCTTTTTAGCTAAGCTCATTGAAAAATAGTCTTCTCTCAAATTACCGACTTCATTGAAAAAACAAAGGTCCTACACCCAAACCAGACAGGATTTAGCCAACACCGTTCAACCAAACTCTCACTCATAGGTCTAACCACAAAGATACTTTATCACCATTAATCAGTCTTGCTCATTTCTCTGGATCTCTCCTCTGCATTTGACACAATCGACCACATACTCCTTCTATCACGTCTCCAAGAAATTGGAATCCATGACTAAGTCTTGAACTGGTTTTCCTCTTTCTTTACTGAAAGATTATCAAATGTAGTTTTCAATACCTCATACTCAGAATCTTTTATAAACAAACACGGTATCCCTCAAGGCTCCATCTTATCCCCCCTACTCTTTAATATATTTATGGCACCACTTCTAACCCTAGGCCAATCCATCGGCTTTACAATGTTTGCTTATGCAGATGATGTGCAATTATTTCATTCAATCAATCTGAAAGACCCAGACGAAGTAACACTCATTAACCAGAAACTGGAGAAGGTTAAATCATGGCTAGTTTCAAACATGCTAGCTCTCAATGTGGAAAAATCCAAATTAATGATCTTCCCTATTAAAGAAGGTCTGTTGATTCCTCAAACATTAAAATTGTAAATTCATTAAAATTACTAGGGATCACCTTCGACAGTAAATTCAACTACCATCTTCACATTAGTACTGTAGTTCAGAGTTGTTTTCATAGACTCCGAATGCTAAACTGTTGGAACCTTCCTCTTTAAACATACTAATTCATTCCCTAGTGATATCATGTATCGATTACTGTAACTCCCTCTACAAAGGCATAACAAAAAAAGAACTAAGATGCCTCCAAATTGTGCAAAATACTGCAATAAAAATTATATTTAATGCTAAAAAATACGATCATGTTTACCTCCTCTTGTGCAAAGCACATTGGTTGCCTGTTGGAACACAGAATTAGTTATAAAATTCTATTACTTACATTCAAGACATGTCAAAGTAACCAACCTGAATTTATTAATAGTTTACTAATCCCCTATTGCCCATCTGAAACACTTCGCTTTATGTCTCAAAATCTTCTTGCAGTCCCATCTCTCAAGTACATAAATGCAATAAGATCCAATAATTTTGCAGTGACTGTGCCATCCCTTTGGAATTTTATTCCTAATTATCTTTGCTCCATTTTAAAACAAAGCTGAAAACATTTTTGTTCAAAGATGCATTTGATATTTAACTGCCCTTATAAGGGCTTCACAGACAATGACAGCAGAAGGCATCATCTTTCCCTTCCTGGTTGTTTTCTCCCTAATTGTACTCTTTCCTTAAAATATTGTAATTCCTACCCTTCTTTCCATTTGTTCCCGTTTGTCTTTGTCTGAGTATGTTACGTATATTTTAATTGTCAACTGCAAACCCTATTTTTATTGTACACTGCTCAGAAATCTGATTAAGCGGTATAAAATTTTTTTAATAAACTTGAAACTTGAAAACTCTCCACTACCAGGCACATTGTGAAATAGAAAACCTGAAAAGGGACCCCATATTTTGTACTGAATACAGTACAAGACATTTGCAATTAATATTTCCCAAAGCTAAAATATTTCAATTAATAAATTCCAAATAAAACACTTTATTCTACCTTTGTTTTCTAGACTTGGAGACCAGTCAGGAACAGTTTGCAGTAGTCTAAGAGGAAACTACTAAGATTATGGATAAGGGCTTTTGTGATGTCTCAGGGCTAGATACACAAAACATGGTCGCTAAGATCGTGTGGGTCGCTGTGGGCTGATTTTTTGGCCAATTTTGAAACAGCAATCAATTTTCCAACAAATCTGCATGCAAATAATTTGCGTGGAGGTTTGCCATAATCCCATCCAATCAGTCGCTGTGAGAGTGACTTTAATACATGCCTATCTGGTTTGGGGAAGCCCTGTGGTGGGGAGTAGGGACAGCAGGCAGCTGGACCCTAATCCTCAGCACTGCACCAGCTGAGCGGTTTACTGGAGTGGCCAAGGGGATTGCCAGCTCAAAAAAGGAAAAACAAAAACACACAGGTACAAAAATTAAAGATTTTATTTCCCCCATACTCTGGGGTGTCGGAGCAAGTGTAACCAAGTTCAGTCCAGTGCTTCCACCATGCACTGATTTATTCAAAACAGTTTGAAAGCAAAGCATAAACTTCTTGTCACAAAATGAAAGGGAAGTTGCTACAAACACAGTCTGTAATGGAGACATAGGATTACTTTTCATCTTGTGAGCTTCAATTTCGATTAGGGCTTTATCTTTAATCCTTAGCAATGCTGCTGCCGTGCTTGTCAATTAAAGAGGGACACAGTAAATCTTCTTAATGGGATTGAAACTGCTCTGAGACATGTCAGCTCTACTGCTCAATGTTTCTCACTGTAACACACATTCCAACTAACACTACACTCATTCCTTATGTTCTAGTCCCCTGGCTCCCACTGCATTTCATTACCTTCCAACAAACTCATTGTATCACATTCCCCCTCACTCATGCACATCTGGCTGAATATCACTTTCCCCAAATAAAGAAACTAGGCCTATATTTTACTCACCTGCTACCTGGGTTAAATCCTGACCAGATCTATCTATAGAACTAGGTTTGGACAGTTTCCTTGCCAGAAATCCAGGGTTATCTTTGGTTCTTCAAGTAGCTTCACCTCCTGAGGACAATAGGCTTTTGCCCTGTGGCTTCTGTGCTGTATCAGGAATGAAGCTTTGGTTGGGAATGGAGCTGTTCCTCCTTAGCTTCAGTTCTCTCCTCTGTTTACTTATCCTGCAGGGACAGCTAGAGTTCTCATTGGCTATTCATTAACTAGTCTGCCTGCTTTGAATAAAGCTTTCCCTGGTGTGTTCTTAGGTGTAATTGTTTCCACTCCACCCCTTCTCTCTGGGATTTTCCTTTACCAGTGGGCTTTGAAACTAACTGCTGACTCACAGGCTTCTCACCTGAAGGCAAATAAGCTTTTGTTACAGAGACGTCTCTGACTTTTGAAGCCTCATGTGTAACCTGAGTAACATTCTTACTGCACTTCTCCTTAGTGACAGGGCTTGGCACGGCCTGCACCTTAGGCAATTTGCTGACTGCATGCTTTTCCCTGTCACAGCCCGAACAGCTGAGCAGCAAGAGAAGCCCCAAAATAGCCTCTTGCCACTCAGCTGTTTGGGTTTTGTTTTGTTTTAATGGCACAGATGTTGTGCATGTGTTACATGGCATGGTATTTTTTTATGGGCACAACATCTGTGCCCTTAGAAAAAAAAAACCACAACATGCAGAACTGTCATTTTTTTCGGGTCAACAGCACTAATCCGATTCTGGCATGCCATATTAGGCCATCGATCAGATGGCTTGTTTTAATATGAATGATTTTATTTGCATGTCAGAATCAGAGAATGTATGACTGCATGGAAAACCACACAGTGAGCCCTTTTGTGCATTGGGTCAGCAAATTCGATCAGTTGCTAAACCAGTCAAACCGGTTTAGCAATGATCATTAGATGATCGGAAACTTTAGTGCATCTAGCCCTCAGAAAGGAAGGGATGGATTTTAGTGATGTGTCATGTATCACTCACCTGTTGGTGTGGGCCAGGTGATTGTGAAGAACCTTTCTGTGTCCTCAGGCTCCTGTATGCACAGAATATATGTCTTACAAATGAAAGCCGTTATGCCCTTGATTGGGATCAATCAGGTTTTCCGTAGAGGACCTGGAGATTACTAGTTTATCTTTCTTAGTTCATCTGAAAAAGGTGGTATAGGCCAAGTCACTTATTCCAAGAATAAGTTGTACTCAAAAGGGTAGCAGAGTCCAAAACACTAGTTCAAAAATGTGTTCCCATAATCACTCTCCTTTTAATCCGTGCCCTTGATAAGGCTGCAGTACTCAATACAATAAACATTGGACAGGCTTAACAAAAGAGCCTGCCCTCCTGTCACCATTCTTGTAGATTTTTTTCTCTAGCTACATCCACCCACAAGTAGGTAACAGTCCATTGTACTTCTTAAAACACAACAATATAGAACAGCAGTTCCATACCGAACATATGTTTTGCCATATTGGAACAGACTGAAGGTCCATTAAGTCCAACATCATGTTTCCACCAGTGGCCAATCCAGGTTGCAAGAACCTGGCAAGATCCAAAAGCTGATTTTATGCTGCTCATCCTAGAAATAAACAGTGGCTTTTTCTAAGTCCATCTTAATAATGAATTATGGGTTACTTTTTTAGGAAATTATCCAAACATTTTTAAACCCTACTAAGCTAACTGCTTTTACCGCATTCTTTAGCAACAAATCCCAGAGTTTAATTACATGATGAATGAAGAAATATGTTCTCTGGTTTGTTTTAAATAAATTGTTGTTGTTGTTAGGTGCCATTGACTCGTGCTCAAGTCCTAGTTTAATAGTTTAATAATGTACTTGATATCCCACCCTTCAAACAATTGTCAGAGTGGAGTACAATGCCCCTAGTCCTGGTATTTTTGGAAAGAGCAAAATGCAATTCATGTCTACCCATTCTACTCCACTCAGTATTTTATAGATCTCTATCATATCTTCCTTCAGCTGTCATTTCTACAAGCTGAACTCTAGCCGCTTTAACCTTTCCTCATAGGGAAGTTGTTCACCCCCTTTATTATTTCCACTGTCCTCTGTATCTTTTCTAATTCTGCTACATCTTTTTTGAGATGCAGTCACCAGAATTATACACAGTATGGTCACACCACAGATTGATGCAAAGGCATTATAATATTCTCATTTTTGTTTTCTATTCCTTTTCTAATAATTCCTAACATTCTATTTGCTTTCTTAATCACTGCTGCACACTGAGTATAGGGTTTCAACATATCATTAATGATGATATTTAGATTCTTTCCCTGGTGGGTGGCTCCTAATATGGAATTGTGCATCACATACTGTAACTATAATTTGGTTTCCTCTTTCCTACAAGCATCACTTTGCATTTTGCTCACTTTGCATTCTGCAATTTGGCTGTCCAGTCTCCCAGTCTCGTAAGGTCTTCTTACAATTTTTTACAATCTTCTTGTAGATTTAAAAACTTTGAATAACTTTGTGAGATCAATAAATTTAATTACTTCACTAATTTCCTTCTCTAGGTCATTTATAAGTATGTTAAAAATCAGAAGTCCCAGCAAGTTTGTAGTCGGCAGTCTCTGATTCAGCTCCTTCTAGGTCAGCCTCCCAAAAAGAAAGACTCTGCTTTAGCTCCCCCTTTTATAGGGCAATAGATTCCTCCTCTGTCTCCAGTTGGAGGGGCCTAATGACCTGCCTTCCTTATTGGAACACTGGGAGAGCCTATCATGGGATTTCCAGTGGGTTTCCCTTTCTGTCCTCTCTTGGATTGATTTTACAGTTGAGTGTGCAGGCCTCATCTCCGTATGGGGATCTGGAGCTGATTTCTGGATTCTGACTTCTGCCTTCATCCTTTTCCCAATTTCCTGTGCTTCTGTAGTCCCCATAACATGATTGAACAGAGAAAAAAAATAACAGTATTTTGAATGTGTGTAAAGATGACTCAAAAGCCATGGGCTAAGGGACTATAAAAACAACAACATTACACACAGAAACAGAGAAGGGGCAAAGATGAGGGTGTTTAAAGGGAAGAATAGTTGAAAACCATATCCTTGCAGTATGGATGGAGGTTCTCTGTCTTATCTAGCAAAATTGTTATCAAGATCAGTTATTCACAATGATAGTACTGATATAAGTTGTAAGCTGTTAATTGTTTTAAAAAAATGGATTGATTTCCTTTCTCAGAGCATGCCATTCTTTTCCAATATCCTTTCAGGTTAGTGCCTATAGTAGATATGTACTAGTCTGGTCCAAATGGGCTTTCTGTTATCACTTACATTTTGTCCTGAAAGATTTGGAAAATGCGCTAATTCAGTGTCTCTTATTATGCAGACAATCCTGGACACCGTCGAATAAGACCAGCTCAAGTACGGTGGAAACTACAGAGTAAGGATGAGTGCATGTGTTGTAATTATTTCAGTTCTGTATTTCAAAAGTCCATTTTCTTATGGTTATGATTTAATTATTTATATTCCTCCTAAAATCAAGGTGGATTACAATTTTATACACATTAAATTAAAGCAACACAACAAATTACACAACAATCATAATTAAAGACACAAGGCAATAATCCAATACTAACCCATCTCATGTCAGGAAGAATGGAGGGAGTAATAGAAAGAGATGCTGAGGTGATAGAGGGAATACAAAGGCAGAATTGTTGGCTATGAGTGTCTGAGTGAGAAGGAAAGAGAGATGATGTACATGGGGAAATGAAGAAAGAGGATAATTGTTGGGCATAGGGAGGGAGAGAGAATTATTGGGCAAGGTGGTAGAAGAAGAGGAGTGAGGTAGAGATGCATGGTGAAGAGAGAGATGAGAGGGAGAAATGTTGTATGTGGTGGTGGAGAGGAAACAGTGGGACAGATGTAAAGGGATTTAAGAGGGGCTTCAAGGAGGTGGAGAAGGTGGGAACAATACCAGGATCAAACTTTGGAAAGGAAAAATAAAGTTTTCCGCTATTCTATGTTCAGATCTGCCACAGGCAGCATTTAAGAAACATTGCTCATGGCTTTGTGAAGAGAAACAAGTGCATAAGTGTAACCCTCTTATATTTTCTTTCTATTTAAAGCGCAGTACTTTATTTTGAGGACGGTTTCATTAAGGTTTAATGTTTTTATAGACTGTGCACCATACAGGAGAACATAAATACAGTACAAAGATTTTCATATGATCCGAGTTACATACAAATTCAAATTAAGAATAGTTTTAAAAATGGAACTCATTCTTAACCCGTGGTCTGCCTGTACAGTTATGACAATATAAGGCCTTTCCAAATATGGCCAATTGCAGAAGTGGCATTAGGCGGCCTAAAGCACCTACGTAGGTGCGATTCACTCAAAAATGTAAGCTGGAAAACACTGGTCTACATTTCCGACACCTGTCTTTGCTGAGGATCCTAAAAATAGTCCACATTTGGGGAGTCATGCCAGCTTAGCTGATGGGGATTCCCCTGCCACTAGCTATTACCTGAACCACCAGGGAGATCCCCGATTCTTCTCTCTCTCCCTCCCTCCCACCTACCCACCCACCAACCCACATCCCAGCACTCCTTCAACGAGAGCCTCCTCCTGCTGAGCTCAGTGTGTGGAGGGGTGTGTGGGGTGTACGGCTCGGAACTTTTCAGCAGCCCCTTGTATGTCCATAATTGTTTTTTTTTTTTTAAATAATAAATTGCTCACTTCCTATCTGCTCCTTTTTATTCTAAGAATAGAAAGAGTTTATTCTAAGAACTGAAAGAGTTAATGGAGGTGATAAGCTTATGAAAATAAAAACAATGGGAATGTGCTAAGCGTGCTTTAATGTGCATTAGCATTTGCAAAATCTTAGATACTCCCATAGGCTACCCAGTTAATTGCAAGATGTCAGAAGGAATTGAAAAAAAAACAACAAAAAACTGATCAGGAAATATAGCATGTTCCAAAAGCATTCAAAAAAGTACAAAGCCTAATTACATGATTGTTTCAACCTTTTCCTACTCTGCCAGAAAGGTATAGTCTTTTAAAAACAAGTTTTTGTAAATAATAAAACAAAATCATCCATTGTGTTTATATTGTATTGAACAGATGTAGTCAACCCATTAATCGACCTATGAAGAGAGACTAAGCAATTTCATTTTAGTATTCAAGACATTATCCCAGTTTGCAGAAATCGGATAACGCCACATGATTACAGAGAGCCAGTCGATGAGTCATGGGTCCCTGGAGAGATATTACTCGAGGCAGTCTCCATGAATATTTTATAAATAGGGATCTTCTGCTAGTATACAACTTCTGTCCTTAGCATGGATTTTTTTAAATTTACCAATAAAAAAGTAATGTGTTAGGCTCAGAAAAATAGAACAAGTTAAAATTTAACCAACAAAATAGTTGGGCAGAGTTGCAATATTTTATTGATTGTTTGGTTGCTAAAGGATTTAGCTTTAATGTTTTGTTGGTTGCTGAAGTATTTATGTTTTTTGCAACCCACCAAGATCAAGTAGATTAGGTAGGATATAAATATATCAAATTAATTAATGCTTCATTTCTTTCTTTTTTTATTGATTTATATTCCACCTAAAAAAACTAAGCAGAGTACAGTAAAACATAGGTTAAAAAATACATACATCAAGCAACATATCAGGATCAGGATTAGAGAAGAAACAATTTTGCTTAACTTTTCAATTTATTTTCCCCCTGTTTTATTAAGGTGCGCTAACCGATTAGCGCACACTAATCGAATTAGCGCATGCTAAACGCTAACGCCCTCCATAGACTAATATGCACGCGTTAGCGTTTAGTGTGCGCTAAATCAATTAGCACGCGCTAATCGGTTAGAGCACCTTAGTAAAACAGGGGGTTCGTTTTCTTATTTCATTTTATTTTCGCTTGTGTTTGGTATTAGCATATGTGTTATTTCATTTAGTGTGCACATTGCTTCATATTACTGTTTTGGGTTATTATGCACTCAATTAATGTGTGCTAAAGAAATTAGCAAATGCTAACATAGAATGAAAGAAAAGGAAATGAAAATGCACATCCTTATTTATTTTAAATGATATTATAAAATACAGGTTTAAAGGATAAAGGCCTCGTCTATTAAACTGCGCTAGCAGTTTCAAGCATGGGGAGCCGCGCTGAATGGTCCACGCTGCTCCCGACGCTCATAGAGTTCCTATGAGCGTTGGGAGCAGCGCGGGCCATTCAGTGCGGCTCTCTGCGCTAAAAACTGCTAGCGAAGTTTAATAGAAGAGGGGGGTTACCCCCTCTTTTACAAAGGTGTGCTAAGCTTTTTAGCACACGCTAAATATTAGCGCACGCTAAACATGCGCTAAACGCTAACGCATGCATGTTATCCTATGGACGTGTTATCGGTTAGCGCACGCGTTGATTTAGCGCGCACTAAATCTGTGCCAAAATGCTTAGCGCAGATTTGTAAAAGAGAGCCTTAGTGTAGTACTTCATAGACAAAGGACCTTAGCTCCACCACAGAATTTGTAACACATTGACATTTTTGATGCTGTGTCCTGTTCTTATTGTATTTCACGTATCATCCGACAAAGACGTAACTGCTTCTTGGATATTATTTTGCAATGTTTATAGCTGGCACATAATCAGATTGATTTGATAAAGGCTGGAATAATGTTGTATAACTACATAAGGCTGTGCATCTGTTAGCACATATTCAGTTCACTGAAACACCTTAAACATATTTAGGGAACAATTCATCAAAGGGCGCAAAGTGCATTAACGCACACAAACATGTTAGTGCATGCTTTCCCCCTTAGTGTGCACAAAATTGATTTGATGTGTGCTAACCTACAAATTAACACACATCGGGCCTGATTCTATAAATGGTGCCTAATTCCTAGGCACTGCTTGGCACTCCTAGGCACTGATTGGCATTCCTAGGCACTCTTGCTGTCTATGCTGGTGGGGGGCCCAATCTTGTTGTCTATGCCGGTGGGGGCCCCGATCTTGCTGTCTATGCCAGGGGGACCCGATCTTGCTGCCTCTGTTGAATTTATTGGAAAATCTGAGTTTGTGGGACCAAGGAACAGATTAATGCAGTTTCTATTATTTTCAATGGGACAAATTTTTTGGGAACTCGAATTTTTGGAACTCGAACGGGGTTCTGGAATGGATTAAGTTCAGATTCCAAGGTACCACTGTATATGGTTATGCATGTGTTTGCATGCAAGTACTGCTGAACTCTACCTGTGCACATGCCCACTGTCAAAGTATGCATCATCCAAAAACATAGTGCTTACTTGTCTGCTAGTCAATACTCTTATGTTCGACATCCTAAAACTAAGCAGCTCCTTATAGAACTACCTCCTGAATGCTAACTATTGTTTTTAATTCACTGGAACAAAAACTATTTTGATTCCTTATTATTTAATGTGCAATAAGTATAAGCAACTAATAATCAGTATGGAGTTGTCATGAGCAAGAGAAATTATTCTGTTCCACCGTTACTTGTTTTCCAGAACTAGAATAACCTCTGGGTCAGACCATGATGTGCCTGCTAAGCAGAGGATCAACCTGGTTGAGAGTACCAGAGCAAAGTAAGAATTCAAATGATAGATTTCTTATACATCATGGTAAAATGTTATGAAATGGATGTCACTTGAGCTATGGAATAATAACAATAATGATATTATAGATAAGTTTTGAAAATTCAGTAGCATGATAGGGCTGAACATAATCTAAGCAAATTGCTGATTTGCAACTTAATTGTTTCATAAGCTGATCAGTGCTGATAATTGGCAATTAGCAAGTAATAATAGGCACCAATTGCCACAAATTAGAATTTACATGTGCACAACTTTCTAAACATACGAGAAGTGGTGCGTATAAATTCTAGTGCTCAGATCTCAAAAGGGGGCATGACCAGGCAAGGAGCATGGGTGGGTCATCGACATTCCCAAAAGGCACACTGTTATAGAATATGCCCGATCCGTGAACAATTTAAGTGCAGGTATTTATTTACTCAAATTGAGCTCTGTTCCCATGGCTATCGAGGTCTTTTCTCTTCCAGAAACTGCTAGAAAGGAGGTGGTTTGGTACTTTTCTATAAATCATTTTTGATGTACAGCTTCTTGAAAAAGGTAGCGATGCATCGCTAGAATATATGCTAGCTACTGTTAATGATATGCTCTCCTGCCATCCATTGGGTATTCTGTTAATTTATCATCCCCGATTCCTTGGAATAAATCTTCTGAACTAGTATTCGAGACCATAACAAGTACTTTCCTAAAATTCCAGAGACTATTAATCATTGGTGACATTAATCTTCATTTAGATGATAACGCTAATAAGGATGTTATCGAACTCAGCAGTTTTCTCATCTCTCTGGGTTTTCCTCCTCTTAAGTCCGCTGCAACTCATGAAAAAGGGCACTCTCTCGATATCATTAGCTTTAGTTGAGGATGTTCATTGGGAACAGGTTCCATGGTCTGATCACTTTCTGGGTATCTCATGTCTTCCTGTTTTTATGTCCCATCTTGGGGCTTAATCTTGTACTCTAAAACGTATTACCTTCCGGAAGAAAATCGCGGGTGAACAATTTTGGTTCCAATTTTTCAAACAGTTTGCTTTCTCCCTCAGGCCCGATGCCTCAGAAGTCACCTATTGTTCACTGGCTCCTTTATCGACTAAGACTGTTTCTTACTCTCGTAAGGCTCCCTGGTACCTTCCTTATCACAGAGAACTCAAACAGAAATGCTGAGCACTGGAACGTAAATGGAAAAAATCAAGATCTCTTGCTGACAGACAGTCATGGAGGGATAGAATCAGGTCTTATAATGCAACATTAAAAAAGCTAGGAAAAATTTTTATGGTGATAAAATTATCAGATCCAACAATCAAAGTAGCACCTTGTTTAACATCTGGTGTTCGTTAACTACTAACAATGACTCGTCAATACACCCTTCCTCCCCAGTAGCGGGAAACAGGACTCTAGAGCAGACTACCTGACCAAGTCAAAAGCAGTCAAAACAGCAGTCAGGGAGGCTAAATTCCACATGGAGGAATCTCTGGCAAAGAACATCCAGAAGAGAGATAAATCCTTCTTCAGGTATATCAGTGACAGAAGTAAAAACTCAGGCGGGATTGTACGTCTTAGGAAACCAGACGGAGACTATGTGGAAAAGGATTCCGAAAAAGCCCAACTATTAAATGAATACTTCATCTCAGTCTTCACCCGTGAAGCGCCAGGGCTTGGCCCTCAGATACAGACAAGGGCTGACTCAGTTGACCCATTTAGTAACTTCGAGTTTACGCCCAGCAGCGTCTACGGTGAGCTGTCAAAACTCAAGATTAACAAGGCAATGGGGCCTGACAACCTACACCCAAGGGTGCTTAGGGAGTTGAGTGATGTCTTGGCGGAGCCACTGTCAGCGTTCTTCAACCTCTCCCTTAGTACAGGCAGCGTCCCGTTGGACTGGAGGACGGCTAACGTCATTCCACTCCACAAAAAAAGCTCAAAGATGGAGACAGCAAACTTCAGACCAGTGAGTCTAACATCAATAGTGAGCAAACTAATGGAAACTCTAATCAAACACCAATTGGATAAGATCCTGGATGAGGAAAATCTACGGGACCCCCGTCAACATGGATTTACTAAGGGGAGATCATGCCAATCCAACCTGATCACCTTCTTTGACTGGGTGACGGGGAAGCTGGATGTTGGGGAGTCCCTGGACATCGTGTACTTGGACTTTAGCAAAGCATTCGATAGCGTACCACACCGCAGGTTGCTGAGCAAGATGAGTTCTATAGGATTAGGTGACACATTGACGAAAAGGGTTAGGAACTGGCTTGGTGGTAGGCTTCAAAGGGTAGTGGTGAACGGCACTCCCTCAGAAATGACGGAGGTGATCAGTGGAGTGCCACAGGGCTCGGTCTTGGGCCCGACCCTATTCAACATCTTTATAAGAGACTTGGCAGAAGGGCTTCGAAGTAAAATAGCATTATTCGCCGATGACGCCAAACTAAGTAATGTAGTGGGCAAATTCACAACGGACGAAGATTCAATGCCCGACAACATGATGCACGACCTACTCCTACTGGAGCGCTGGTCTAGGACCTGGCAACTTAGCTTCAATGCCAAAAAATGCAAAGTCATGCACCTAGGCAACCATAATCCATACAAGACTTATACCCTTAATGGTGAGATCCTAACAAGAACGGTAGCAGAACGAGACTTGGGGGTGATCGTCAGTGAGGACATGAAGGCTGCCAGTCAGGTAGAGCAGGCCTCATCCAAGGCAAGACAGATCCTAGGTTGCATACGCAGGGGTTTCATCAGCCGTAAGCCGGAAGTCATTATGCCATTGTATAGATCCATGGTGAGGCCCACCTGGAATACTGGGTGCAATTCTGGAGGCCACATTAACGCAAAGATGTGCTGAGATTGGAGTCAGTTCAGAGAATGGCCACCCAGATGGTCTCGGGACTCAAAGATCTCCCGTACGAAGAACGGTTAGACAAACTGCAGCTATACTCGCTCGAGGAGCGCAGAGAGAGGGGGGACATGATCGAGACGTTCAAGTATCTCACGGGCCGCATCGAAGCGGAAGAAGATATCTTCTTTTTCAAGGGACCCACGGCAACAAGTGGGCATCCGTGGAAAATCAGAGGCGGGAAACTACGAGGTGACACCAGGAAATTCTTTTTCACTGAAAGGGTGGTTGATCGTTGGAATAGTCTTCCACTGCAGGTGATTGAGGCCAGCAGCGTGCCTGATTTTAAGGCCAAATGGGATCGACACGTGGGTTCTATTCACTAAGCAAAGGTAGGGGAGGGTCATTAGGATGGGCAGACTAGATGGGCCGTGGTCCTTATCTGCCGTCTATTTCTATGTTTCTATGACTTAGCAAAATTTTTTTAATGAAAAGGTTGCTTTTATAAGAGACTCTTTACCATCATTAGTTTCTTATAATTCTCTGGTGTCAGGTGATACTAATCCAATTGCAATTCCAGCAGATAGAATCTGGACAGCTTTTGAGTTTGTATCTGAAGCCTAAGTTGCAAACCTGTGTCATAAATTAAGATCCTGCAAATGTGCTCTGGATCCATTCCCTTCATATCTATATGAGAAAATTCCTACTCAGGCCATTTCATCTCTTACCAAACTTATTAATTCTGCCTTATCATCAGGTCTTTTTTCTGCAGAGATGGGTCACATTGTTCTGTCCCTATTTTTGAAGAAAACAGACTTAGATTCATCCTTACCGTCTAGCTATCGACCTATAGCGAATATTCCTCTACTGACCAAAATGTTAGAGTCCATTATATCCACTCATCTTTCATCATATTTAGAGAGATTTTTCATTCTTTTATATTGCCAACATGGATTCAGACCTAATCTCAGTATCGAATCTCTACTGATTTCATTAATCTCTAAGGTTCAGCAATTATAAGTGCGCAATAAGTTTGCAATTTTGCTACAGTTCGATCTATCGGCAACCTTTGACGTCATTCACCATGATATTTTGATTTACCAACTTTCTGAGATAGGTATTGATTCTACAGTCTTAGACTGGTTTTCAAATTTCTTACGATCTCGCTCATATACTGTTAATATGGCACCATGTCATCCTCTTGGAAGCCTTTATGTGGAGTCCCGCAAGGATCACCTTTATTACCTATTCTTTTCTACATGACTACTTTGAAGCTTTTCTGTTTATCCCCCTGCAAAACACTATTTACGTATGCAGACGACATCTTTGCTCTCCTTTAGATAGACTCGAACCTCACTAACCTTGTTGGGAATATAATAGAATATATAAAGAAACTTCAGTCTTGGGCCCTTACTGTACAAATAAAACTGAATGCATTCATAACAAAGTTATTTTGGCTTGGCCCAAAATTAGAACAGCTACCTTCGTCCATTCTGTTGCCTTCAGGATCCTCACTGCAGATTGAATCCTCAAGTAAAGTTCTAGGTGTCATTATAGATTCAACACTTTCATTCAACGACCATCTTAATTCTCTGGTTAAAAAATGTTTTTTTAGTCTCCATATGTTGAGGAAAGTGAGATCCTGTTTCCATCAACAACACTTTGCTGTCCTTGTTCAATCAATCATCCTTTTGAGGCTGGATTATTTGTAATTCGGTCTATTTAAGCTTGATCAAGAAAAGCTTTCAAAGACTTTAACTGATCCAGAATACTGCTGCTAGGCTGATCTTTGCAAAAAGTAAATTAGATCATGTCTCTCTGCTCCTGCAAAAACTTCATTGGCTTCCAATAATTTCCAGGGTTTATTTTTAAATGTGCCTGCTTAACATTTAAGATCTTGCATGGCATCCTTCCTCCTTTAATTCCCCTGTCTTGAAATTCTGTAAGATCCAACATTACCAGATCTACTCGAAAATTTAAATTGTTCTTTCCTACTTTGAAAGGAGTTACCTACATTGGCATATTAGGGAAGTCTCTACTTTTCAAAATTACTGAGCTATGGAATAATTTTCCTATTCAACTGCACGATCTGGACTCATTCCAACCATTTCGAAAACATCTGAAAACTTGGCTATTTTCAAAGTTGTAAATTCCGCTCCTCTCCATACTATTCCATATCCATATTGTATCTGTTCTCCTTTCTAATTTCTTGTAAACCATGCCGAGCTCTACTATTATAGAGCAGATGCGGTATATAAGCCTAAGGTTTAGTTTAGTTTAGGCCTGGTTCTCATTGGCTTAATGGGTGTACCTAAATGTTAGTTACACAAATGGATGCTAAGTGTGATTCTATAAACATCACCTAACTTTAGAGCCATTTTATAGAAATGCACTAAGTGCCATTTTTTTCAGCGTTGATCTTTTAGACGTCATATATAGAGCATGACCCTTAGTGCAGAAAGTTGTGCGCACAATTTACAGAATAGACAGTTGCAAGCTTAAATTAATAATGAACTGATAATTCATATTAACGAGTAGAATAGACTACAAATGGTACCTATTAGCAGTTATGCATGCATCTGCTCTAAGTATTCTACATGCGCATGCAAATTCTATCGCATATACTTACCATGGCCATAGGAGGAGCAGGGGTGAGTCAGGGGTATGCCTAGCAGTTGCATATGGGTATTATAGAATATTAGCATTTACCATCTGTTACTTACATTTAGGTGTGTGCACTTACACCATCCTTTGATGTGGCGTAAATACTTGTACTTAAAGTTAAGTGCATATATTCAGACTTCTACTAGTATTCTATAATGGAAATTGCATACTTAGCGTGCTTTATCCTGGTCCCTAACTTCAGGTGCACTTTACTTGATTCTGTCCTAAAGAGGGTAATTTTATAACAGGGCATCTAAGTTAATAGGGCAAAAATGTGTCTAATTTTAGCCTCTTAGGTATCTATATGTCTTTTAAAAACATCCTGCAGAAATCACACCTAGAGTGAAGGCATGAACTTTGAGAGCGGGCATAAATGTTAGCATACACTTTGGGCCAGATTCTGTAAACAGTGCCTAAATTGGTAGCAGCCTAGAAAGAAAGGTACCATCTGCTTAGGCGCCATTTAGAGAATTGTGCCTAATGGCACTTATCAAAAACTTAGGCGCTGGTAATGTAGGCCAGGCTTTTACTGGCCTACTTTGTAGGTGCCTAAATTCTTTAGAAAATCGTAATAATGACACCTATGTCTGTCTCTGCACCCAATCATGAACACGTGGAGGGGCAAAATAAAAAAAAAGTCTAAGTCCCCTTTTAACCTAAGCCCCTAAATGTTCAACCCAGAAGCAGGGAAAGTGTCCATAACCAAAACATACGTCCATGTTTTGATTATGGCCTTCCTCTGCCTAAACGCCCAAACTCCACTACGTCTAAAAGTACCCCCACAGCACGTCTACACTTTTTAACCATAATGAAAAAAAAACACGGCTAAGCCAAAAACGTCCAACAGAAGGGTTTTTAGGCGAAGGAGGAGCCAGTCCTTCGCCTAAAAGCTGGATTCTGTAACCGGTGTCTGTCAAAAACAACAGAATCCTCCCCCCCCCTCCAACCGATCCAGGCAGGAGGGTGCCCAAGCTCTCCTGCCATGTCAAACCGCGACCCCCCCTCCCGACGATATCAGGGCAAGAAGGAGTCCAAGCCCTCTTGCCCCGTTGAAGCCGCGACCCCCCCCCCCCCGATAACATCGGGGCAAGAGGGAGTCCAAACCCTTTGCCCCGTTGAAGCCGCGACCCCCCCCCCGATAACATCGGTGCAAGAAGGAGCCCAAGCCCTCTTGCCCCAGGCACCTGCGGCACCCCCGACTCGTTCGGGCCAGGAGGAAGCCCAAGCCCTCCTGACCCAGGCGAGCCCCCTACCCCCACCCTCACTATAGTACGGGCAGGAGGGATCCCAGGCCCTCCTGCCCTCGACGCACCCCCCTCCCCCCCAACGTCCGCCCCCCCCAAGAACCCCTGATCGGCCCCCCCAGCCGACCCGCGACCCCCCCGGCCGACCCCACGACCCCCCACCCCACCCACCTTTTCCCGTACCTATTTTAGGTTGGCCGGACAGACGGGTGCCAAACCCATCCGTCCGGCATGCAGCTCAACGAAGAATGGGACTGGATTGGCCCAAGGGCACCAAAGTCCCGCCTCCTGATGGGGCCTAAGGCGCCTGGGCTAATCAGAATAGTTGGAGGCATTTTATAGGCAGGATTTGGGTGTGCTTAGTGCTTGGATATCTTGCAGCGATAATCACACATTTCCTAAGATGTCCTGTTTTAAAATCATCTACTGTAAGTGCCACAAAGGTACTGAAACTGACCAGATTTTCAATAGGACATAGAGAGGGAGTGATTAAGTCATGACCCCCCCCTTAATTCCCCTAGTGGTAATGACTCCCTCCCGCCCCCAAAGATGTGAAAGAAACAGTGCATACCTATAACACCAGCACCTGGTATAGGAAATCTTAATAGAGCTGCAAGCATGTGTCTGGAGTAGGATAATGGGTAGTGTAGTGAACCATAGAGAGGGTGACCTACCCACTATATTTATGGTGGAAAGTGTGAGTCCATTCAAACCCACAAAAACCTACTATACTGTCATATAGGTGACACCTGCAGCCATAAGGGCTATTGAGGTGGTAGAAGGTGGGCATAATAGGTTTTGGAGAGCTCACCATATATTTTAAGGGACTTCTGGTGAGGGATTTTAAGGGACTTTATGTGAAGTTCACGGCAGTGCCCCCTAAGGTGTCCCATTGCTCTGCTGGCATGTCTGTGTGGGCAGTGTACTATAAATGGTGGCCCTGCCTAACTCCAAATGGCTTGGATTTAGATATTTTGAACTTTATCATTTTTCTTTTTGAAAATGGCCAAAAATGTTAGACGTCCTAAGGGACAGGATGTCTAACTAGGCAATTAAAAATAAAAAGGATGGACATCTAGCACAGTGGTTCCCAACCCTGTCCTGGAGGACCACCAGGCCAATCGGGTTTTCAGGATAGCCCTAATGAATATGCATGAAACAGATTTGCATGCCTATCAGTTCTATTATATGCAAATCTCTCTCATGCATATTCATTAGGGCTAGCCTGAAAACCCGATTGGCCTGGTGGTCCTCCAGGACAGGTTTGGGAACCACTGATCTAGCGGGTTTGAAAATTGATGTTTTCGCCTCCTGATTTTTGGATGCATTTCTCAAGAAGTCCAAATCAGATGTAGACGCACTATCGAAAGTGGCCTTCTCTCTAAAGTAGTGCATAAGAACATAAGAATAGCCTTACTAGGTCAGACCAATGGTCCATCAAGCTCAGTAGCCTATTCTCATGGTGGCCAATACAGGTCCCTAGTACCTGGCTAAAACCCAAGGAATAGCAACATTCCATGCAGAAGGATACCATATCTTTGATTATAATATCATCAGATCACAAACAAGGTCCAACCCCAATCAGAGGCCAAGGTAGAATACGAAATCTTAGGCATCAGTTCTCCAAAAAATGCATAGTAATGTTTCAGCTTAAGTTTTTGCTGCTCCTTGATCTGTAAACATTGGAAGGTGGCTTTTTTTAAATTGGTAGCTGATTGTACGATGGATTTTCAAAAAGTTTATGCACTTTTATTTTTTTTTAAACTCTATTTATTAAATATCTCAAAAGTTACTGTCCCTTTATCATGGCTTTTTGGAAATCAATTTGGTCTCAAGTAAATTGTTTATTGGAAAACCATGTAGCTCTATCATATGATTCGATTCTGTTTGGTATGTTAATGAGAACAAAGAGTCAAATATCATCAAGTAATAACAAACTTTTATTGATAATGACAGGAGTTGGCATGCAACAGATCACCAGTAACTGGAAGAATTACAACAGTCTTAGTTATACATTTTGGTGGAATTCGTTATGCCACATTTACAAAATGGAAAGAGTACCGTATTTTCACGCATATAACGGCGCGTTATACACGATTTTACAAACCGAGTATAACCATGCGCGTTATATGTATGAGCGCGTTATACAATTTTTTTTTCTCATTGCAATCCGGCATCCCCCCTGCGAACCGGCATCCTCCCCCCCGCTCGCGTCAGATTCAGAATCTCGGAGAGAGCGAGACCAGAAAGCTTTGAGCATGCGCAAATGCTCAAAGCCCAGCCCAGCCCAGCACAGGGAAGAGGGAGGATCTCCCTCGCACCGCCCAGCCCAGCCCAACCCAGGCGAGAGAGGATCTTCGGGCACTGGCACTGGCACGTCCTGTGCATTGGTGCTGGTGCCGGTGCCCAATCGGGTAAGTGATGTCTTTGCGGTGCTGGGGGGGATGTAGGATCGCGGGGGAGGGGGGGGGTGATGCGAGCGGGGGGGGGAGGATGCCGGTTCGCAGGCCAGAAGAGGGAGTAAGCGGGGGTGGCGGGAGGAGGTTATAGCAGCATGCGCGGTATAAGCGTGTGCATGCTATATAGATTTTTTTACAGCAATGCTTTGTTCCTGCGCGCTATACGCGTATGCATGTTATACACGTATGCGCGTTATATGCATGAAAATACGGTAATTGCTTTGCAGAATGGGAATTATAACAATTTTAAAAAGATCTGGGGGCCATTGGCAAATTATTGTAATGATTAGACATCATTTTTCACTGATAGTATATTTATACATAAGGGGGTAGGGGGATGGTATAAATTTCTTTTTAAAGGTTATCATTTAATAAGTTTATAATATTTATATGATATATTTGATTGTAATATTTTATGGGAAGGATGGAGGGGAGGGTTTAATTTATGTATTTTTGATGATATTAGTAAGAAATTTAAGTGATGTGTCAAAATATTTAATGATGTAATATTGTGCACTTGTTGTAAGATGATAAAATGAATAAAGAATGGAAATAAATAAATAAATAGCAAATTACATCACTACCTGCATGGTGAGCCAGCTTATCTGACTGACTAGTCACATGGCATTCTACGACATGTCCTCTTACCACTTCTCCCGCCCCAACTATTTTCTGCAAAAATATGAAAGTGTGGAAACTTTTTGAAGAACCCTCGTATAACTGACAATGTGCAATGCATTGAAAGCTCTGATACCAAAACAGAAAACATCCTCAAAATCCATGTCAAGCTAAAGAAGTGGTATACCAGTTTTTTTCTTTTTTAATGCACAGTGCTACGTTTCTGTTAGAAATCTTGGCAGTTGTCCAGTATTAAAACATACCTACAGCTGAGAAGAAATAATAATCATTCTGAAAATTCTTGTTAGATATTATTTTTTAATTTTAGATGTGCCCACCCCAACAACTGCTGTGAATGTCTAGAACCCTCCATCAGTTTCAGCACTCGTTAAAAGCAGTGGGGGTTGGGGGTTAGGGACTGAGGCCTCTTGAAGTTGCTATAGAAACCTCTGTGACCTAAGTAAGCTAAACTAAAAGGGGCATTAGTGCTTCTGAAGCTAGTCTGCCACCAATTACTAGACCTTGCTACAACCTCTGTTCTCCAAGGATTGTCTCTCAGCCTGAGTGTGTGATAGAAATCCTAAAGGAGCACCATGCCTGTAGATAAATGTTGTGTGGAGTTAAAAAAAAAAAAAAAAAGTCCCACAGACCTCAAAGATAAAAGTCACAGATTGCTCAGTGTAATATTTATCATTTGTAAATCCTTCTGTTAATTTTTGTTTAGAAATTCATTTCTAAATGAACTTGGGAAAATTTTTCTCCCAAATGTATTGTACACATTTCAGCAGGTTCACAAGCCTGTAAAATTATTCTTTCTGTTTTTAGATTTGAGAAAATGGATGAGAGACCCATAGTACCACCACCCTTATCTTCACCAACATCCAGGTAATGGATTTTCTTCTCTGCAAAATTGTTATCATGCTGCTCTGTTCCGTTGCTTATGGCTTTACAGTGTGTTTAAATGACCAGCCTACTGGGAAATTATGGTGTCCACAAGTATCTTGGCTCCTCTTCAGTTTTCTCACTGTCCTACAGTTCTATGAAGTGTATGATTTCAGCAATTTCTCCATTTGCGTCAACTTTTCTGCAATTTCTTTTCTGTAGAAGATAGATTATATTGCCCCAAAATAGTCTGGTTTTGGTCATGTACAAATCCTACATAAAGTAACAAATCCTACAGAAAATAAATTGACTAGGTGAATGCACGCACACACACGTAGTTTGTCATTGCAGAAGAACACAATGCCTGTCTCTCTCACTCCTACACAGAGTTCTTTCACCCTCAGAGAATGTGGCTCTTTCATCTGCAAATAGCTTGTCTTTGTGATCCCCATAATATTTATTTATTTATTGCTTATATCCTAAGCAGTTTGCATCGAATGGTAATTAAGTATTTTCCCTATCTGTTCCGGTGGGCTCACAATCTAACTATGGTACCCGGGGCAATAGAGGGTTAAGTGACTTGCCCAGGGTCACAAGGAGCAGTGCTGGGATTGAACCCACAACCTCAGAATGTAGCAGCAATGTTCGGTATGTCAATGAGAACAAAAAGTCAAATTTCATCAAGCAATAATAAACATTTATTGATCATGACAGGAGTCGCCATACAACATATTACCAGTAATTGGAAAAATTACAGTAGACAGAAACTATACCTTCTGGTGGAATTCGTTATGCCACATATACAAAATGGAAAGAGTAATTGCCATACAAAGAGGGAGTTATAATAATTTTAAAAAGATTTGGGGACCATTGACAAGTTATTGCAATGATTAGACACCATTATCATTTGAAAGTACACGTATACATAGGGGGGAAGGGGGAGGGTATAAAGTTATATTAAGGTTCAATCAATTGATAATATTTATATGATATTTTTCATTAAAATATTTGTGGGAAGGGTGGGAGGGGATGGTATAAATGTATGTATTTAAGATGATGTTAAAAGAAGTACAAGAGATGTTTATAAGGTTTAAATGATGTAATATTGTGTTCTTGTTGTAAGATGGAAAAATGAATAAAGAATTTGAAAATAAAAAAAAAGAATCTAGCAGCCCTAACCGCTAGGCCACTTCTTTACTCTACCTATCTCACACATAGAGGACTAAATTCTAAAAATGGAGCTGAAAAATATGCGCCAACCAAAATAGACGCTAAGCACTTTTCTTAAACAGTACTCAGTTAGGCACCATTTATAGAATAGTACTTTGTGCTAGGAACTCTGCCTTAACTTTAGACATAACCATTTGCATCTACTAAACCCCAGTGTAAACCCTCACACCTAAATTAGGTGTGAATCCCCCTTTTTCCATAACTGCACATAAATTAAAGGAATGCCTCTGATTCATCCATGATCTCCCGTGGCCATACCCCCTTTTTGGAGCCACACGTAAAATTTTACGTGCAAATCCGGGCACGTAAACATGCGCATGAAAGTTTTTATTGATGACAATTAGCACTGATAATTGATTGTTAGAGTCCAATTATCGGGCTAGTTGGCTCATTATTGAATAAAATTGTGTGTGCAAATTGGGCGTGCACCCAAATCTGCACATGCAATTTGTAGCGCCATTTATAGAATTTGGGGGATAATGGGGGATAATGTGGCATTTTAGAGAGGATATCCAAATTGGAAATGAGACATCCAGGTTAGGATACCTCAAGTTTCACTAGTATTTGAGAATAGAATTTGCCGATATCAAGGCTGCTCTGAAGTACATGGCAAAATGGATGTTAATGGTTATGTTCAGTGAGAGCATCTGTTTTTGAAATATGAACAGCTAAATTATGAAGTCAAACAGGCACATAAATGTCTATGTGAACCATTATCTGAGCCATTTCAGAATCACAGAAGTTCAATTTTCCTGAAGGTGTCTCTGAGCCCAGGATCCCTTGCTTGTTTCCCTGCAGGGGGGAAAAGTGGTGGGGAGGGGGGGATGTAACCACTAGGGGAGCATCACATGACACCAGCCTACATTGGAAGTTTTTGTGATTTTTATGCTTTTATATTTAAGACAGCCAAGGACCCCATAAGACCCCCGAGGAAGGCAATTTTATTTTGCCAAAACACGGTCGCTGTTGGGACGTTTGTATTTTATACATTATTTGGTTTTTATCTTGTGGGTCACTTGTGACTGTATACACCCTTTGTGGATTGTTTTTAAGATTATTGTTTTTAAACTACAAACTGGTACATTTGATCTTCTGTTCCACAATCTTTTGTTGTTTTGCGGAGTAATAAGGTGACCACCCCTAGTCCCTCTACTGGAGCACAGATATACTGGCACACTTTTTTGAAACCTAGATATCCTGAGTAGCAGGTTTATATGTGCTGTCCACCTTTTTTACATAGACATTTGTTCCCCTTCTGAAATAATGAATGGTCTATTTTTTCAGCAAGCCCGGCTTTGTAAAATCTAATTTTAAACATTTATGCTATATGAACATCTAAATGCTGGTTTTTCAATGTCTCAAATATAAATAGTGTTTCTAAAATAAGGGTCATATTATTATTATGAATGTTATTCTTATATGCATAGAGCTATCTAGTGTTCATAGTGCTTTACACACACATATAGGGGGAAATTCTATATAGGGCGTCAATTTTAGGCACTACTTCTGCACTGGATTTTTATTGTGAAATGGCATTCTAATGGCTGCAAGGCACTGAAATGGAACAGAAAGGGCAGATCCACATGAAACCACTTTTAAGCACCATTTATAGAACAATGCATGTTTCTGAGCAAATCTACAAAAGGGGCATTGTCATGGAAGGGATATGGCTTGGCCAGGGGTGTTCCTTTAAAATGCGCACAGTGTTGTAGAATTTAGGGGCTCCATGCCCAGCTTGGATGCTGGGATTTACATGTCGTTGGAGTAACTGCTCACATCCAAAGTTGAGCGCAAATCCTAGTGGTAAGTGGTTCTGGGGCGGACCGAGGTGTCTCCTCCCTACTATGCCACTGGGCATGCTTTGTTTGTAAGCACCTAAATTGGACAGGCACTGGTATTTAGGCCAAGAAAACCCAAGTACAAATGGGTGCCTAAGGTTATGATCTCCATTTATGGTACATGGGCTAGCCATGGGGGCTTGCACACATCTGTGCTACGGGGGCTTGCACACATCTGTGAAGCTGAAAGCTATGCCATCAGTAGTTTCACTCCTACAGAGCCTCCCAAGGTGGATAGGCTTCAGCGGAGATGTCAGACTAACAATGTACCACCCATCTGGGCAGCAGCAGATGGGCAGTGTTGGAGGCAGAGGATCTCATTGAATGCAACAATGGCGACAACATTGAATTTATACTGTGCAGAAGAAAGACCCGGCAATCTACTTCAGTATTCTGCCACGAAAACTTGATTTCATCAAGTCGCTAGGATTCGAACACAAGTCGATGGCACCTAACAAAACAAAAGGTTTTGATGCCTACTGGTACCTAAGTCCAATTTAGACTCTGCTAATTCTAGAAACAGTGCCTAACTCATGACTGACATGTGCTATGTGCCACATTCCTCAGCGCCAATGTTTTAGGCACTGTTTATAGAATCAGGGCTATACCTCCTAATTCTATAACAGGGCACGTATATACAGTATGTACATGTATATGTACAGAAAACTGACAGTTCATGGGTACACTTATGTGCTTAAATGGCAGCAAAATACATAAGCATTATTCTGTAAGGGTGCAAGTAATTGGAGAGTACATTAGTGCAAGGGAGTATTCACAAGGGTAGAGAATAAGCGAAACTGTCAGTTGCAAGCGACTTATAGTATGAAGCAAGTTATGAGCATCCTTGCCGAATTCGCATGCCTGCAGCTCTGTGGCCGGTGTAACTAAGTCAGCGTGTCTCAACTCAGTCCTGGAGTTCCCCCTCACCAGTCAGGTTTTCAGGATATCCACAATGAATATGCATAAACGTGATCTGCATGCACTGCCTCCATTATATGCAAATTGTTTTCATGCATATTCATTGTGGATATCCTGAAAGCCTGACTGGCAAGGGGGAACTCCAGGGCAGAGTTGAGAAACACTGGCCGTAGGGTTAGGTGCACAGACAACAGGTTATACTTGAATTCTAACGGAATCTGGATTTGCTCTTAAGTCATTTCAGATATTTTTTTGTGTTTTGCTAAGCAAATATTTGGACCTGGATGTAAACAAATTGTTTTTTTATTTTTAAGGACACATGTTGTTCCACCCCAAGTACCTTTAAGAACAGATTCACTCCCATCACCCACAAAGGACAGCGCTAACCGGTAAGGCCTGGGAATACAAATGTGTATAATGAAAAATGATCAAAGTACAGAATGGTATCAGTAATAAATTAATGTTGCAAACACAAGGGCCAGATTGTTGCAGACATAGCTGCTTCTTATAGCTTTGGTGCAAGCTTCCAGCTCACACTTGTGAAAGAGAACATTGTTTCTTAATGTCATTCTGTTCCATTGCTGGCTCACAAAGAAATACATTTGATTTCAATTAAAATAAACAAGTGTCCAGGGCAGTTCTATAACTAGGCGCCCATGGTTATATGACCCCTTGCACGTAAACACATTAAGCACTATTCTGTAAAGGTGTGCATAAGTGCTATAGTGTACAAGTGCAAAGGATGCACATGTGATTGGAACATGCATGGAACATGAGTGTGACTTCCAGTTACACACATAACATGAAGAATGGCCAAACAGAGTCAGACCAGTGGTCTGTCTTGCCCAGTATACTGCTTCCGTGAGTGTCTATTCAAGGTTATAAGTACCTGGCAGAAACTTTCCATGCCACCGATACTAAGGCAAGCAATAACAGTCTATGGACTTTTCCTCCAGGAACTTGTCCAAACCTTTTGTAAATGCAAAAGTGCTAACTGCTGTAACCACATCCTCTAGCAACAAGTTCCAGAGCTTAACTTCTCATTGAGTGAAAAAATATTTCCTTCTATTCATTTTAAAAGTATTACCATGTAATGTCATGCAGTGTCCCCTCTTCTTTGTATTTTTTGAAAGAATAAGTGGAGGGGCATAATAAAAAAACAAACAAACTATGTCTAAGTCCCCTTTTCACCTAAGCCCCTAAACGCTGAAAGTAGCAGCAGGGAAAATGTCCATTCTCCAAAAAAACATCCTAAATGAGTTGTTGTTTTTTTTTTTTTTAGAATGGTCTACCTCTACGTTCAGCAATTTAATCGCCCAAACCACCACTATGTCTAAAACACGTTATCAACCAAAAAATTGCCCAAGTCCCAAATACCCAAAAAAAGACCTTTTAAGCGAAGGAGGGGCCAGTCCTTCACCTAAAAGCTGGATTCTGTAACCGGCATCTGTCAAAAACACCAGTTACAGAATCCCCCTCTCCCCCACACGATCACGGCAGGAGAGATGCCCAATCTATCCTGCCAGCACCCCAACCCTCCCGACAATACCAGCAGGAGGGAGCCCAAGCCCTCCTGCCGATGTGCAGGCCCCCAAATCCCCCTCGACAATACCAGCAGGAGGGAGCCCAAACCCCCGAGTTTCGCTCGACTTGAGTTTCGTTGGTAAAAATCTTCCATCAGGAAGGAAAATATATATATATATTAAAAAAATAGAGTTACTAAAACCCTTAGGAATCCCTAAATTTGTGCAACCTAATGCGCTTCACTGATTTCTAACATTAAACCTTATCCCACAATATTACTGAGTTACCTTAATTATTAAGCATACCTTAGAGTCTGACCAATAACTTTCTGAGAGTATTCCAGAGTACCAAATGTCTCCTGCAGCCGATTCTAGGAAGGGAAGTCACGCCCTTCTACTTATCATCCATTCCCAAATGGGCAAACCCCTACAGCTATGTCATCCCCCGGTCTCACAGCTGAAACCATTCAGTCTCAGCGTTGAGACCGGCGGGACCCAGGGTCCACCATTCAAAATAAATCTCTGTTCAATCCTTAATAAACAACATGACAAATCCCCTCCCAGGATGTTCTCCAATTGGACAAATACTGTATATCTTAAATCTTCCAGCTTGTGGGCTAATTCAATCCAGTGAGGTACTAACGGGGCTTGTGTACTTGCTCTAAAAATATTGCTTAAATATTCAGCATTGAGCAGCATCTGTCTGTTGCTTGCTCAACCAATCAAATTCAGAGCAGTGCCCTCAGGGCCTTTAGGAGGTAGGGCGAATCCCCTGAAGGCCCTGACTGCACACCACTGGCCATTGGACAGTGAGCTTTTTGCTCACCAGTGGTGGCATTATTCCAAGATATTCAAAGCTGGGGACCTGTAGAGGCTCTGTCTTTGAGTATCGAGTTCTTTGTAAGCCAGCTAACACATAGCTGCTTAAGTCAATTTTCTGTGGTCCCGTTTATGCGGAAAACGTGGCCACTTCAGGATTGAATATCAACACTTAAGCATACAAGTGTTGACTCTGCCCCTGGAACGCATCCAACGCAGCAGGATTTGATTTAGGCATTACCCGCAATGTTCAGCAGCATTAGCTGGTTAAGTACCACTGAATATTAGTGGCTAGCCCCGTCCAAGTGATTTAACCGGGCAGCGGGCAGCTAAATCACCTTGATTGTTAGTCTCAAAGTATTTTCTGGTGTGGAGATCTGTTTTTTGTATTTGCCTTTATGAGTAGGCCTTTATAAAACAGGCATAAATTTTTGAAAAATTTTATAGGTAATTTGTTATAAAATTCCCCCACCCTACATACACAGGATATGTAAATAAAAATAGCAACTATAGTGCTGCATTGATAGGAAAAAGAAATCTTCATAGTTCATAGTTTATTAAAATTCAAAGCGTTGTACAATAAAAGTAGTTTAAATATTAATTAGGGGACTAACTACAAATAATAAACATAATCCTTATGAGACAGACAAACTTGAATGGAGAGCGGACAAGAAAACACAAGGAAAAAAAGGGGAAAACTACAATTTGTGAGAAAGAGAACATAAACGGATAAAAACAATAGGTTATGACAAGGAATGTTGTAATGGCAGCATTTTTTACACCTGACATGCTCTAGCAGTAACACCATTCTGTTATACCAGGTGATTCAAAGTGTGGTCACGCCTGGAGTGTGTATTTGAAAAGTATGAAAGGAAAGCAATAACATCATTTTGCATTTTTTACTTTTTTTCTCTCCTAAATCTATTGTCTTGGATTCTGGCAAACAGAAGAAGCACAGAGGAGAGGAAGATGAGGTAACATTTGGAATGGCCATTATAGGGGAGAAAGTTCCCCTAAATCCAGACAGTGTTAGATCCATATGACATGTTTTAAATTATCAGGACAATATTTTTTCTACCTTTTGTCGTTTCTGGTTTCTGCTTTCATCTTCTTTTCACTCTCTTCCTTTCAACATCTGTCCTCTCTGTCTCTTCAATCCAGCATCTGCCCCTTCCATCCAGTGTCTGCCTTCTCCCCCTTCCATATGGTATCTGCCTTCTTTCTATGCCCCTCTTCCCTTTCATCCAGCTGCATCCCCTATCTCTTTTTTACATAATTAATTCCAGTTTCACTGCTCTCTTCATTTTTATCTCTCCTACACCAGATCTAGAATCTTTGTCCCTCTCTCCTTATTTCTCTGCTGTCCCCTTCCCAGCATCAATCACTCTGTACTTTCTCATTCCTGTCTCTCCCCTTTCCCTCATCTGATCTCTCTGTTCCACCCTGACCCCTTCCCCTTCTCTAATCTCCCTGCCAGCTGTTTCATTCCTTTTTTCCTCCTCCCCTGTCCAGGAGTACCCATTCTACCTTCCCTCCTCCCCCTATCCAACATTAACTCTCTTCCCTTTCCTTTTCCTCCTCCCCTCCCAGCAGCATCTCTCCTTCTCCCTCCCTCCAGGTCCAGTAGCAGCTCTCCCTTTATCCAGCAGCTTCCCAGCCTCCAACAGTGGCTTCCTCCTCTTCCCTCCGCTCAGATCCCAGCAGCTCTCAGTACTTGCCTGCAGCAGGGATTCACTTAGGCAGCCTTGGGTCCTTTGATGGGTCGTGCCGCCCCTGAGGAAAGAGGAAGTTGCATCTTCAGAGGCGGGCCACAACGTAGCAAAAAGCCCCAAGGCTGCTTAAGTGAATCACTGCTGCAGGCAAGTACTGAGAGCTACTGTTAGGGGAGCGGAGGAGAGGAAGCTACTATCGTAGACTCACAGACCAGCAGGAATTTTGCGCACCAATCTCGCTGGCCCTGTGCAGACTGGCAGGAATTTTCTGCAGACCAGCACCGGTCTGCGGACCAGCGGTTGAAGAACACCGCTATAGATGATTTGAACAATGGGTTACAGATCACTAACAGCAGATCATCAATTTCATGTTTGAGTTCTTTCATTTCTCTGGGGTATATACCATCCTGTCCAGGTGATTTTATCACTCTTTAACTTGTCAATTTTGCACAGCACATCTCCAGGTTCACTGATATTTCTTTCCTTTCTTCCATGTTATCACCCTTGAAAACCATTTCTAATATAGATAGATCTCTTACATCTTCTTCTGTAAAGACCAAAAGAAAAAATTATTTCTGCTATGACCTTGTTCTCTCGAAGTGCTCCTTTTACTCCTTGCTGATCTAATGGTCCCATGTATACCCTTATCCCTAGAATTAGCCCTAGAGTCTAGGGCCTAGATATATTATATGGCATGTGACATCACTAACAAACACAATGGTTCCCTCCACATTAGCTGAATTGTATATCAGTGATAAATAGAAGTGAATTGTTTTCAGCTGAATTCCTTAGGGTTATTTCTATTGCCTTCTAAAACTCATATGATTATAGTCAGTTCTTCCTTAACATATTTAGCAGTTTAATAGCCATTTCTCATGATTTTGACTATTGTAGCTACAGCTGGTGATGAATGAGTGAAAAGAAATTGACTGTTCTTATTTTCATTCAAAGGATCCAAGATTTAGATAATCTTATTGATGCATCAAACGCTACAGGGAAAAAGGACCAAAGGTATGGATTACTCATGCTCTTTTTCTCATCTCACATTCTTCTTGCATATGTTTTTTTTCTTTCTTTATTAATGATAATGTTAACATTCAACCAAAAATTTAAGTTCAAAGACAAGGCAGAAGGAAGTATAATCAATTTGTGCATTGTAGCAGTATTTACTAATCACTTTCCTGTACCAAGTTGAGAGACCCCATTACTGGAAGTAAATGGGTTAATAGTCTGTGATGGAAGTGGACATTTTTGAAAAATGCCAGCTGCAGCATTTAAAAAATATGTATATTTATATGGATAGTTGAATATATGCAGATAGAGTTTTCTGGTGCCCACTGTACAAGTAGTGGGGGAAATTCTACAAATGGCACTCAAAAATAAAATCAGTACTAAGTGCTATTCTGTAAAGTTGAGTACCAGAATTTATGCCAGCTGAAATCTGGTGTAAATGCAATGCCAGATACACAACATTTTGGCACATAAATGGTGATTATAAAAGTGTGTGCAAATTTTGCCATACTCCTGACGTACTCATGCGCCTCCCCGGTCATACCCCATGCCCCCTTTTGAGTTACATGCTAAATTAGCAATTTTTAAAAATGATTTTTAATGGGTTTTAATGGCTTTGTATAAATGTGTGCATCTAATAGAATCAGCAACATGTGTAACTTTCCATATTTTGTAAGTTATGTGCATAAGTGGGAGCCCTGTCTATATCCCACCCATGTTCTGCTCATCAGTATGCCCTCCTTGCAAATATGCACTATGTAAGATAGGCATATATTTACAGAAACGTGTTTAGGTAGAATACTGGCATATATGCATGTACGTGTGCAAATACACACATATATGGTAGTATTCTGAGCATTTACATATGCAGTGAGTATGTAAATTTGAAAACCCATTATAGAATTGCCTGTTTAGCAGCTACCACCAAGGCCCTGATTCTATAAATGGCATCTAATTCCTAGGCGCCAAGGAGTTCAGTTGTCAATTATCTGCTAGGCACTGTTTATAGAATCACACCTAGTGGCACCTAAGCAGAAATGTTCACGGTTCCATTAGGGGGGTTTTAGTTTTTTGGGTATTTGGCAGTTTTTAGTGTAGTGGGGGTTTCTCCCCCACCTCCCCAACTGGAACGCAAACACTTGTAAGTTTAGTGGCGGGGGGTGGGGAGGTTCCCCCCTCACAGCCCTAACAGGAAGTGTTGTAAGCCGGCGCACATAAGTCCTGTGCGGGATTGTTGGCGCACTTTTGTCCGGTGCGCAAATGACGGGTCACCAAGTAAAATATATCCTTGAAGTATTGTAGAATCAATATTAGTATTAACTTTTAATGTTTAATACCCAGTCTGAAGAAGCAGATCAAGGTGGTTTATAAAATTAGTATGTGTATGCTTGAAATCTTATGGTGGCCCTCAAAGCTTTCTCGTATTCACACTGCAGGTTGGACATCACTATGCTAGAGCTTAGGTGCCTAAGTTCTGTTGTAGAATAGGTTTCTCTTACGTATCCTTGGAGTGCCCAATTATACAATTATCTTCTATAGGTTACCTAAAGTTAGGCACCTGGATGATGCACACTAATTCTACCACTAATTCTACCATGACAATTGTTCACACAATTATCGTTTTCAAATTATTAGTGTAAGTCCACAGTTGCACATCTGACTTTAGGTGCAACACCTGTGCTAGTTCACAGATTGGTGTAAATGTGTGTGCCTAACTCCAGGCAGTTAGGCATATAACTGCTAGTCCTCTATAACTCACTTGTGTAAGTGCTAGGCACACTTCTGACCTCATGTCCCTCTCAGGTCCACACTCCCTAGCAGTTGTGCGTGATGGATTTTGCATGCACTATCTGTAGAATCCCAGCTACAAGCAGTTAATGTGTAACTGTTAATTAGCACAACTTTGGGATAGCGAATTGGTAGATAACCCCAATTAGCATATGACTATATTACTGTATCAAGTTACATATGCAGCAGACACTATTCTATAACTTGCATGCAAAACTTTGTGCGTTAAACATAAAACTTTGCATGCAGGTTTACGGAATTAGGGGTTAAATGTATGTGTCTGTTAGAATATTAGATTCTTTATTTATAACTTTTTGAGCCCTTTTTCACATTCCTTTTTTTTTAAAAATTATTTATCAGATTTCAAATTTACAATTCAAGTAACCACTTGTACAGAAAGTTGAAGAAAGCAAACTAGCACACTGCTATTTCAAATACAAATTATCTAAAGAAAATAAAACATGCGGCTTTACTTCAACTCAAATCCTCAAATTAGATCCAAGATTAAGTTTAGCGAGTTTAGACAATATAATATAAAACATCATAAAGAAAATAAGATCCCTCGGCTGAGAGAGGATATCCCTTTTTCACATTCCAAACGATAGTCATATCATTAGCACATGATAGCAATCATTGCTCTGCATTTACTGCATGGGTTTTGTCCCTGAAGAATGGGGAATGCCCCAACAGTTAACGTGGAGGTCTTGCACATAATGGACCTTAACTTTCATTGTTAAGGTGCAAAACCTTAGCAGAACTTAACAAATAGATCTTCTAACTTGCACTACTATTATAAAGATTTGGTGGAAAAAAACTTTCAAAATATAGATTTGTGTTCCTCTTTTTAGAGTAAATGTGTGTTCTCTGTGAATTGAGGGCCATGTCATTAAATAGTTTGGTATATTTTGTTTTCAAGACAGCAAAACCTTGATGATGTCATCGAAGTTTCAAATGCTGCAGGAAAAAGCACGAAAGGGTAAGTTTCTTGTAATGACATGGGATATGCTTGGGGGGGGAGTCTTTGCTGGACTATAAGAAGGGGGACCAGGTCCACAATCTGTTTTACTGTGCCAGCCCCTTTAAGGGAGGCTTCCTGAGAGAATGAGGTGCTTTATTTATTAATTGCCTTTTCATGAAGAGATTAACCCAAAGCTATTTACAATCAGGGTTGGTGTTAGACATGGGCAGAAATTAAGGAGGGGCCCTTAAATCCTCTCCTCCCTGCACACTGCCCTGATTTCCCCACCCACCAAAAGCCCTCCCATCCAGCATCTCTCCCTTCTTCCCCCTCCCTCCCCACCACCCTCAGATGCAACAAATGCCCTCCCATCCAGCATACCTCCCTTTAGGTTTACCAGATTTCATCTAAAAAAAAAAAAAGGACACCTGGCCCCGCCCTGTTTTGCCCCAGCCCTGTCCTGTTCCGCCTTCATCCTCGCAACACTCCACCCACAGCCTCGCCCCCACATGAACCTCGTGCCTCTTTCCCTGAGCTCGGGACCGCGTCTGGAGGAACATCATACGTGTGGACATCAGCATGATGACATCACACCCATGTGTTCAAGCATGTGACATCATCATGTCTGAATCCACGCAGGCATAGAGGTCCTCCAGATGTGGCCCCGAGTTCAGGGTCTTCCAAAACCCGGGTTTTGGAAATCCTTCTAGGCACCCGGACAGTCCTCTATAAAGAACACATGTCTGGGTTTTCCCGGACATCTGGTAACCCTACTTCCAACCCCCAACCCCCCTCCCACGGGTGCCCCTCTCTCTCCTTCCAACTTCCTCTCCTGCTGTTTCTGTCTCTCTCACTCCCATCCAGCACTACCCTACTCCATGTTCTTTTCTCTAGCACTCTCTCTTTTCCATAATGCTTCTTCAGCCCTCCTCCTTCTCTCCATGCTATTTCTTTAGCCTCCTCCATGCTGTTTCTCCCTCCTTCTTTCCCTCCACCCATGCTGCTTCTTACTCCCTCACTCCCTTCATCCATTCTGTTTCTCCAGCCCTCCCTCCATGCTGTTTCTCCCTTCCCCTGCCATGCTGTTTCTCCAGCCCTCCCTCCCTTCCATCATGCTATTTCTCCAGCCCCCCTCCCTCTTTCCCTCCATCCATTCTGTTTCTCCCTCCTTCTCTCCCTCCATTCATGCTGTTTCGCTGCCCATAAAGACAAAGTGAGAGGGAGTCTCACCGGCCACAGGTCAGCCAGGATTAAAAAGGTTAAAAATAGAGTTCGTAAGAGTGCAAAACCTTTAGAAGGAGACAACATCTCTGGTGCAGCAATGGGCCACAGTGAATGTATTCATGGACCCACTGCGGCAAAAGATAAACCCCAGGATGTAATGAAAAAAGTGAATAGGGCTGAAAACAGAGGAGATAATGTGCTACTACTATTATGATTACAGAGGGTACAGAAAGAGAGCTCACTCCAAAACAGAAGAAGAATCATGTCAATGGAAACATTGCAAATATAGAATCTCTATTTAGACAAATTAAAGAAAGGTGCTAGAATAGTTAGAAAATGAAGGATGTAAATTAAAGAACTAAGGCCGGTACTTGACAGACTTTCATGGACTGTGTCCCATATGTGGTGATTTGGTGTAGGGTGGGCTGGGCTGGGGAGGGCATCAATGGGAACTCCACTAACTTGGAACATGAGGATGTTACTGGCCAGACTTTATGGTAGATATCCTTCAAACAGGATGGTTGGATAGGCTGGAGTAAGCTTGGATGGCAACTTCAGCATTTGAACCTAGGACAATACCAGGTGGACTTTACAGTGTATGACCCAGAAATATCAAAGAAGAGATAAGTTAATTTAATCATGTATTTGTAATGGATATAACTAATGGGCAGACTGGATGGACCGTTCAGGTCTTTATCTGCCATCATTTACTATGTTACTATATTATGTTTTGGTTTTAGTTGAAGCTTTCTCCATTAGTAGCTCAAGGTGAATTACATTAAGATTAGGGTTACCGTATTTCTGAAGACAAAAAAAAGATACATGGCCCCAGCCCCACCCTAGCCCCGCCCCTGCCTCACCCCTTTCCTAGGCGTCTGCTGGTGTGCAGTCAGGGCCATAGAAAGCTATAATTGCGCCCTGTTTAACTTGTCCTCCATAGCACTCCCCCATCCTTTCATGCACTACCCCCTCCCTCTCTAACATGATATCAGACTTTCAGTTCTAAGTTTTGTACTCTATTCAAAATTAAAAATGCAATTCTTTTCTTTATCTTTGTTGTCTAGCCATCTAATTTTTCTAATCAT
Source organism: Geotrypetes seraphini (assembly GCF_902459505.1). Classification (NCBI taxonomy): domain Eukaryota; kingdom Metazoa; phylum Chordata; class Amphibia; order Gymnophiona; family Dermophiidae; genus Geotrypetes; species Geotrypetes seraphini. The sequence continues at coordinate 86,433,321 of NC_047089.1, read as the reverse complement.
GTTGGTTCCAATTTCTGCTTTCTGTTTTCCTCCATCTTCTCAATTCTCATGACAGGTTTTTGTGCCCATTTGTCATATTTCTCACACTTCCTGTCTTCTTCATCTCCTCCACTACTACACCCATATCTAACATTGTTTTTTTGCCCCTCTCAGCATTCTTCAATTTATTTTTCTCACGCTCTTCATTCATTCATTCTTACTATATAGTCTTCAATGCCCCTCTACTGTCTACCTACAGCTTTCTATCTCTTTTCTCTCACACTATACCTCTCATTCCCTTTTCTCTTATTCCCCAGTCTCTGACTAATTCTGTCCTCTACTCCTTTCCATTCAGCATGTCCTTCTCTCTCTCTTTCCCTTCCCTCTCCCCATCCTTCCATCCAGCATCTCCAATCTATCCCTTTTCCATTCAGGGCCCCCTTTTCTTTCCCCATCCTTCAATTTAGTATGTCCCTCTCTCCCCCTTTTCCACCCAGGGCCCCTTTTTTTCTCTCATTCTTCCATGTAGTATGACCCCCTCTCTCCCTCCATCTTTCCAGTCAATGTCTCCCTGTTCTCTCTACTCTTTGATCCAATTGTTTTCCCTTCCCCTTCCTGTGTTACCTCCTTGGTTTCTGTTCCATTCTGCTGCTGCTTCTGACGTGGGACCACTCTGCTAAGATGCACGTTGTTGGCTGTGCGGTTCCTCTTCTCCCTCTGACATCAATTCCTGTTCCGAGGCAGTGCACCAGCACAGCCAATAGTGCGTGCCTCAGCAGAATGGCCCTGCATGCCATTCTAGCTGTTGCCGACTTGCTGAAATTTGGGCAAAACAAGGAAAAATCCATCTGGACGCCTGATGGAGTCCTCAAAAAGAGGACATGTCTGGGGGAACCTGCATATCTGGTAACCCTAATTAAAATACAATAGATATTTCTTTGTCCCCTGTGGGCTTACAACCTAAGGCACATGTGTCAAACACAAGGCCCGCTTGGCTGTTTTATGTGGCCTGCGGTTCAGGGCCAGCATTACGGGGGAGTAAACAGGGCTTCACGATGTCGCCTTGCTTTCTGTTTTGGGCCCTCACCTGACGGCAACAATAGCACTCGTGGGCCACGGTGATCATCGGCTTGTGCGTGTCGGCAATACAAGAAAAACTACCCCAGCGACACACCCCATTGCTGGCCAGTAATTTACACTGCCGGTGTGATTGTCGACTTGCGTGTGCCGGCAGCGCAGCAAACATGAATTTAACTGTGCCGGCCCCAGCTGGGAAGCATCGCTGGGGCTGGCACAGTTAAATTCATTTCTGGTGCGCTACAGGCATATGCAAGTTGACATCACACCGGCGGTGTAAATTACTCGCCGGCACTGTTAAATTACTGCTGAAGAGAGGAGGAAGCCAAACCATAAGAGAAAATTGAGGCAGCGAGGGTGGGGGGCGCTGTTTATAACTGTAGGCTTGCCCTCTTGATTTCCACCTCCAGCTCCTCCTCCCTTCCTGACTTCCTCCTTAAGCTCCACCTCCCTACTGGCCTGGCCCAGCAGTACAATGTGCGCAGGAATGGGGGAGCATGAGTACCTCTCCTGCCTCCAGTAATATTCTGCACAGCCGCAGTGGTGAGGGAGGGAGACGACAGGTAGGGGGAATGATTTTATTTTCAATTTAGTGTTTGAATTGTGTCAATTTTGAGAGTTTTAATCTGCTATCTTTTGCACTGCTCAGGAAGAATTGCATTTGTTTATTTTACTCTTGGGTTATACTGCATGCAGAGTCTTGAATCTTAGGGTTTCATTTTTATATATTAGTACTTTTAGTTTTTGGCCCTGTATTTGCATAGGGGTTACTTGTGTTAAGGTAGGAATTAATGTTGAGAAGCATATAGTGTGTTTTGTGTAGTTTAATTTTTATGGTTAACCATTACCATTATGTGTTAATAAGATTATATTGTTTGTGTGTATATGTGAAAAATGAATGGAAAAAAATGTTTTATAATTAGTACTATTATGGGGGCGGGAGCAAAGATTGGGCGGAGTATGGCACCATTTTTGGAGGCACCAGTGGACGCCAACATTTTTTTATAATCACTTTTTGTTTGTAAGGAATGCAGTCAATTACTGTGCCAATTATAAACAAACCAATTAAATTATGCGGCGGTAGGGCACCTACCACAGTCTAACTTCCAATGATGTTATTAGAATCAGGCCCTAAATTTCTAGTGAAACCCAGCAGTTTAAATGCCATTTCAAAAGAGGTGTTATTCATGTTTTATAAATCTTTATTCATTTTCTTATGTTACAACAAGTGTTTCAAATAAACTTATTAGAAACTTGAATATACACACTTGATTAACTTACATATTAACATCAAATTTAACATTTCTTTAGAAAATTAATATTATATAAAGTTATAATATTATGTAAGAAATCTAAATTTATATAATTCTTATTGAATATAATAATCCCACATCCCTCCCTCCCTCCCACCCAATCAATAATATATAAAATCAACTTTATTGAGAATTCATTCAATTATTGGTATAGTATGTAATAATCAGAAATAAAATCCCACCCCAATCCCCTCTAATCAAAAATCTTATCATGGGAAAATTTAATCATTCATTACAGAAATCTGTTAACGGTCCCCAGACTTTTTGAAATTTACTCACATATCCTTTTTGTGTTGTTCAGATGTGGGGAGTTGTTCCTTGCTGGTTAAATAGTTTTGAATTTCAGCCAGAATGGCTATGGGCTAGATTCACAAAGCAAACTAATTGTGTACCGATCAGTTTGTGAGCCCTTTGCAACCCGATTTCCCTCTGACCCGATTCACTAGCCTGTGTAGCGATCCCATTCCGATCCATGCATGCAAATGAGGGGAATCGGCATGCAAAGCAGGAAGGATGCGATTCACTACCCTTTTTCTCTGAAACACTGACTGGCTGGCCGATCAAGAACAAGTGACTGGTGAGGACCAGTCGCTTGTGTAAAAAACTACTCTGCCCCGACTCTTCTCTCTTTGGCTCCCCGGTTCTCCTGCTGTCTGCGTGCCCCGACTCTCTCTAGCTTCCCCGATTCTCCTGCTCTATGCCTCCCCCAACTCTTCTGCTCTCTACCTGCCCCGACTCTCCTGCTCTCCCGCCCTTCCCCGCAGTGCAACCCCATGATTTTAAAGCAGGGCAGTACTGCGGGGAAGGGCGGCAGAGAGCAGGAGAGTCGGGGCAGGCAGAGAGCAGGCCCACCCCCCCGGCCCAGCCCGCCAGCCCAACCCGACACCCCCCCTGTACATAAAAGTTAGGAGCAGGAGGGGTGTTCACTCCCTCCTGCTCCATAGGCCTCCATCCCCACGACCGGCCTGGCCCGATCAACCATACGTAAAAGTTGGGAGCCAGGAGGGGTTCTCAGTCCCTCCTGCTCCTCCGGACTCCGGCGATGCGTCCAGTGATGCACAGGGAGGAGTCTAAGGCCCTGATTGGCTCAAGCACCTCAGGCCCCTCCCAAGGGGAGGTGGAGCCCGACGCATCTGAGCCAGTCAAAGCCTTAGGCTCCTCTCTGTGAATCACATGATGCATTGGGGCAAGGCCTAAGGCCAAGGCAGACGTGTCACTGTAGTCCGGAGGAGGAGAAGGAATTGAGCACCCCTCCTGCTCTCAACTTATAGGTACGGGGGTTGGGTTGTGCCTGCTGGGGGTGGGCCGTGCCGGTCAGGGGAGGGGTGTGTGCTGAGGCGGGCGCGCATGGGGGGGGGGGGTGTTCAGCACCTTTGAGGCTTTTTTTTCTTTCTTTTTAATAGGCCTGATATTTTACAGCCTATTAAAAAAAAATAATTAAAAAAAAGCCGGCAGAGTCCTGACAGCAGTGACAGGAGGCTGCTTTTCCTGTCACTACTGTCAGGGCTCAGTCCGATCCATGCAGTCAGTTGGGCGCGTACCTCCGATCACCTCCATTTGTAAGAAGATGGTTGATGAATCGGTCGGCCTGCCTCCAATTGCACACAGATCGGACATGGATCGGAAGGTTAGTGAATCTAGCCCTATGTATGTTAGCAACAAAATACAAGCCAGCATTTCCATTGGAGATCTAGCATTGTGTGTGGAAGTAATGTGTTGTATGATATAATATGCCCTATGTAAAACAGAATCAATTCTATAACTCCAGGACACATACCCAGAAAGTTATTTAAAACTATTTTCTTTCTCTCAGAATAAGATTGTTATTTAAATATTTCTTTTGAGGTCGGTATAAGATATGGAGGCTAGGGCAGAAAGCAGAAAGGGGGCTCCAAAGCCCACTTTCAAGCTAATCCAGTTTCACACTGGGGAAGTTTTGGATCCCCCTATGTCATGTGTAGGGCCCAGGCCATAGGTGCTTATGTATCTTTACTTCTACCCCTTAACAATTTCTTTCTTATTCTTTGTCTGGTTTGTTCTGCTGATGTCTGAGACTTGCAAGTTTTGCTTTGTGTTTCTGCTCTCTTTTCATTGTCAGTATCTCAGACCTTTGCTTTTCAAGAAGTAAAAAATCATGAACTGAAAGAAAATAGCTGCACAAACATATTTTTTTAAAGTATTTTGATATTTCTTCCAAGAAACACAAAAATGAAAGGACATTATTGGGTTATTATTTGTCTTATTCAGTTCTAACCAAGAAACCAAGATAGTGTCATTGATGTGAAAAGTATTGCAGGAAAATTTAACAGAAGGTAACAAGATTCACAGGCTTTTGGATCTGACCATTTCTCTGCCTTTAAGGTCACTCTTTCATGTAAATGATAGATGCTCATAATTTGACCTAATTTTCCAAGGCTTTTTCTACAGAAAAATGGTATACTATTGTGCCACAGGTGTATCTGGATAAAACAAAGTAGCCTTAAAGAAAAATCACTGCTTTCATGTAAATATCATTAGGAAATGTATACTGTAGCCACACATAATACGAGAAATTTTGGACCAAATATATAAAACATCAGCACCAACTAGCGTGATGCTAAGCGTGATTCTATAAAAGTATGCGCGCTGTACAGAATCACGATTAGCGCCACCTAAGTACTGCTAAGTGTCCCAACTTATAGGAGCACCCTATTTATGCCAGGGGTTCTTTGGCCTAAATGCCTGGGCCTAAGTTATGTGCACATCGGCACATAAGTCAGAAACCTAGGCATAACTCAAACACAGCCACTTTCTGCCCCTGACCACATCCATTTTGATCTACGCGCTTTGGACAAGACGTACACCATTATCCCAGGACAAGCAGGCAGCATATTCCCACACATGGGTGACGTCACCGACGGAGCCCCGCAGCGGACAGCCTCGAAAGCAAACTTGCTTGAAGATCTCGATCTTTCGAGTGCTGTAGCGCGCATGCGCGCGTGCCTTCCCGCCCGAACTAGGGGGCGCATCTCCTGTGAGGATCCTCAGTTCGTTTAATTCCGCGGAGACAAGAAGACACGTTTTTCTTCATCTCTGCAGCAAATTGCCTTCTTTTCACCGCGGCTGTTTCTTTTTTTCGGAATAGTTCGGTCGCTGTGCTCTTCAATTTCTCCTTTTCTTTTCTTTAAAAAAAAAAAAATAATAATAAAAAAAATAAAAACAATTTTTGTTTCTTTTCTTTCTTGTCCGGCCGGTGAGCCTTGGGCCTAGGCCCAATTGCTCCTTCCGTTCGACACGGACTTTATTTTTTCTATGTCCCGGCCCCTTACCGGGTTTAAACGTTGTCGTCAGTGGCTTCAGTGATGCATCCACCAGCACACCCAAGTCCCTCTCAAGACCACTGTCTCCCAACAATGCCCCCCCCCCCAATTTGTAGTTGAACAACGGATTCTTTTTCCCTATATGCATGACCTTACATTTTTCCACGTTAAAGCGCATTTGCCATTTGTTTGCCCAGTCTTCCAGCTTGTCCAGGTCCCTTTGCAGGTCCTCACACTCCTCCCTGGACCTAACTCTGCCGCACAGTTTGGTATCGTCTGCAAATTTTATAACCTCGCACTTTGCCTCCTTTTCTAGGTCATTGATGAATATGTTGAAGAGTAACGGCCCCAGCACCAATCCCTGTGGCACACCGCTTGTGACTCCCCGCCAGTCAGAATATTGGCCCTTTTCTCCGACTCTCTGCAGTCTACCCGACAACCAGTGCTTGATCCATCTGTGCACATCCCCTCCCACCCCATGGTTCCACAGCTTCCTAAGCAGCCTTTCATGTGGCACCTTGTCGAAAGCCTTTTGAAAATCGAGGTAAATGATGTCTATGGGTTCCCCATTGTCCACCCGACTGCTTATTCCCTCAAAGAAGTACAGAAGGTTTGTTAGGCATGACCTTCCCTTACAGAATCCGTGCTGGCTTGTTCTCAGTAGGCCATTTCTCTCGATGTGCTCGCAAATGCCGTCCTTGATCATAGCTTCCACCATTTTCCCTATTATTGAAGTCAGGCTCACCGGCCTGTAGTTCTTGGGGTCACCCCTCGATCCCTTCTTGAAGATGGGTGTGACATTTGCCAATTTCCAGTCCTCTGGTACCTCTCCAGTTTTCAAGGATAGGTTGCAAACATGTTGGATTGTGCCCGCTATTTCTTGTCTTAGTTCCTTCAGAACCCTTGGGTGGATCCCGTCTGGGCACGGTGATTAGCCGCATTTTAACCTGTCTATCTGTTTGAGGACATCCTCCTTACTTACCTCTATGTGCTCCAATTTTTCAGCCTGTTCCCCACTCATGAGCTCCTCTGAGTCCGGTATATTAGATGTGTCTTCTCTCGTGAAAACTGACAAGAAGAACGTGTTCAACCTCTCAGCTACCTCTTTATCCTCCTTAATCACTCCCTTCCTATCCCCATCGTCCAACGGCCCCACCTCCTCTCTCGCTGGTCGCTTCCCCTTAACGTAACTGAAGAATGCCTTGAAGTTTTTTGCCTCCCTGGCCAGCCCCTCTTCATATTTCCCTTTTGCTTTTCTAACCTCTCGGTTTTTTGTAGTCACCTGCCTTGGCATGCGTCACTTACAGAATCAGCCCCCTAAGTGCTGTTCTAATGGGCAATTTTGTAGGTGCTACATATAAGGGGGTGCTGAAAGATCTCAGCTCAACCAGCCAAATTCCTAAATTCTGAGCATTATTTTGCAGAAATAAAACTCTATGTTTTGACATTGTCTCAGATCATTGATTGAACTATATCCACACCATTCCTTTCTTGGTTGGACTGAGAACTTTTCAGCACCCCCTCGTATGGAATCAGGCCCTAAGTACACTATTGATGACATTGTTCCTGAAACAAACAAAAAAAATTCCATAAATGACAAAGGAGGCTAAAAAAGACTTTGGCCTACCTATCTCCCTATATGCACTATAGCAGGGGTAGGGAACTCCGGTCCTCGAGAGCCGTATTCCAGTCGGGTTTTCAGGATTTCCCCAATGAATATGCATGAGATCTATTTGCATGCATTGCTTTCAATGCATATTCATTGGGGAAATCCTGAAAACCCGACTGGAATATGGCTTTCGAGGACTGGAGTTCCTTACCCCTGCACTATAGGAATAATTATAGGAATAAGGCTTTTTGCCACTTAGTATATGAAATGTAAGGACCCAGAGCTTAAATCTAGCCCTGTGCTTAATAAGCAACCAATGTAAATTATGTAACAGTATCTAGCTGGCATTTGCATAATCAGTAAGTTGAAGTGGGCATTACATTTTGCAGCAAGCTAAGTGGTTTAGGAGTCAGTTTGTGCTACATAATTACAGTATTCTTCAAGGTCAACTTATCGCATAAAGGATGTTTAGCCAAGCTGTATTTAATTTCATTTGCTCAGAATTTTACAGATCATAGATAAACAATTAGAGGAAAAAATATTCAGTAGCTTAAATGGTGAAACTCTATCATGCTATTTTATGAATTTTATAGTCTATATATTGACTAACAGATTCAGCAATTCATTTGGATTTAGTTTAGAGGCATTAAAGCATAGTCACAGGATTTTTCTCCTTTCAGTGCAGGATGGGAAATGCATCATGAGGCAACTGTTTAAAAAATTAGAGAATGACATGGGGACAGATTAGTCCCCATGACCACAGAATCTATCTTCATCCCCATCCCATCCCTACCCCATCCCTGCAAGCTCTGTCCTCATCTGCACAAGCCTCAAATACTTATGATTTTAAAGTGTTTGAGGCTTGTGCAGATGAGGACAGAGCTGGGATGAGGATGGAGATAGTTAAAATCTTTTTCCAAAAGGTGCCTAGCAAAGTACAGGCAATCCCCAGGTTAAGAACAAGTTCTGTTTTTTAAACCGTTCTTAAGTTGAATTTGTATGTAACTTGAATCTTGTACAGTTCACAGTCTATAAAAACATTAAAGAACATTAAACATTAAAGAAACAGTCCTCAAAATAAAGTACTGTATTTTAAATAGAAAAGATAAGAGGTTTACACTTATTTTTGTTCTTCATCAGTCCTACTGTTCCCTCTCCACCACCACATCCAATATTTATCCCTCTTATCTCTCTCTTTGCCATTCATCTGTACCACCAAGTCCAATATTTCTTTCTCCCTCCCTATGCCTAACAATTGACCTGCTTTCTTCATTTCCCCATGTGTACCATCTCTCTTTCCCTCTCACTCAGACACCATGCCCAACAATTCCCCCTTTCTATTCCCTCCCCACCTCAGCATCTCTTTCCCTCACTTCCTCCATTCTTCCATCCCATGTCCCAAGTTCATGCTCCCCTCCCTCACTCCATTCTATATCCCATGTTCATGCTCCCTCCCTCCTTCCTTTCTTCTATCCTTTGTCCGAAGTTTGAGCCCTCTCCCTTCCTTCTGTGTCTAAATGTGACTCTGCTTCTCCCTTCCTATGCCAACATAGTCCCTCTTCCTCCCTTCCTGTCCCAAATGTAACCCTCTTCTTCCCTTCCATGTCCCAATGCACCCCTCATCATCCCACTCCATTCTGCGTCCCAAATTTATGCCTACTGCTTTTACCTTCTCTTGCCGGCTCCTTCCTCCCAGCTGCACTTCTGTAGGGGCTTAGGGAGTTTCTTGGGGTGGTTAGAGTGAGAGTATGTTAAATGCATTCTCAAAGAGATCGGCTTTTACTCTGGATTTGAATGGTTCCAGGGATGGAGTTTGACAGTTTGTTCCAGGCTTAAGGTGCAGCAAGAGAGAGAGCATAGGCTGTAGTTGGCAGTAGAAGAGACGGGTACAAATAAGAGAGATTTGCCTAATGAACAGAGTTCCTGTGGAGGAGTGTAGGGAGAGACAAGAGAGAAGAGATATTGAGGAGCTAAAGAGTGAAAACACTTGTAGGTCAATAAAAGGAATTTGAACTATATTTAGAAGTGAATGGAGAGCCAGTGAAATGACTTGTGGAGAGGGGTGATGTGAGCATAGCGACTCTGTTGGAATATAAGTCGTGCATCAACATTCTGAACTGATTGAAGGGGAGAGAGAAGGTTATGTGGGAGGCTATTGAGAAGCAGGTTACAGTAGTCTAAGCGAGGGGTGATGAGGGAGTGGATAAGGGTTTTTGGTAGTGTGCTCAGAGATGAAAGGTCGGATTTTGGTGATGTTATAGAGAAGAAGTGACAGGTTTTGGCAGTCTATTGGATTTGCTCAGAGAAGGAGAGAGAAGAGTCAAAGATGGCACCAAGGTTGCGAACTGATGAGACAGGTAGGATGAGAGTGTTATCCACTGAGATAGTGATTAGGGGGAGAGGAGATGTAGGTTTGGGTGGAAGGATAAGTAGTTCAGTCTTAGCCATGTTTTAAGTGATGGCAGGACATCCAGGCAGCAATGTCGGACAAGCAAGCTGAGAATCAGGCATCGATTCTTGTAGAGATTTCAGGTGTAGAGAGGTAGATCTGGGGATCATCAGCATAGAGATGAAAACCTTGGGAGGAGATCAGAGCACCAAGGGAGTGAGTATAGATGGAGAAGAGAAGAGGCCCCAGGATAGAGCCCTGGGGTAATCTGATCGATAGTGGGAGAGCAGCAGAGGAGGATCCACCAATGCAAACACTAAGGGTGCGATGTGAGAGATAGGAAGATAACCAGATGAGACTGGGGCCCTGGAATCCAACTGAGGATAGTGTGTCAAGGAGAAGGCAGTGATCTACAGTGTCAAAAACAGCTGATCAAGAAGGATGAGGATAAAATAGTGGCCTTTGGTCAGGAAGAGGTCATTGGTGACTTTGTCAAGGGCAGTTTCAGTAGAATGCAGGGGGCGAAAGCCTGATTAGAGTGGGTCAAGGATGGTTAGGGATGATAGAAAGTCCAGGCAGCTGTGGTAAACAGCATGTTTGAGTAGTTTGAATAAGAAGGAGAGGAGAAATATTGAAATCAGCAACAGTCTGATAGATATTTGGGATGAGAGCTGGATTCATAGTCATTGGAGTTGTCCATTAGTCATTGCTGTGGGTAAGGTTCAAACAGATTGCGGTAGCAGGATTATTTTCTTGTGTTTGTAGGTAGACTGTTCCAGAGTTTAATAGCGACATGGGTGAATAAAGAGTTGAATATTCATTTGTATTTGATTCCTCTAGGAAAAGGGAGGATCATTAGCAATGTATTGGCTAATCTCATCAAAAAGAAGTAGAATTCTAAGAAGATATGAACTAATGCCTCAGATGAGTTGGTGTTGTGTACAGTACATGGTATAGAATGTAGAAAGTTCTGACTGAGATTTGGGAGGGAGGATATCAGCAACCAATGAAGTCTGTGATAGTAATCTGGCATTTGGACCAAAACAGCAAAATAGTGTTCAAAGAAAAGTTCTCTGTTCAGCCACAGATGCTTCATACTATAGGAGGTTTTCTTCAATAAGTTGGAAATTTGTAGTGCATTACTCCTTCTTCATTTTCACTAAGGATATCATGAAAGCCTGATTAGCTTGTGGGCTACCTCTGCTCTAGGACAATATTTCTCAAGCAGTTCCCGGAGCCCTCCCTAGCCAATCTGGTCTTCAGAATATTCACAGTGATATGAGATCCATATGCGTGCACTTCCTTCACAAGTCTATCTCATGCATGTTCATTGGAGATATTCTGAAAATCAGACAGGCTACACTGCAGTAGGTGTTGTTTTGAAATTAATCTTGCTATATGAAAATGTGTGGAAACTTCTAAAAACAAGGTAGAAATAATTAAATTTTTTGAAAAATTTTAATTTAAAAAGATGACATGCTATTATTATTCTGATATTCATACCTTGGAGAAAAGTTGGGGTGGGGGGGGGGGATTCTTGGTTTTCCAATATTAATATATATATGAATGACATAAGATATTATTTTCATGTGGTGTATTTTAGTTGTATATGAATTTGGGAGGGGGTGGGGGGTTAAATCTTCTTGTTGTAGAATATTGTAGTTTTTTAGTGATGTTGTACTATAATTGTTTGATATTTAATGTACACTTGATGTAAGTTATAAAATGAATAAAGAAATTTAAAAAAAAGTTTACATTCAAATTTCATTTTTTTCTTCTTGTAAAATAAATTCATAGCTGTAGTTGAAAGTAAAGCATAATATTACTAACTAGCACTTATTTTCTTTTCAAAGGGGTCAAGATGTAGATAATTTAAATGATGTGAAGAATGCTGCAAAACCTTCCAGAAAGTAAGACTGCCATTGCATCTTCCAGTTTTTTTTTAATTTGATTTGTTAAATTTGATATACCTCTTGTACATGAGTATTTAAGCGGTTTAGAATATTAATACTTTAAAAATGAGGTAATACTCACTGTCCCAGTGGGCTCACATTCTAAATTATAGTAAGTATGGAAGTAAGAGAGAAGAGACAGAGAAGTATTATAGATATAAGAGGCGTGCAAAAAGGTTGAATAAAAGAACTGTAAAATCCAATATCAAAGAATAAATAAAAACAGAAGAAAAGGAAAAAGCAAAATTAAATATACACAGGACTTGAATATCATGGAGGCCTCAGTCTTATTAACAATCGACAGTGGAGTACAGTCCACTCACAGTGTTCAAGCCTGTACAGTTAATACAGCCCATTGTGGAAAGAAACCATTTGTTATATTACTAGCTGAATGGTTGCTTATCAGCCCCTAACTGCCAGAGAAACGCTAGAACTCAATCTGGACCTTCTTCATAATTCTAGCTGGGTACCCTCCCTCTAGATGTGACTGCTCTGCCATACTTCTGTGGTACTGTGTTCCCATGACTGTCAACTCCTCCCCCCTCACCCCCCAAGCAAGGAGACTGCAAGAATGTCACATCTTCCCATACCTCTATTTGCATTTTGAAATAAGGTAGGTTCAGGTAACTTGCCCCAGGCACAGAGCAGTTGCTGTGGTCTATAGTACCTATGACTGAATGATTTGTTTCAATGTCTCCTGTATGTAATGATTTATTTATTTATTCAATTTTCTATACCGTTCTCCCAAAGGAGCTCAGAACAGTTTACATGAATATATTCAGGTTTTCGAGCATTCGGTACTCCCAGTGGGCTAATTATCTATCTAATGTACCTCGGGCAATGTGGAGATTAAGTGTCTTGCCCAGGGTCACAAGGAACAGGGTGCTGAGGCTGTAGCTTTAACCACAGTGCCATACACCCCCCTCCCCAAATGGAAAGCAGCTTTGCCCTACCTTAGACAAATGAACTTCAACAATCTCATTCAGCTTAGCACATTCCAGATCAGGCCACTTGTATCTGATCTGCCAGACCACCCCTCTGCTCCATCCACCTCCCAATTTGCCTGTTGATCTTGATCAAACCCCTAGACCACAGTTCTTCAACTGCCGGTCCACGGACCAGTGCCGGTCCGCAGAAAATTTCTGCCGGTCCGCGCAGGGCCGATGAGATCAAGTCGGCAGTTAAATTTCCTGCCGAATGCGGTTCCTCCCGACTGCGGTTCCTGCTGACTAATGTTCCTCCCAGCCTCAGGCGATCAAGATAGGCTGCCAACGTCGGGGCCTTCCCTCTCTGAGTCTCGCCTGTTCGGAAACAGGAAGTTGAAACAAAATAGGCGGGACTCAGAGAGTGAAGGTCCCAACGTCGGCAGTGTGTCTTGATCGCTGCCCCTGCCGAGTTGCTGAAGAGGGCCGCGGAGAGAGCTGCAGATTCAGGTGCAGGTGGAGGGAGATGGTCAGCGTGTGCGAACAAGATCCTGGGGAGCCTTCACAGTGGCTATCTCCCCTCCCACTAGCTCTCCTATTTGCCAGGGCAGTGATTTACCGGCAACTTCCTGCAGGCAAGTACTGAGAGCTGCTGGAAGGGGAGGAAGCCACTGTAGGAGGCTGGGAAGGTGCTGGATAAAGGGAGAGCTGTTACTGGACTTGAAGGGAGTTAGAAGGAGAGATGCTTCTGGGAGGGGAGGAGGGGAGGGGAGGAGGAAAAGGGATTGTAAGAGAGTTAATGTTGGATAGAGGGAGGAGGGAAGGGAGAAGAAGGAGAGATGCTGCTGGAAGGGGAGGAGGGAAAGGGATGGGAAGAGAGTTAATGTTGGATAGAGGGAGGAGGGAAGGGAGAAGAAGGAGAGATGCTGCTGGGAGGGGAGGAGGGAAAGGGATGGGAAGAGAGTTAATGTTGGATAGAGGGAGGAGGGAAGGGAGAAGAAGGAGAGATGCTGCTGGGAGGGGAGGAGGGAAAGGGATGGGAAGAGAGTTAATGTTGGATAGAGGGAGGAGGGAAGGGAGAAGAAGGAGAGTTGCTGCTGGGAGGGGAGGAGGGAAAGGGATGGGAAGAGAGTTAATGTTGGATAGAGGGAGGAGGGAAGGGAGAAGAAGGAGAGTTGCTGCTGGGAGGGGAGGAGGGAAAAGGATGGGAAGAGAGTTAATGTTGGATAGAGGGAGGAGGGAAGGGAGAAGGAAAAAAAGGAAGGAGGGTAGGGAGAAAGAAAAAAGGAAGGAAACAGCTGACAGGGAGATTACAGGAGGGGAAGGGGGTCAGGGTGGAATGGAGAGATCAGATGAGGGAAATGGGAGAGAGGAATGAGAAAGTAGAGAGACATTGATGCTGGAAAGGGGGTCAGCAGAGAAATGAGAGAGGGATAAAGATGCTAGATCTGGTGTAGGAGAGATAAAAATGAAGAAGGCAGTGAAGCTGGAATGAATGATGTAAAAAGGAGAGAGGAGGATGGACAGGGAAGAGGGGCATAGAAAGAAGTCAGATACATATGGAAGGCGGAGAGGGCAGACATTGGATGGAACGGGCAGATGCTGGAAGGAAAAGAGTGAAAAGAAGATGAAAGCAGAAACCAGAGACAACAAAAGGTAGAAAAAAATAATTTTATTTCTATTTTGTCATTAGAATATATCAGATTTGAAATATATATCCTGCTAGAGACATAACTGGGGACTGCAGTATTCTGTTAGCATGATATTTCTATGTAGCATTCTATAATAACTTGGCTTGTTCACTTTTCTTGATAGTAGAGGGGATATATGTGAAGGGGAGGGGAGACAGGGGTTTTGTTGGTCTGTGCTCTGTATATTTGTAATTATAAAATCACAATTGTTCAGAATATTGTTTCTTTTTATACTTTAATAAAATATGTTCAATATAAAATCATAATTGCGGCTTGTGCAGATGGGATCAGATGGTTTGCGGGGACCGAGTTCGCGGAGATGGGGCGTAAACGGGGTTTTTAAATTTTAGTCCTAGTAGTTTGCCAGTCCACAAAATAATTCTTTTATTTCTGCCGATCCACGGGTGTAAAAAGGTTGAAGAACACTGCCCTAGACTACCTCTTCTACGCTCAAAATATGCCTAATAATAATGTCTGAACAATAGGACATCAAAGTAGTGAAAAATGACAATACAATAAAATTCCTTTTATATATCAACAAATTAATTTCTTCAAATTGCTGCTACTGAGGTGCACCACTTGTTCCCCTCAGATGTTTATACCTAGCACTCTGAGGTAATGATGCTGCCGTGGTAAATGCACTGAAGCCCATTCAATTCCTGTGAGCTTTGGTGCATTTACCTTAGCAGCATTGCTACTGCGGTTTTGTAAAAGGGGCCCTGAATTTGCAGAGAAGGCAACAGCTGATACCATCACATCCTCCCATTTCCCAATTCTTTAATATGGACAGTGACACCTTTCTCTGCAGCCGAAATAGAGTTTGTAAGATCAAATGGCAGCTTACCTCTCTGCCCAATAAATAAATGAGTGGTCGACCATCTAGGAGAACATAAGAACATAAGAATAGCCTTACTGGGTCAGACCAATGGTCCATCAAGCCCAGAAGCCCATTCTCATGGTGGCCAATCCGGGTCTCTAGTACCAGGCCAAAACCCAAGAAATAGCAACATTCCATGCTACCGATCCAGGGCAAGCAGTAGCTTCCCTCATGTCTTTCTCAATAACAATGGACTTTTCCTCCAGGAACTTGTCCAAACCTTTCTTAAAACCAGCTACGGGAAGTCAATATACTTCTGATCTGAAATTTATGAACTGGGTCGAACCTGTGAGTCCTGGGTAGTCTTTGAAAGTAATAAGGGAGATAACTCACCTCTTGGGTACCCAGCTGTAAAGGAAAGCTCACCCAATTCTACCCCTTCCCCCTAATTCAGGCTCTCTCCAGTAACTCACCTGCATTTTATTGCCTTAACACTTATTTTCTTTTTTAAGGGATCAAGATCTGGACAATTTAATTGAAGTAAAGAGCACTTCAAAAGCTAGGACAAAGTAAGACTGACATTGCATCCTCTTGTTTTCCATTTTGACTTGTGGTTAGACTTTATAAGACAGTTTACATGATACTGCTGTATCAAACCAAAGGAGAAACATCAGTTGTCTCTATGCTTTATTGGCATTCTCAGGAAATTATTTTAGAGGTGGCATTTATACTTGTAGATCACATTAGAATCCGAATGAAGTCAGGTTTTTCAGTTTTGGCTGAAAGTAATTCTGTGGACGAAATTTGCTTCTCAGTTTTGGCCAAAACCAAAGTCTGAACTAAAACCCCTGAACAGGGTCTACTCCCTCCCCCTGTAACCAGACATAGCCTCTCTCCAAGGCCTACCTTAAAACCTAGTAGTCTAGTGGCCTAATTAGGACAGGATCGATCACCAGACACTCCTGCCCCTGCTGTCTCTGTAGTCAAAATGACTGCTAAGATAGCGCCTTTGGTCAGGGTGGGGCAGAGAATGGGAGCGCTCTTACTCAGGGGGAATTTCAGTTTCAGCAGAAAAAGCTCCAGCATTTTTGGCCCAAACTGAAATTTGGCCAAATTCAAATTTTGGGCTGGCTTTTGACAATCCTAAATCTGAAATTCAATCAGCCTCTAGATCACATACACATGTAAATAATGATTTCAGAAAATTGCTATTTACATGGAGAGATCCACGCCATGCACATTTAAGGGAATGTAGTTTGGGCATGGCTTGGGTGAGACAAAAATCTATACTGGTATTCCCTATTTTACAAATGGGACACAGGTATATGTGAATAAATTTTCACATCGGGTTTTGCACCAACTCAGAAGCATGCACAGATTTTTTTAAAAGTGCTTGTGTAGGCCAGAGCTTTACATGAGAGATTAAGGCAGGGGTGTCCAATGTCGGTCCTCAAGGGCCGCAATCCAGTCGGGTTTTCAGGATTTCCCCAATGAATATGCATTGAAAGCAGTGCATGCAAATAGATCTCATGCATATTCATTGGGGAAATCCTGAAAACCCGACTGGATTGCGGCCCTCGAGGACCGACATTGGACACCCCTGGATTAAGGAATTTGAGTTTAATGGTCTGTGGTGATACTCAGTGGCACTAACTGATTAAATGCCACTGAATACCAATTAATAGCTTCAAAACAAGCAATGGCAAGGAGCCATTTCTAGCCCATTAAATTAGTTTGAATAAAAACCTCATTAAAAAAATGTTCCATTGAAATTTTCATAATATTTTGCATGATTTTACATTTTTCTTACACACACACACACACACACACACATGTTTAAATGGCATGGTAACTGACCACAACAACAAAAGAAAAACTGCAGAAATGATGTACAAGGTATGAAACAATGATCTTTATTTAAAAAAGGTTCAATGTAGCATTTAACGCTAAAAAAAATAAAAATGGTTCTCAAGTGTGAATCCACAGGACCTGACACAGTCTGTGTTTTGGAAAACATTCCTTCCTCAGGGGTCCTAAGTGAAGGTGATAATGGGGAAAATGCAAAATGTTAGTGTAAAGAATATGTGCTCTGTTGAGTGACATGTGCTTGGTGGAACCAAAAACAAGAAGATGTGAATACTGGGAGTACTGTGAATGATGATGGACATTGAGATCAAAAGATGAAATGAAAGATGAGCATATAAATGTAAATAATCTCTTCTAGAAACTTGTGAAACACACTATTACCACCAAAATATAGGCTGATGCTAGAGCCAAAAATCCATATATCATTCATTAAATTGAATTAAGAGATTTTTTAATGGATCTCAAGTGCTCGCCGTTATATTGCCAGTTGAACAAGTCTCGGCTTATAACTATCTTGCGAGCTATCATCGGTCCTTTAAACTCTTTTTATATTATTCAATTTAATATATATGGAAATTTTTTTCTTTTTATGCAATTCACTATAATTATTCTACTTTTGTTATCTCCTTATATCATTATCATTGTAGTACTTAGCTCAGGTGTAGATTCTCTACCCGGCCATCTAAATGTAAAGCCATGAAAGTGAGATATATAATGTAAAAATATATAGACATGTGATAATACCCTCTGTGTGAAATGAGGTAAAGTAAAGTACTCAAAAATGAATATATATGTGTATGTGATAGCACATCATTAAAACTGATTTTTTAAAAAAAACATTTTAATGATTAATTAGGTTACGTGCTGATATCCATCAGCTCCTAGTGATGCCTAAGTTGAGGCAACCTTTGATGCCTGCCTGAAAAGTAGACCTGGTTAGGGGGGGAGGTTTGGAGATTAGCTTTGGTTGACTTAGGTTGAAATTAAGCTAGGTAAAACCTGGCCTAATATACTGGTGCCTACATCTAGGACGCCTAGTGACACATGACTGCTTAGGTGCCGCTAGGTGTGATTTTATAAATGGCACCATGTGATTGATTAAAAAACAAAAATTCTGTGGAGAAGGTGATGTTCAAGATGCAGGCTTTGTTGAAAGTACAATTTAATAATCCACATAAAATATAACTGGGACCATGTGATTGATTGACAACTGTGCTGAGCGATACCTATAAGTTAAGCGCCGTTAGGTGCCATTTATAGAATCAGGCCCTATGTGTATGCGTGTACGAATTTCTGATAAAGCGTGCTTTGATGTAGCAAAATTTGGCTTATGTTTTCTTTTGTAGCTCATGGTGAGCTACATGGCAGGTATTTCCATGGCCCTGGAGGGCTCATAATTTAAGCTTTATATTTGAGGCAATGGAAAGGTAAGTGACTTGCTTAAGGTCACAAGGATCTGCAGTGCGATTTGAACTCTGGTTGCCCTGGTTCTTAGCCCACTGTTCTAACCCATAGGCTAGTCCTGTTTCCCACTTAGGAATACATTCAGTAAATGCTGCTCATATTAGGGCACAGAAAAAAAAATGCACGTTAAGCACTGTTCTATAAATAGTGCTCCAAGTTCAGCGCCAATTATAGAATAGCATTTGGAGGAAATTCTATAAGATGTGCCTAAAGTTAGGCACCCTAACTTAATTAGTAAATTAACTTCAATAATGAGCTTTAACAAGCTCCTAATTGAAAAAAATAAAATTTAATTGGGAGAAAGGTGCCTATCGTCTTAGGCGTGATTCTACAAAAAGATAAGCACTTATCGCATGGTGCCTAGTGGCACCTAACACCAAAGTAGGCGTGTTTAGGGATATTATTGAATGAGAGTAACCAAGAAAGGGACTTGGGGGTAATGGTGGACATGACAATGAAGCCAACGGCACAGTGCGCAGGGGCCGCTAAGAAAGCAAATAGAATGCTAGGCATAATCAAGAAGGGTATTACAACAAGGACAAAAGAAGTTATCCTGCCATTGTATCGGGCGATGGTGCGCCCGCATCTGGAATACTGCATCCAATATTGGTCGCCGTACCTTAAGAAGGATATGGCGTTACTCGAGAGGGTTCAGAGGAGAGCGACACGTTTGATAAAAGGGATGGAAAACCTCTCATACACTGAGAGATTGGAGAAACTGGGTCTCTTTTCCCTGGAGAAGAGGAGACTTAGAGGGGATATGATAGAGACTTATAAGATCATGAAGGGCATAGAGAGAGTAGAGAGGGGCAGATTCTTCACACTTTCAAAAAATAAAAGAACAAGAGGACACCCGGAAAAGTTGAAAAGGGACAGATTCAAAACGAATGCTAGGAAGTTCTTCTTTACCCAACGAGTGGTGGACACCTGGAATGCGCTTCCAGAGGGAGTAATAGGGCAGAGTATAGTACAGGGGTTTAAGAAAGGATTGGACAATTTCCTGCTGGAAAAGGGGATAGAGGGGTATAGCTAGAGGATTACTGCACAGGTCCTGGACCTGTTGGGCCGCCGCGTGAGCGGATTGCTGGGCATGATGGACCTCAGGTCTGACCCAGCGGAGGCATTGCTTATGTTCTTATGAAAGTCTTAGGCCACGTCACGCGCAATTCTCTAAAGGACTTAGGCACCTATAATGTAGGCCTTTAAAACCCTGGCCTACATTACAAGTGCTTAAGTTGTAAGTTAGGCGCCGTAAGCACGATTCTGTAATGGGCACCTAAGTGTGATTGACAGGCAATAGGTGCCTAACTTTAGGCACCTGTCTTTTTTAGACCCTTAAAGCCAATTTCCTTGCAAATGTTTGAGCGTGAGGATTTACAGTGACTAAAATCTGGTGTAAATCCTGGCATGTAAGTTAATTGTGAATCCCCCAAATTCTGTGATATTATACACATCTTTAATGAATGCCCCTCACCCATCCATGTCCCTCCTATGGCTACATGCCCTTTTCAGTTGTAAGCTAAAAGATCTTTGCATGCAACTTTATAGAACCGCGTAACAAAACGCATGCGCAAATCCTATTTGGAGCCAATTAGCTGCATTAATCAGTTATTAAGAACATAAGAATTGCTGCTGCTGGGTCAGACCAGTGGTCCATCGTGCCCAGCAGTCCGCTCCCGCGGCGGCCCTTAGGTCAAAGACCAGTGCCCTAACTGAGTCTAGCCTTATCTGCATACGTTCTGGTTCAGCAGGAACTTGTCTAACTTTGTCTTGAATCCCTGGAGGGTGTTTTCCCCTATAACAGCCTCCAGAAGAGCGTTCCAGTTTTCCACCACTCTCTGGGTGCTAGTTATTGGCTTGTTAAACTTCTCTTAGTATGAACCATGACTTATGTTGCAGAGATAATGAGTGAGCCTGCTTGTTTGATATGATAAGACATTTATTGTGCCCATCACTGAAAACAGGAAGTTTCCTCTGGGTGGTCTGTTGGTTTTCCACAACTGTTTCTGGGGATCCTGCAGCACTTCCATTATGACAAAAGAAACTGTCTGTGAATTGCCTTGTTGTCATTTATTAAAATGTGGTGCAGTGTTTAAAGCTATAGCCTCTGCACCCTGAGGTTGTGGGTTCAAACCCACCCTGCTCTTTGTGACCCTAGGTAGATCACCTAATTCCCTCATTGCCACAGGTACATTAGATAGAATGTGAGCCCACTGGGACAGACAGGGAAAAAATGCTTGAGTACCTGAATAAATTCATGTAAACCAGTGTATTGCAAACTGTGTGCTGCTTGAGATTTCAGGTATGCTATGAAACTCCAGGGCGGAGGAGAGGCACCAGTGCTAGCTGACTGCCAACAGGACTATTATGAGAAGCACTGTAAGCACTTGTCCACCACTGGCGCCTCTCCTCCTCTCTGCACCTCTTCTTTTTCAGCACCCCGCCCTCCCCCCACCAACGGCTCAGGGCCCACTCTGGAGGGCTTCTGCGCATGCCCAGATGTCACACGTGCATGTGACATTTTCGCAGCAATGTCCGCGCACATCTGGCTGCCCTCGAGCTGTGGCTGCCAGTTTAGTGTGTCGTGGCTCGTAAAGCTTGTGAGACACTAATGTAAACTGTTCTGAGCTCCCTGGGGAGAACAGTATAGAAAATTAAATAAATAAAATTGCCTAATGCACTTAATAGATATACAGTAAAACTAAAACCAGACTAACAATGAATCCTCGCTTCAAAACACTGCAAAGAGTTAGATGGTGTGTAATTAAAAGAGTTGGGCCCACACCACTAGTAGTGCTATGAAGCCAGAGCTTTCCCTGCTTCCGTATAATTTCACATTATCATAGGCAGGCAGACTCCTTGAGGAATGCAACACTTTAGTAACCAGCTTTTGTCATTTTTGCAAAGCATTGCCATAGCTGAACCTAATGATTCTAACCTGCTCTGTTTTCTTGATTCATTTTTAAAGGGACCAAGAACTCGATAATTTCATTGAAATCAAAAGCAGTGCTGGAAAAAGCAGGAACAAGTAGGTACATTTAATTAATTCTTATTTAGTAAGGTGTGTAATTATCAATGTGGGCTACTGGTAAAATGTGTTATTTTATCACCGACTCCCACTATTTTAGCACAGGTCTCATTTTTTTGCAGTGAGACCTAGTTACTAATAACCAAGATTGCTAGCAAAATACATAGGTAGCATGTCTTATCAGTAGCCTACATTGATAACTTCTCCCCTAAGATACTTGTTTGATGGCATAGTTTAATAAATCACCTCCCCCCCAAAAGCATATACTGCATTTCCTGAAAATAGACACTTCAATTTCATTCATAAACACATCAAAAGCTTGTTAAACAAATGTGGGCTATAATGTATATACTCATTCTGCAATTCTTTATTCACTGTGCCTTTGAGATTGTACGTGATGCTTAAATGAACAAATATTTTGATATATGTGGCCTGTGGCATCTTTTCTTCATGCTGCAAAAAATATACAGTATATTCAGGGAATTGTCCTACTGAAATATTTTCCTTGCCTATCTCCAAATTATCTTCTATAATAAAACTCTAAGCGCGCATGCGCACTTAG
Organism: Geotrypetes seraphini; assembly: GCF_902459505.1. Taxonomy (NCBI): domain Eukaryota; kingdom Metazoa; phylum Chordata; class Amphibia; order Gymnophiona; family Dermophiidae; genus Geotrypetes; species Geotrypetes seraphini. The sequence goes on along the minus strand of NC_047089.1, from coordinate 86,411,352 downwards.
AACGGCGTGTTCCCTGACAGCGTGATGTGTCCCTCCATGCCGAATTCCATTTTCGAACACGGAGGCAGGGAACATGCTGGCGACTCCCCCCTCCTGCCCTCACTCACTGGAAGGTCCCAAAATTCACCGCTGCTGCTCTTCTTCAAAGCAGCCTGGTGAGGATCGCCGGCCAGCTGTAGCGAACCTCGCAGGCTGCTCTTCACCTTGGTAGCAAGTTCCCTCTGAAGCAATCTCGAGGGGCGGGATCGCATCAGATGGAACGTGCTACTGAGGTGGAGAGCGGCCTGCGAGGTTTGCTATAGCCGGCCGGTGATCTACAGCAGGCTGCTTTGAAGAGGAGCAGCAGCGGCGACAGTGGTTCGTGCCGGTGGGCCAGAAGAGAACAAGAAGCTGGGTGTTGGAGCAATACAGGCAGGCAGGGAGCCAGGGCGAGAGGGGGAGGGGTGAGCTGGGGGCCAGACAGCAATCATGCTTTTCTTGGGGGGGGGGAAACAAGGGGGCCACGGAGCAGGCATGGCACAATAGGGGGCCAGTGGGAGAGGGAAAGGTTAATAACAGATAGACAGGGGGCTAGGGAGAGACACAGACAGAGAGGAAGACAGACAGCGGCCAAGGAGAGAGAAAGAAAGAAAGACAGACACACATCTATTCTAGCACCTGTTAATGTAACGGGCTTAAAGACTAGTGGAGAATAAAAGGCCTGAAAAATTAATTCCATATTTACAGTATTACAAATTATATGATAAGTGAGACTTGTGATCTACTGAGCAAAAATACTGTTACACGAATTATTTTATTCCAGTGATTTGCAAACCTGTCTTGGGGTGAACCCCAGCTAGTCAGGTTTTCAAGATTATATACAGTACTACAAATTATATGATGTTAATTGAGGCTTGTGATCTACTGAGCAAAAATACTGTTACAATAATTATTTTATTCCAGTGATTCGCAACCGTGTCTTCGGGTGAATCCCAGCTAGTCAGGTTTTCAAGATATCCACAATGAATATTCATGAGATCAGTTTGCATACATTGTCTCCTTGGCATGCAAATCTATTGCATGAATATTCATTGTGGATATCCTGAAAACCTGACTGGTTGTGGTTCATCCCAGAACAGGTTCATGACTCACTATCTTATTCATTTGGATTTCCATGCTCAAATCACAAACTGCCCCAGTTAAGGTCATGATGCTGGGAACATTCATTAATTCATAGTTATCTCAAAGTCCTTGGAAGGGCAATGCAGACTTACAGTACTTGCATCCTGTACCTTATCCATGGGTAGAATTATTTGCTTACATCAGAATGGTTATTTGGATCTAATCTCATCTGCCACTGCCAGGGACCAACAGAAGACTACCTTTAAGGTAGGCAAGCTGAACAGGGGAGGGAGGCAGATGCCAAGTTATCAGAAGAGAGACGGGAGTGACCCGTAAGCAGAACTGGAGGGGCCACAAGTAGAATCTATAGCCAAGGTACTGATCTGGGGATGGGAGGGAGATTATCATTCCTTTACAGAAGGGAAGGGGATTGGTATCTACCTTTCTGTGGCCAGAGTCAAAAAGGTTTACACATTACATATGGGTATTTCTTTTCTACCCAGGGCAATGACAGGTTAAGTGACTTGCCCAAAGTCACAAGAAACTGTAGTGGGAAATAAATAAAAAATACAACCTTACTCATACGATTAATCACAATTTTTTTTTTTTTCAAAATCTTTATTATTTTAAAAACTTACAGTTAGTGTAACCATAAATACCATATTTTATATATCAATAACACACACTTAATCATTAATATCCATTACAGAATTAGTCCCCCCTCCCTCCTGAACAATCACAATGCAATCACATAAAATTTCTATTATGAACTCCAATATATCTAAATTTATTAATCCAATAGACCCCCATACTCCCCCCTCCCGGATGTGCATGGCATAGGGAAAAACATTAATTAAACATTACAGTATTTTGCTAATGGCTTCCAAATCTCCTGAAATTTCTTAAAATTCCTTTTCTGAATGGCTAATATTCTTTCCATTTTATACACGACACAATGAATTCCACCAAAAACTATAATTAAGCCTTGTCAAATTCTTCCAATTGCTTGTAATTTGTTGTATGGCAACTCCTGTCATTATTAATAAAAGTCTGTTATTTTTAGATGATATTTGACTTTTAGCTCTCATTGACATACCAAAAAGCACAGTATCATAGGATAATGCCACTGGATTTTCTAACAAGCAATTTATTTGGCCCTATATTGATTTCCAAAAAGCCAAAATAAATGGACAGTAGAACAATAAATGATCTAAAGTCCCTGCTTCGAGATGACAATGCCAACATTTATTAGACTTAGAACAATCCAACTTTTGTAACCGAACAGAAGTCCATAATGCTCTATGTAACAGAAAAAAACAAGTTTGTCTCATAGATGCTGACATTGTACATCTCATCCTCCAAGTCCAGATTTGTGGCCATTGAGATAAATAAAAAATACAACCTTACTCATACGATTAATCACAATTAAAAATTTTAATTGAAATGCAATTCTAAGCAAACAAATTCCCCTGGGGATATCTGTAAAAGTTGGCAATCTTGTGGTGAACAAACTTGTAACAACAAACAAAAAAAGATACTGTAGCAATAATGTACAAGATGACAAGTTCTTGATAAGTAGCATTCCTTAAAAACATTAAACAGTTTGTATCCTAGCATGGTCCAATTGTATGGAAAACCGAGACCCGACACGGTCCATGTTTTGAAAACACACTCCTTCCTCAGGGGTTCTAAAATGAAGTAAAACCCGCTCTCAAGAGAACCATAAGGATGACAACTGGAAATAACACAGTCGAGTGGACAGAGAAATGAAACTGGTGAGCTGCTCCGCAGTGCAGAGTAGAAAGCGAATAAATTAAAAAGAAAAACAATAGTACTACTGTTGTAACGCACCCTCCTAACATCTTCCCCCAGTCGGTTCTCCCCCCACAAGATAACCTTTGCCTGGCCTGATTGTGCCATAAGATTAGCTTTCCCGAGAAAGAATACCCATATGATCTGAAACCTCAAAGCCCCTCCTCTTAACTACTTGTTTACACATAGCCCTGTTCCCTTCTCAAAACCCCTCTCCTAACATCAAGAAGACCCTTCCTGATCCCTCAAGAACCCTCAGGACTTACCCAGGGGCCATCCTTGGTGGGCTAGTAGGATAGGACAGGAACGATCCCACTCCAACCCCCCATTGAGCTCCAGCAACAAAATGTATACTAATCCTAGTGATAGTCAGAAGCAGCGCCGTACTAAGGGTGGGGTGGGGGGTGCGGACCATCCCGGGTACCAGCCCTAGGGGGGTGCAGAGCCAGCCGGCCGGGTCCAGAACCTCCCACACTGCTCTAATCGGCACCTGCACCTCAGCGCGGCTGCCGTACTTTTTCCGAAGCAGAGTCGGCAGCCCTGCTGAAGTGCAGGAAGGTCCCGCGATGACTGCCATCTTCCGCTTCTACTCCGGAAGACGTAAGGGACGTCGGAGGGGGTGGACCGACAGCCACAGTCATCACAGGACCTTGCCGCAACTCCCTGCGTCTGCCAGACCACCCCCTCCGATGTCACTTACCTCTTCTGGAGCAGAGGCAGCAGAAGCAGTCATCGCGGGACCTTGCAGGTTTGGAAGGAGAGAGGAGCATAGAAGGGTGGTTGAGGGAGAGAAATGGGTCAGGGTGGTATGGAAGGGTGGTGGAAGGAGAGTAAGGGGGCAGATGCTGATGAAATTGGTTTGCAGGGAAAGAGGAGAGAGACAAAGGGAAAGGATACTGGATGGAATTGGGTTGGAGGGAAAGAAAGGGGGCAGATGCTCATGGAATTAGTGTACAGGGAAAGGGGAGATAGACATAAGGGGGAAGGATACTGGATGGAATTGGGTTGGAGAGAAAGAAAGGGGGCAGATGCTGATGAAAGTGGGGGAAAGGGAGAGGAGAGAGTGAAATGCCAGACCATGGGGGTGTGGAAGAGGGAAGGGAATAAGAGGAGAGGAGAGAGATGCCAGACCATTGGAGAAGGGAAGGGAAGAAAATGGATGCCTGACCAATGGGGGTGAAGGGAGAGATGGAAGGGGGAGGCATAAAGTTTCTGGAAGGAGAGTAGAAGGAGAGAAGATGCCATATAGAAGGGGCAGAGAGAGGATATAAAGTGGATGAAAGGAAGAGAGTGACACGAAGATGAGGAAAGTAGAAACCAGAGAAGACAAGGTAGAAAAAAAAATATTTATTTATTTTTTATTTTTATTTTTTTTGCTTTAGGGGAGATGCATTGCTGTTTCTGTGGTGTTGCATTGTATGCAGAATCCAGCTTCTTGGTGGTTCAATTTAACCTTTGTCTACGTATTTCTATTTTATCCCCCCTTTTACAAAACTGTAGAGCATTTCTTAGCACTGGCTGTGGTGGTAACAGCTCTGATGCTCAGAATTCTATGAGAGTCTGAGCAGTTACCACCATGGCTAAAAACCACACTACAGTTTTGTAAAAGGGGGAGGGGTTAGTTTGTGATTACATATTCCATACTAGGCGAAGATATTTTCTGTGTTCTGTGTGTTCAAAAGACACGGTTTTCTGTTATGATTGACTGTGCAGGATTGATCTGTACTAGTCTGGCTTGTTTAGTTTTACAATTGGTGTATTGATGTTGTACTGCTCACTGCAGTATGTAAGATGCTGCCTTTGCCTAGGTAAACTCTTGTGTGATGTGTTTATTGTTACTAAAAATCATGTTTTTTATACATATGGGGGGGGGGGTGTCAAAAAATGATGGGCCCTGGGTGTCACATAGGCTAGGTACACCACTGGTCAGAAGGTACTACCACTAGGGGTCAGCCACCCCACTTGCCCACTGGAGATAGTTCCTGGGTATATTCTGGGGGAGAGGGGTTCAAAGCTGTTGACATGAGTTGGGGGATGGTTGCCTTGCTAGGGGAATGGCTTTGAGAAGGGACTGGGCTACATGTAAATAGATGTAAATAAAATTGTGATTTTATTGTGTAGAATAGTGATACAGGCAATGAGAGGTTTTAGCTCCATTTCCTGTACATCAGCTTGCTTTCCAATTGCCATGCTTTTACCTATGATGAAGGTAACGTTACTCATCTGCATCAATTAATTTCTTATTTTAAGAGATGATGAGCTGGACAAACTCATTGAAATAAAAAGCACTGCAGGAAATCGTAACAGAGGGTGAGTTTACCACTTCAGATCTCTTTCTCTTTCGCTCTTCGCTCAGGTTCTTTCTTCCACTTGCTCACATGCTCTCATTGTACAGCCACATATAGGGCAATGACAGTCATTTCAATAATGGGCGGCAGGATCAAATGCCTCATAAAGCTATGTTGTGTCAATGCTCTGATTTGATCCTGAGCAGGTTCTCAAGACATTACCATCTGATTTATTGCATGCTTGCTTTGTACCATTGTCACAGTGCCATTGTTGCCTTCAATTTGTTGATACATCTAACTGCATGTGTTTATGTCCATGTACCACCCAGAGCCTTGGGGCTGGGCTGTGAGAAGGGGAAGTTCCCAAACCATGACTCCAAGCTCAGGAACATCCCCCTCATCGCTTGCACCCGGGGCGATCCACACCCCCCCTCCTGCCCTTAGGCCCCCTTTATTAGCCGTTTTATTGCACGTGTAGATTTAGTGCACGCTAAACGCTAACGCGTCCATAGACTTATAATGGGTGCATTATCGTTTAGCATGCATGTAGATTTAGCATGCACTAAAACGGCTAACGCACCTTGTGTAAGTTACACAAAGCTCTGCCTCCTCACCTATCCTTCACACTCATTAATTTGGTCCTTTAACTCTGAGAATTGGCACTTGAAGATAGCGCTACTTATCTTGCTCCTTCTCTTTTATTTCTAAAGGGGAGATGAGCTTGACAAGCTCATTGACATCAAAAGCACTGCAAGGAACAGAAGGTAAGTCTGCCATTCTGTTCTCCCTCACTTGCTGTCCCTGTTTTGTTTAATTGGTGATTTGATGATGGTTGTCTGTCATACAGCAACTGATGTTAATATAAATGGCAATAATTTCAGTGATGGATTACAATGTCTATATAAAGCTGTATTGGGCCATAGGATTTGTTTTGGGTTGGGCAGATTTGCAATCCATGATCATGAATGTGAAAGATTCAAGGAAGGATGAAAACTAGAGAATGACATGGGGAAAAAAATCTGTCCCCGTCACCGCCCCACCATCCTCTGCACCGCTCCGTCACCGCCGTTCCCTTCACCGCCCCCGTCACCGCCATCCCTTTCACTGCCCCGTCACCGCCACTGCCATCCCATTCACCGCCCCGTCACCGTCCCCGCAGCATCCATATAAGCCTTAGTACTCTAATATTTAGCTTATTCCGTTCTTATAAATCAAAGTTCCTGCTGCTGAACTAGAGAAAGAGATGTTCAGCTGGCAGGGCTTTGTTTATAAATTTTTATCAACACAACTAATATACCACCATAATGTTTCCGACAGAGGACAAGTATGCAATAAATGCATTTTGCTGTTTCAATGCCAGTGCTCAGCAGAACAACAGACAGCAATATGGACATTCACCTTATGGATTGGATGATATACATTTCAAATGTAGTACTTTTTAAAATATATAAAAATAGGCAAAATTAGTTGCTATTTTATCATTATATTTTCTTGCCATTGGTGCCACACATGATTTTAAAATGATAAACCAGTTCTGCTAAAGAGGGGAGAATACCCACAAAGAAACAGTATTTATGTATTACAGCCCCCACCCTCCCTCCACCTCACCTTATATTCTGAGTTTGCCGGCTTTCTATTTCCCGAGCTGCACGCATTCAAAAAGCCGTGCACGTGCGGCTGCACGAGTCAATCAAACTTCTCCTCTCCTGCAATTTCCTGTTTCCGGTTGCATCAGAGGAGAAGATTGATTGACTCGCGCAGCCGCACGTGCATGGCTTTTTGAACGTATGCGGCTCGGGAAAAAGGAAGCTGGCAAACTCAGAATATAAGGTGAGGTGGAGGGAGGGAGCTTGCTAAAGGCTACGGGCGGGCGGTGGCTGCGGGGACCGCGCGATCCTTGATGCCTCACTGCGGAGACAAGACCATTCACCGCTCCACGGGGCGGTGAATGGCCTTGTCCCTGTCCCCGCAGCGACTGCTATTTTTCTTTCCCCGTTTCGGCGGGATACCCGCGGCTAAATGCGGCTAGCCGCCTGTAACCGCCACCGTGTCATTCTCTAATGAAAACCTAAAGCCTAGGTGAGAAAATCTCCAGTAAAGGATCCTATCCCCAAATATAGGAATCACTTGGTTGCTCCTGCCAAGTTTCACCTGAAAGAAGGGTTAATGTACTTGATAGGGTGATTAAATAAATTATTTGAAGTATATACAAGAATATAAAACAAACCAACGAGACTAATGAGGAGCTCAGCCACCTGAGTCTGCTGACCCAGCTGGCATTCTGAAGACACCGAGGTTCAACATTAGCAAGTTTGCACAATTGCTGGCAAAAAAGTTTGCACTTTGATATATATATATATATATATATATATATTTTTTTTTATAATCTTTATTCATTTTCTTTTGTTACAACAAGTGTTTCATATAAACTTATTAGATACTTAAATATATACACTTGATATACATACTTATCATCTTCAAGTTTAACATTTTTTTTTAGAAAATTAATTTTATACAAATTTTATAATATTATGCAGTAAATCTAGATTTATATAATTTCTTTTGAATGTAGTATTCCCCCTCCCTCCCTCCCTCCCATTCAATCAATAATATTTAAAAACAACTTTATTGTAAATTCATTCAACATTGATATAGTGTGTAAATCAGAAATAAATTCCCATCTCATTCCCCTCTAATCAATTTTTATCTTGGGAAAAGTTAATCATTCATTACAAAATTCTGTTAATGGTCTCCATATCTTTTGAAATTTATTAATATATCCTTTTTGTGTTGCTATGGTAAGCTCCATTTTATATATGTGACAAACAGAATTCCACCAGAAAGTGTAATTTAATCTGTCATGATTTTTCCAATTCAATGTGATTTGTTGTATTGCTATTCCAGTTAAAATGAACAATAATTTGTTATTATTTGATGTTATTTGACTTTTTGTTCTCATTGTTGTTCCAAATAATATAGTATCATATGTCAAGGCTACTGGGTTTTCTAACATCCTATTAATTTGAGGCCAAATTGATTTCCAGAATGTTAAGATGAATGGACAAAAGAATAGAAGATGGTCTAATGTCCCAATTTCAACATGACAGTGCCAGCATCTATTAGATTTAGAGCTATCAATTCTATGTAAACGTGTAGGGGTCCATAAAGCTCTATGTAAAAGAAAAAACCAAGTTTGTCTCATAGATGCTGACACCGTACATTTTAACCTCCAAGACCAAAGTCGTGGCCATTGAGATGCACTAATTTGGTGCTTTATCTCAATGCTCCAAATGTCTCTAAGACCATTTTTTGGTTTTTTATTTATATATCCGGATATTAATTTATACCACTGTGCAGCTTCATGTCCTATTGAATTTATCTGGAAACACAAGAATTCCAAGCTGTGATAATTAGTAAGATTTTTCCATTCAGGGAACCCTTCCTGAATGGATTGCTTCAATTGCAACCATCTAAAATATTGTGTTTTATTAAGATCAAATTTATGTTGCAATTGTGAAAACTCCAGCATTTTACCATTTTTTATTATGTCGTCTAGAATACGAATACCTGCTATCATCCAGTTTTTCCAGATTATTTTGAAACCGCCTATTTTGATCTTGGGGTTTAACCAAATTGTTTGAGTTGTTGATTTACTAATTGGAATAGGAGTTAGATTACTTATATATCTTAAAGTTTTCCATGTATCCATGAATATTTTATGTTCTTTGTATAGCCTTGGCATTTTGATACTAACTACATGACTAAGACGTAATGGAAACATAAGTCTCCATTCTAGCCAAAACCAATCTGGGATATTTACAGTGGGCTCTGGGAGGATCCAATACATGCCTTGACGTAAAATATAGGCTTGATGATACCTATAAAAGTTGGGAAAATTTACCCCTCCCTCCGCAATTGGTCTTTGCAATGACACTAATGCAATTCTGGGGTTTTTTCCAAGCCAAATAAATTTTGTTAATATCTTATTTAATTTTTTATAAAAAGAATTTTGGAAGAAAACTGGTATCATTCCCATTTGGTAACAGACTATAGGCAATATCATCATTTTAACAGTTTGTATTCTTCCCCACCAAGATAAGTGTAAGGGGTTCCATTGCTCACACATCTCTGTCACTTTTTGTAATAAATTTTTTTCATTAATTTTCATTGTATCTTCCAAATTTTTTGTAATCCAAATTCCAAGGTATTTAATAGCATCTTCCTTCCAAACAAAAGAGAATGAATTAAATAAACTTTTTGTACAATGTATATTTAATGGAAGTATTTCTGATTTATTCCAGTTTATTTTATATCCTGAAAATTTTCCGAATTTTTCTATTAGTTCAAGTAGATATGGAATGGTAGTTTCCGGATTCCTCAAATATAATAGTAAATCGTCAGCATAAGCTGATATTTTGTATTCTTTATCTGAATGATTTATACCTTGTATCTCCTTTACTTGTTGGATTGCTAATATTAAGGGTTCTAAAACTATATCAAACAGTAAAGGAGACAAAGGACAACCTTGTCTAACTCCTCTTTGTAGATTAAATTTTTCTGAAAACATATTATTAATGTATAATCTAGCAGAAGGGGAGCTATATAATGTTTGTATCATTTGTGTGAATCCAGGACCTATACCAAACCATTCCATTGCTTGATACATAAATGTCCATTCTATTCTATCAAAAGCCTTTTCTGCATCTAAAGAAACAGCAAAAGTGGGCTCGTTCATTTTCTTTGTTAAGTATAACATATGGAATGCTAGTCTAGTGTTATGAGATGAATGTCTTTGAGCAACAAATCCTGTTTGAGACATACTTATAATATGTGGGAGAGCTTTAGCCAATCTTAACGCAAGGATTTTTGCTAATAATTTTCCATCTACATTTATTAAAGAAATTGGTCTATAGTTCGATACCAAAGTGGGATCTTTATTTGGCTTTGGCAAAACTATTGTTAATGATTCTGCCATAGTGCCATTTGTACAACCTTTATTAAGTTGATATTGAATAAGATTTAATAAATAGGGTAATAAAAAGTTTTGAAATGTTTTATAAAATTCAACTGTATAACCATCACCACCTGGAGCGGATCCAACTCTAAGGGATTTCAAAGCTGTTTCTAATTCTTTTAGTGATATTGGTTCTTCCATACTTCGTTTTATATGTTCAGGAACTTTTGGACCCTCTAATAATTTTAAGAATTCTAAACCTTCCTTTTCTTTATTTAAATAAGTCTCGGAAGAATAAAGAGATTTATAGAATTTTAGAAATTGTTTTAAGATTGGTTCAATTTGTGTAAGTGTTTCACCATTTTCATCTTTTATAGCAATTATTTTTGTTTTCTTTTTTTTCACTTTTAGATAATTTGCCAGTATTCTTCCCGACTTATTTGAGTTTCCATAATACAGTGCCTGCTGTGCAAATAAATCTTTTCTTATCATTTTTGATGATATTTCATTGTATTTACATTTGAGTTTTAACAGTTCTTGTTGTATAGAATATTCCCATTTTTCTATTAGTTTTAATTCTAAATTTTTAATTTCTTTTTCTAAATTAGAGTATTGTTTTTTATTTTGTTTGTTAAGATAAGCCGAATAAGAAATGATTTGTCCTCTTATTGATGCTTTAAATGCATCCCATAATATTTCTCTAGAGATTTCATCTTTATCATTCACTTGAAAAAAATCTTTCATTTTTATTTGAAAATTTTCACAAAATATTGGATCAGCAAGCAATGCATTATCAAACTTCCATATTGGTCTATTTGTATTTTGATCTGTGATCTTAATTTCAATCCATACCCCACCATGATCAGATAAAATAATTGGATCAATGGCAGCTTTTGTTACTTGATGTGCTAGGTGTTTTGATATAAAAATATAATCTATTCTTGAAAAGGAATTGTGAACATGAGAACAGAATGAAAATTCCCGTCCATTAAAATGAAGTATTCGCCAAATATCTATTAAATCACAAGTTTGTATTAAATTATCTAGTCCCATTGATTTCATATATCTACTTGGGTTTTTGTCCAATAGAGGATCCATAACAGCATTAAAATCCCCAGCTACTATTAGATTTGAAGTAGCCAGTGGCAATATCAATTGTTGAAGAGTTTTAAAAAATTCATTTTGGTTCGAATTAGGGGCGTATATATTAAACAACGTCATGGTAGTATTTCCCATATTCATTTCCACTATTATCCATCTTCCATTAATATCTGTTGCCTTTAATTTGAATGTAGCAGTACATTTTTTATTTACCAGAATAGCAACACCTGCTTTTTTCCTTGTAGCTGGTGAGAAAAAACAATGTTTGACCCAACCTCCTTGTAGTTTATTAGATTCAATATTTGAGAGGTGGGTCTCTTGTATAAAGCATAAATCCGCATTTTGCCTTTTTAAAAATAATAGAGCTTTTTTCCTTTTTATCATATGATTTAGACCATTAACATTTAAGGATATTATTTTAAGATCCATTTATGCATTTTTGATATATTTTCCTTAAAATTATATGAATTGTTTTTCTTAATTTTTTTCCCCAGTATTTAAAATATTTTAGAATATACACTTTTTCTTTTTTTCCCCATTCTCCATTATATTTCCCCCTTCCCTTCCCTCCCTTCCCTCCCCATTTTAATATGACCACTTGGATACGCATTTTGAGGTTAGGTGTATATAACTCCTACAAGCTATTAAAATATATAACTATATTTACTACCATTATTATTTATTTTATTTATTTATTTATTTTTTTTTTTTTTAATTATGTTTCTCCCTTTAAAGATGTTTTAATTTATTTTATTCTATTATAAATTCCCAATGTATAATTTATTTTTTTTTGAGTTTATTATTATGTTTTGGTTTGTATTGTATAATAAAGTAATTGTTTTCTAACAGTAAATTCTAAGTGGTGTCAAGAAATGTTTTCATTTTTAAATATTAAGTTTAAATTATATTCTTTCCCCTATCTTTAAGGAAATTATTACATATGACAACAATGTATACCACAAATTCAGTTAGATATGAATTAATTCAAAATGATGAATAATTGTAATTGAAATATTATAACTTATATTTTTAAGGCTTAGGTATATGTTTGAAGGCAGTCACAAAGGATGAACAGATTTCTCCTCAGTCCAACCTTCAGGAGATTATCTTTAACCTTTTCCCTTCAAAATAGTTATTAGTTACATTTTAGAATATCAAATCAAAGAGTAGGAAACTATTATATCCAGAAGAGCATTCCCTTTCTTTACAAAACCACTGCACAGTTTTCAGTGCAATCCGCGGTCATAACATCTCTGAATGTCTGTTACTGTCTTGGTCGTCGCCACAAATCGTATCTCGGTTCTGTAAAAAGGGCTTAACAAATAAATGACATTCCGGTAATATCAGGAATTATTCTCAGTTCTCATAAACCTCCTGTTTTATTTTGCGTCCCAAGCTGTTCATGTCCATTGCTATCTCAGTCTATTTTCAATCTGCATCCATTTCTTTTCTTTGTCTTTGATCCAATCCTTCGTTTGTCTCAAGTACGCTCATATCTTATCTCTCATCAGCATGACAAGACTGCATGTTGGATCCTTTTGACATGGATTCCTGTCATGTGTGTTTTGAAATGTATAGTAACCGGAAGTTTATTTATTAAAATTTTTCTTTTATCCAATACAAATTCGTTTTACTCAATATCCTACATTTGTCAAAGCAATTGGTGTCTTTTTTAATTTTGACGCCCCTAGCTTTCCTTATCCAATCAGTGACTTTCTTAATGTAAGGTCTTGAGTAAATATAAGTCCAATACTGCGCCATTCCACAATCTCATCTTTGGAATGTTTCCTGGCTCAGAGTTTTACATGTAAGTTTTTTGTATATATCTTTAAACATGAGCTTAAGAATTTTTTTTCAGTCTCGTTGTTTAGAATATTCCTGCAGTTTAATTCACAGTTCCATGTTCTTCTAATTCCTTTCAGTTGGAGTTGAAAGTTCTGTTTCTGTATCGAACTTTACACTTGTATTCTATATTTAATCTTTATGTTTTATTAATTTAAACATAATTATAAATATAAACACAAATATATTATTCGATAATAAGTTCTTGTTTAAGAGGACATTGGCTGTTCACATTGATCGAGGAAATCTTGAAGTTTTGTAGGATCTGAAAAATTTTGAGTCTTGTTAGCAATGGTAATTTTCATTACTGCTGGATACAGGAGGCCATATCTAGCCCCTAGAGCTCGCAGTTGGGGTCTCATGTCCAGGAATTGTTTTCTTCGTAGTGCAGTCTCTTTTGCAAAGTCAGGAACAATGTGGATTCTTGCATCCTGGCATTTAAGGTTTTTGTTTTCCTTTGCTAGCTGGCAGATTTCTACTGCTTGTTGGTGTCTCAAAAGTTTAAATATTAGAGTTCTTGGTCTTGATTGAAGGTTTTTATTCTGTGTTGGTATTCTGTGTGCTCTTTCTATTTCTAATGCAGATTTGAATTTTAAAGGTAGTATTTTAGGTAGAAATTGTTCCAGGAATGTTATAGGGTCATTTTTTTCTACCCCTTCCGGAATCCCGATGATCCTTAAATTATTCCTTCTTTCTCGATTTCGGCTGTCTTCCAAGTCTCTTTTAATTTCTTCAACTTCTTTCCATATTATTTTAGATTTTCTCATGTCTGTATTTAGTTGTTCTGTATTGTTTTCTAGGTCATTTATTTTATTTTCAACTATATCAACTCTTTTGGTGAGAATTGCAGCATCTTCAATTGCTTTTTTTAGTTTTTTATTGCTGTCTAATACTATTTCTTTAATTTGTCTCAACTCTTCCATGACGTCGGGGCTTTCATCCGATGGCAACGGAACTTTTGAGGGTGTGTTATTTGGCTCTGGTTTTGATCTTTTATTGCTGCTACCAATACCGGAACCACTTGCTTCTGAATCACATTTGTTTTGTTTTTTAGATGTCATCTTCTGTTATTCTTCTCTTCTCTTTATCTCAGCTTATCTTCACTGTCTCTTGGTATCAGTTTCAATATTCAATATTCAATATTTCAATATTATGTTGCTTGTCTTTTTTGTTTTGAGTATTCAATTTATGATGAGTGATTTTCTTTCAGGATTTGTTTCTATATTTTAAAATTTTTTCTTTTTTCAGTCTTTTTTCTTTTTTTCTTCTTTTCTCCTTTCTTGATTATCTGTCCCAATCTTATATTAGAACAGGCTCAAAACTTTTATTTCAATATTTTTAGAGCAACTGTCAGTTATTTGTCTCAAGTTCTATTGCTGTGAGTAAGCCTTATCTCAGCCTCTATGAAGGCAATAACATTCAATAATAGCAGCCTTTCTTTTCCTTAAATTTTTTAGATACTGCTGGTCAATCTTTTTACAGATTTATTTTGTTAAATCCGTTAGTCACTTTTTATTGTTGACACTTTGCATCAGCGCTGAAAAAAAAATCAATAATCCTCTTTTTTTTTTTTTTCCTTGCTCTCCTCTTATAAGCCCAATCGCAGCCCTTACTGAGGAGAGCAGTATTCCTTCCAGTATATTTGAAGTATATGTATAAGTATATGTTTTTTTTTTGTTTCCAGCGCCTCTCAATTACTTCGATATTATTTTTTTTTTTTCAGGTTAAAAACCGTTGGTCTTTTATTCTGTCATCTTTCTCACAGCCCAAGCGCTGAAGAGAAAGAAAAAGCCAACAATCTTTTATATCGGAATCTTTTTCAATTTCAGAAGAGGAGAGGAGATTGATATTATATTGTATTTATGTTTATATTAGTCATTCACAATTTTTGAAATTGGCAGCAAGGAAATAGTTTAAAAAAAAAAACCGTTGCCAAGTAGGTTTTACAGCAAACCTTACTTCATCTCCGGCAGAGGAGAGCTATTTCAAAACAGCTTATCTCCACAGGACGACAGGCACCAACCTCCTCATTTATTATTTATAAAGAATAAATTTTCATCCTTGTTGTTAGATAGCTCACCAGCAGTTTCAAACTCCGTCGATCTCCTGCTTTTTACACCTCTCTTCTCAGGATGTAAAAAACGGCACTTTCACTTTTAATTTTTCGTCTTCAAACGTCTCTCCGTCTCAGTTGAGGATGCGGATTTCAATTTATTACACCATCAAGATCATGGGAAATTATTTTTTTTGTAGTAAATTTCGTAAAATAAGCTTGTTTGTACGGAGCTTCTCCTTCACCCGACCGTCAGCATTCGCGTCCAAGCCACGCCCCCTATATATATATATATATATATATATATATATATAAAATAACTTTTTGTATGATAAATTCAAATTTTGAGAACTTTAAGCAGTGGCATCATTCGAATAACGTTGCTGAAAATCAAGTGATTGGCCCAATTTAGTGGTACTTATCCTGGTAGCAGCATCTGCTACCCTACCCAAATGCATAGCTTTGAATATCATGCAATTATATAAGCAGCTGTATGAATGTGTAAACTGAAGAACCATGGGGTGGAAGGAGATGTACATAGATGGATCAGAAGCTGGTTGGCGGGTAGGAGACAGAGGGTGGGAGTGAAGGGCCACTACTCGGACTGGAGGAAGGTCACGAGTGGGGTCCCGCAGGGCTCAGTACTAGGGCCGCTGCTATTTAATGTATTCATAAATGATCTGGAAACAGGGACGAAGTGTGAGATAATAAAATTTGCAGATGACACTAAACTATTTAGTAGAGCTCGGACTAAAGAAGACTGTGTAAAACTGCAAAGGGACTTGAACAAACTAGGGGAATGGGCAACGAGATGGCAGATGAAGTTCAATGTTGAGAAATGTAAAGTATTACATGTAGGGAACAGAAACCCGAGGTACAACTATACGATGGGAGGGATGTTTTTAAATGAGAGTACCCAAGAAAGGGACCTGGGGGTGATGGTGGACTTGACAATGAAGCCATCGGCACAGTGCGCAGCGGCTGCTAAGAAGGCAAATAGAATGCTAGGCATCATCAAAAAGGGTATTACAACCAGAACGAAAGAAGTTATCTTGCCATTGTATCGAGCAATGGTGCGTCCGCATCTGGAGTACTGCGTCCAATATTGGTCGCCGTACCTTAAGAAGGATATGGCGATACTCGAGAGGGTTCAGAGGAGAGCAACACGTCTGATAAAAGGGATGGAAAACCTTTCATACGCTGAGAGATTGGAAAAACTGGGACTTTTTTCCCTGGAGAAGAGAAGACTTAGAGGGGATATGATAGAGACTTACAAGATCATGAAGGGCATAGAGAGAGTAGAGAGGGACAGATTCTTCACACTTTCAAAAAATAAAAGAACAAGAGGGCATTCAGAAAAGTTGAAAGGGGACAGATTCAGAACGAATGCTAGGAAGTTCTTCTTTACCCAGCGTGTGGTGGACACCTGGAATGTACTTCCAGAGGGCGTGATAGGGCAGAGTACGGTACTGGGGTTCAAGAGGGAATTGGACAACTTTCTGCTGGAAAAGGGAATAGAGGGGTATAGATAGAGGATTACTGCACAGGTCCTGGACCTGTTGGGCCGCCGCGTGAGCGGACTGCTGGGCACGATGGACCTCAGGTCTGACCCAGTAGAGGCATTTCTTATGTTCTTATGTTCTTAGTGTGGTACACATTCAAGTTTCTTATACAATTATCCCCCAAATATTCAATTTTAATGTCCATGCTATTTTCTTTTGTATAATAATTTGATACCAGTTTGCAGAGCCTTCCTGTAACTGACCTTATAATATTTACAGTGCCAAGAAAAGAAGAGAAATATTCAGATACTTATTGTGATGATGCAAAGGTTAATTATGTCTGTGCATTATGTGTGTGTTGATTTACTACCAACACTTTCAAGTTTTTTAATTTTATACTCTGTGGTAAGGAGAGTTTCTGGAATTACTGAGCAGTGCTTTCCCCATAGCTTTATGTATTTAAAAATATTTCTAGCCTGCCTATAAAATATTTAAGCAAGTTGCAGTAAAACATGAACCAAATGAAAAAAATGAACCAAATCACGATAAACATAAAAATATCCTGCCAGAAACAAACGTGTTTAAAAAGTATGCTCACTCTCTGACCTACTGGCCTGCCTAATAAGACTGTATAAACACCTAGGGCTCTTTTTACTAAGGTGTGCTAGTGTTTTTAGCGCACATACAAGATTAGCGTGTGCTAGCCGAAAAATTACCGCCTGCTTAAAAGGAGGCGGTAGCGGCTAGCACGCATGGCAGTTTAGCACGTGCTATTCCGTGCGTTAAGGCCCTAATGCACCTTTGTAAAAGGAGTTCCTAGTAAAGAGCTCAGATGAGCACAGGAGCAATTAACTTCAGAAAGCTGCTTCCATATCTAAATGGGATAGTATTGCATGGTTTTTTCCCCATGTACAATATTTTGAAATTGCTGGTCCCACTGCTCATGGAAGAACATACACATGCAGTCCACCAGCTTTACAAGAGGCTCTAATTAGACAGAGCTTCTTGTAAAATACCATAAAAATTCTTCGTGTCTTGACTCAGATGTGTGAATTCACTTCTCGATATACTTTCTAAAATCTTCTCTTTATGTTCAAAAACAAGCATTACTTTTGTTGGCAGATCCTGTAGATCCTAGCTAGAGTAATTGACAATTTAAGGTAACATTGTTCACCTAAACAAATTTCACTGAATTTGTTTTTTTACAGAGATGGGGGCCTTGATAATCTCATTGATGTAAAAAGTCCTACAGGGAACCGTGGTAAAATGTAAGTATTCCAGTGTGGCCATTTCTCTCAATGAAGGAGAGTAAATAGGGGAGTGCCACAGGGGACCAGTGCTATTTAACTTATTTATAAATGATCTGGAAATTAGAACAATGAGTGAGGTGATTAAATTTGCAGATGACACTAAGGGCTCATTTTATCAAGCTGCGCTAGTGGGGTTAGCGCGTCAGACATTTCATCACGCGCTAACCCCAGCGGCCGTCTGAAAAACTAACGCCTGCTCAATGCAGGCGTTAGCGGCTAGCGTGGCAGGCAGTTTAACGTGCGGTATTACACATGTTAAACCCCTACCGCAGCTTGATAAAAGGATCCCTAAATTATTCAAAGTTGCTAAAACACATGCAGACTGTGAAAAATTGCAGGCAGACCATAGGAAATTTGAAGACTTGGCATCCAAATGGCAAATGAAATTTAATGTGGACAAATGCAAAGTGACATACATTGGGAAGAATAACTCAAATCATAGTTACCAGGTCCACCTCGGGGGTCAGCGCCCAAGAAAAAGATCTGGGTGTCATTTTAGACAATACACTGAAACTTTACACCCAAATGTGCAGCAGCAGCCAAAAAAGCAAACAAGACTATTAATGTTATAATGCCTCTGTATTGCTCCATGGTGCGACCTCACCTTGAGTATCTCATTCAATTCTAGTCACCTTATCTTACAAAAAGAGCGGAACTAGAAAAGGTTCAAAGAAGAGTGACTAAGATAGAAACATAGAAACATGATGGCAGATAAAGGCCAAATGGCCCATCCAGTCTGCCCATCTACATTAACCAATATCTCTTCTTCTCTCTAAGAGATCCCACGTGACTATCCCAGGCTTTCTTGAAATCAGACACAGTCTCTGTCTCCACCACCTCTACAGGGAGACTGTTCCATACATCAACCACCCTTTCTGTAAAAAAGTATTTCCTTAGATTACTCTTGAGTCTCTTAACTTCATAAATGGGATGGAACCCCTGTTGTATGAGAAAAAACGAAAGAGGTTAGGACACTTCAGCTTTCAAAAGAGATGGCTGAGGGGTGATATGATTGCTTTGTTATAAGAATATTGATAGGTTTTAGCTGCATGGTGTCTTTATAATGCATATCAGTTTATTGGCCTCTGTCTCTATCTGCTGGTTGACTGGCATAACCCATCTATTCTGGATTGGTCTGATTGGACTCAAGGAAAGAAAATTAGCAGATAAGGCCAAATATTCCTTATAAAAACATAGTCAATGGTGCATGAATATGTGATCAGTATGGACAGAAATAAAAAGTGAGAATTCACTATGAAGCTGCTTAGCTAGCTTTGTATAAATTATAGATATTTCATTTAGAAGTCTTGGCCCTCATTTTAAAGCATCCCCAAATGTAAATAGTATCTTTTATACTTGTAGATTGGCATATATGTGTAAAGGCAATTTTAATAATTGGGCTATATACTGTTGAGCAAGTCTACTATGTCTGCCTAGCAAGGGACTGTGATTAAGAGCATGGAGAAGGAGTCACTAGGATGGGTCAAATATACCAACATGTAGTGCCCATTTTAGAAGGGAATAGACATGGACATGAAAAAATATCCACATCGGCATTTATACTTGTCCTGTAGCACAAATAAGTGCCTGCTGGAAGGGAATGTGCAAAAGCCAAGGTATTCCCCCCTTCATTCCAAGCCTTTCCACTCATTTGATTTCATTGAGCAGTATTTCCAGTGGCAAAGACTCCTACACTTCACCTGTGGCAGGTTCAGAAATGGTGAATGGCCACATTACGAACAGAGTGTGGTTGTGCATGCTGTACTTTAGAGATAACTTTGGTAGGGACAGTTGGCCCTTATGTCAGCTGGAAGCAGAGGTAAGCAGCAAGAATCTTAAAATCTACAAGTTCTGAGTTGCATACAAATCTGACTTAAGAACCGCTTTAAAAATGTAACTCGTTATTAACCCATGGACTGCCTGTACTCATCTAATTCCTCCCTCAACATGACTAACATTCTGTTCCCTACAAAACATGTCCACCCGTTCAGATCCCTCTGAAATATTCATACCCAATTTGCCCCCACACACACATCCAGACCTCTTCCGATTCCCCTGAAGCAAGGACTCCCACCCTCCACTCAGTTCTACCTCTCGCTTTTACAGGGGGGTCCCTTGTGTCTAGTGGGGAAGAGGAGTGAGCCTCAGTCACTTCTTCTCTATCACCGTCCTGAAGGGCCAGCTTCAAAATTGTGCTTGCAACCTTTAGTGATAGCCTTGCAGTACTGCCATGCTCTTCTTACACAATAGACATCAGGACCTCTAGTAAGAGCTGGGATTAATAGATGGGGAGTGGGGCCCTTATCTAGAGGGGGATCGGAAAGGGTCTGGATGTTAGGGAGGATCATAAGGGGTGGAGGTGTTGAGGAGGATCAGAAAGGTGGACATGTTGGAAAGAGGGATCAGAAGGTGGGTTTTTCTATTGAGGGTGAGTGATGGAGGGTGAAGGCATGGCTAGTGTTGGAAGTAGCATTTTCAAGAAGGTACTCCCCCATATTTAAATGGGTAGTACTGTATGCTTTTTTTCCCCAAATACAGTTCTCCTCCTACTTTACAAGAGGCTCTTTGTTTGGCAGAGTCTTTTGTAAAATACTATGGGAATTCTTCATGTATTGACCTGGATGTGTGAAGTGTGATGTCCCCTTTCAGCGTTTTAGAAATAATAAATAGTAGTAGTACTAATGTACTTTCTAAAATCTTCCTTTTCATCTTCTTTTTTTTTTTTTTTAATTCTTTATACAATAAGTGTAACAGCATATCTAACATTTTAAACTCAGATACAACACTTAATATTCTGTTAAAATCCACATCAGAATTTATCCCCCCCTCCCCCTAATCAATAACATTCTTTAAATTCAAGAAAACCTACCATAACCCCCATTCCTATATACCTTAATTTAAATAATCAAACCAAAATACCCTTCCCCCCTCCCCCACCTTGGACATGCATATTTAAGGGGAAAAATAATATTCAATCATTACAATATTTTGTTAATGGCTCCCAAATATCCTGAAATTTTCTAAAATTCCCTTGCTGTGTGGCTATTGTCCTTTCCATTTTATAAATGCAACATTAAGAATTCCACCAGAAACTGCAATTCAGTCTCTCCCAGTTCTTCATCTTCTAAAACAAGGATTACTTTTGTTTCATATAGGTCTTAGAGTAATTGACATTTGTGGATAACACTTTTCACATACCCTGATTTCTTTTTTTTTTTTTTTTTAATAGAGATGGGGGCCTTGATAATCTTATTGATGTAAAGATCCCTACAGGGAACCGTGGCAAAATGTAAGTTTACCAGTGCGCATTGATTTCTCTTTCCTGCTTGCTGGTTTGAAAGTGATCATGGTTCTCCAGTTTCCCTCTTCATGTACTTTCTAAAATCTTCCCTTTTTCTTCAGAAACAAGCATTGCTTTTGGCTCATGTAGATCCCAGCTACAGTGGCGTACCAAAGGTGGGGTGGGGGTGGTCTGCCCCTTTTACAGGGAGTTCGGGGGTGCTGGAGAGGTCATGGGTCTGTGATCTGCTTGTGTGCAGCCGCCAGCTCTGCCAGCCACCTCTCCCTTTGAATTCAACTTCCTGTTATGGGATGGGGGACCAGCAGAGCCAATGGCCACACGCAGGTAGCCTTCAACCCCATGACCTGGAAGAGGAGGGTACTCTGGCCAGAGGAGGGGGTGCTTCTCCCTGGATTCTCACCCTGCCAGGTATTCCAGTGCCTAGCTAGAATAATTGACAATTGAAGATAACTTTGTTCACCTATCCTGATTTTACTGATTTTTTTAATTTTTTATTTTATAGAGCTGGTGGCCTTGATAATCTCATTGATGTAAAAAGCCCTACAGGGAACCGTGGTAAAACGTAAGTCTTCCAGAGTAATTTGATTTCTCTTTGCTGCTTGCTGGTTTGAAAGTGGTTTTAATTCTTACATGTGGATCGGGGGGGGGGGGGGGGTTGGCTTTCTATTAATAATATATATGAATGATAAGATATTATATTCATGTGGTATATTTTTTGTTGTATATGGAAGTGGGAGGGGGTGGGGGATATATCTTTTTGTTATATGATATGGTAGATTTTCAAATGATATTGTATTCTAATTGTCTGATATTTACTGTACACTTGTTGTGAATTATAAAATGAATAAAGAATTAAAAAGAAAAAAAAAGAAAGTGGTTGTGGGTCTCCAGTTCCCTTCTCCATGTACTTTCTAAAATCTTCCCTTTATCTTCAAAAATAAGCATTATTTTTGTCCCATGTAGATCCTAACTAGAGTAATGGACAATTGAAGATAGCATTATATTTATTTATTGAGATGTATTAACCACCTTTATGAAAAGATTCACCCAAGGCAGTATACAGCAGGTGTAATTCAACATAAAATTTACAATTTTGTGAACAACATAACAGTAGTAAAAAGACCAAATATAAACATAAATACAATGAATAAGGTAAAGTCAAATTCAGTAAACTGAAACTTATTAATAGGACTACCATGAAACCATTTCAAAAATATACTTAACAGCACTGAAATTCAAATAAGAGAGTTTTATTGTTGAAATTCTATTTTACAAATATTTGTATTTTATACTGTACACTTCTCCCTCGGTATTCGCGGGGGTTAGGGGCAGAGCCGGAATCACGAATAACTTGGTGCCGGCTCTGACCCACCCCCGGACCTTACCTGGTGTCTCCGCCTCCAATCGCCTCCTTCCATTTGCAGGGGCCAGTGCGGGTGTTTCGGTCTCCTCTTTCCCCACTTCGGTGTTGGGCCAGGCAGAGTGAAGATTGTTCCTCTCTGGGCTGGGCAGCCTGTGCCGGCCTTACCTGATGGTTTAGCAGGCTTTCAGGGCAGGACGCTCAAACCCCGTGCAGATCGCCAATAGGAAATGGCTGCCGTGAGCGCCCATAGTCTGTCAAGACTACAATGGGAGTTCATGGCAGCCATTTCCTATTGGCGATCTGCGTAGGAAGATTGCTCCTGCCCCAAAAGTCCTCTAGACCACCAGGTAAGGCCAGGATGCTGGTGGGAAGGTGGGAGGGAGGCGGGGAAGGCCCAAAACAAAGCTTTCCCCCCCCCTAAAAAAAAAAATCACGAATAACTGAATCCGCGGATGCTGAAACCGCGGATTCGGAGGAGGAAGTGTATTATTGTATTTCGCTGATTGTCCAGCTCTTTTTAGTGTAAACTGCCTAGAACTTTTGGTTATGTCGATATAAAAGAATAAAGTTATTATTATTATACTAAAAGGTTGACATAATACTTAAGAACTTCTAATAAGCACAAATCAAAATATTCAAATAACATAGATATGATGCTAATGTTTTTCTATAATATAGTTTATCCTGTCAAATGCAGATATTTGATAGGGACAAAATGGATGGTACAGTGTGCGTTGGGATAAACAGATGGGTGGCTAAACTCAAGGCAAGTTTTTTATGCAGTTAAACAAGGTATAAGGAACTGATTTAGTTAGTGTGTATGGCAAGCTAGTCCTGGTGCAGAATGAGCATATAGTCAATCACCCGATGTATTAAAGGTTTGGGTGAAGAGCCAGGCTTTCACATGCTTTCTGAAGTAGAGGTAGTCTGGAGTTAGATGTAGTCTCTGTGGGAGTAAATTCCAGAGTATGGTGGCTACTTCTGAGAAGGCTCGCTGATCACCTACCCCGATTTCACTGATTTTTTTTTTTTTTTAATAGAGATGGGGGTCTTGATAATCTCATTGATGTAAAAAGCCCTACAGGGAACCGTGGTAAAACGTAAGTCTTCCAACTTAATTTCATTTCTCATTGCTGCTTGTTGGTTTGAAGATACCTGTGGTTCCTTAGTTACTGATTTCGTACAAATGACAGTCATTTTAGTGATAGATTGATAATGTTCTCTTGTATCCTAGATCTCATTTGGTATTGATACTTACCATTTGATTATGTACATGTTTATGCCATACTGCAGGGTCAGCATTAGGAGGAGGCAAACAGGGAAACCACAGCTCCAGGGGGCCTCGAGGTCTGGGCAACCTTTTTCCTTCTCCCCACCACGGTCCATCTCCCTCCCTTCCCTTCTCATTCTTCTTTATAAATTAATCTCCCTTTTCAGAGGGGCATTGGTGCGGCAGCTGCAGAGAGCTTAAAAGAATGGCTGCCACGAAGCTTTCCCTCTGCTGCGATCCGCCCCCCCCTCTAATGCTATTTCCTGATTCCTGGGCAGATCACAGCAGAGGGCAGCTGCTGCACAGAGGCTCCTTTGAACAGGGAAAACGATTGTTAAAGAGGATGGGAAGGTGAGGAGAAGGGAGGGAGATGGACCTTGGTAGGAAGAAGGGGAAGAGATGCTTACCTCTAGAGCTCTTTTATGTCAGCACAGTGGTGGAGGTGGGGAGGAATGAGAGAGAAAGGGAAACGCTTGGCCAGAGGTGGGGGTAGAGGACTAGAGAAAGAAATTATGGGCCCAGAAACAAAGGGGAAGGAAAGGGAGGGGGGAGAGATAGGTATATAGATGGTGGATAATGGGATGGAGCAATGGAAGAGAATGGCAGAGATGTTAGACCCAGGGAGGCAGGCCTGGGGAGAAGATACTGGTGGAAGTACAGTCTGAAAAAGAGAGAAATATGTTAGAGCAGGGGATGAGAAGGGAGAAAGAAGAAGAAATGTTGGACCTGCAAGTGAGAGGAAGGAAGGAATAAATGCTAGATCATGGGGCGAGAGGAGGTAAGAACATGAGGAAAGAGAGTAGGAATAATGTTGGATCATTAGGGGTGCAGAGAGGAGGATGTGAGATGATGGACTGTGGGGAAAAGGGTCAGGAGGGAAGAGAGATGGGATAGGAAGATGGTGGAGAAAAATGAACAAGGAGATAATAATAATAATAATAATAATAATAACTTTATTCTTATATACCGCCAACAATCTTGCGACTTCTAGGCGGTTTACAATAAAAGAAACTGTAAATACAATCAAGTGAAACTTTACAAACAGCTAATTAAAGAGTATAGCAGTATATATTTCGTACAACGAATTAGAGAATATAGCAGTGTACATCTGATAACATTAATAATGTTAACGTCAGTTTGTGTGTTGCAAGGCCAGGAAGTGCCAAGTTGTTTACACAGAAGTAGAAATATTCCGTAAGTTCATAGAGTGTTCATATTTAGCGAATAGGGGTTGGGGTTAGCAGTTTGCACGTTCAGGTATGTGGTGATGTTACGAGGGGGGTTGATGTTCCGGTTCGTTACCTAGGTATTTCAAGAATAGGTAAGTTTTTAGGTGTTTCCTGAATTCTTCATAGTTGTTTGTGTGCATAATTAATTTTTCTAGGTCTTTACCCCATATGGCTGCTTGATATGATAGCAATTGTTGATGGTGTCTCTTATATTTGCACCCTCTAGCTAGTGGGGAGACAAATTTCATGTGTGTTTTTCTTACATGTCTGTTGGTTGGGAATGAGAAGAGGTCTATAATGTATTTTGGGGCTAGACCATTTAATACTTTGAAGCAGAGACATCCTAGCTTGAACTTCGTGCGCGCCTCCATCGGCAGCCAGTGTAGGAGTCGGTAGGAAGGGGTTATGTGATCGGACTTCTTCAGCCCGAAAATCATCCTGACTGCTGCATTTTGTATCAGTTGTAGTCTTTGCATTTGCTTCTGGGGGATTGTCAGATGGGTGATGTTGCAATAGTCCAGGTGGTTTAGTATTAGGGATTGTACTAGAATTCTGAAAGCTGAAGTGTGGAAGTACGCCTTAATGGACTTAAGTTTCCAGAGAGTGAAAAACCCTCTTTTGATTAAGGAGTCTATGTGGTCTTTCATGGTTAGTCCTTGGTCTAGTATTACTCCTAGAATCTTCATCGTTGGTTGAATGGGGTAGTTTAGATTGTTAATGTGTAATGGTATTGTCGTATTCTGTGCGTGTGGCGAGGCTATGAAGAATTTAGTTTTTTCTGAATTGAGCTTCAGTTTGAAATCTGTGGTCCATTGATCCATCGTGTTTAGCGCTTCAGTTGCTGTGGGGGTGATTTCAGAGGGGGATGTTGTAAACGGGATTATGATTGTGAAGTCGTCTGCATAACTGAATACTTTTATGCCTCGCTGGGTTAGCTTCGTTCCTAGTGAAGCTATATAGACGTTGAAGAGTAGTGGGGATAGTGGGGACCCCTGTGGAACGCCTGATGGGTTTCTCCATGTTTTAGAGAGGTTGTAATTGAAGCGAACTTGATAGGTGTGGGTCGTAAGGAAACCTCAGAACCAGTCCAGCACTTCGCCTCCTTTGCCGATTGAATCTAGACATTGTAGTAGTTTTTGTGATCTACCAAGTCGAATGCTGAGCTCATGTCGAATTGCATCACTAAGGCTTTGTGGCCCTTACTAAATAAGTTACGTAGGTAATCTAAGATTGCTGCTATCACCGTCTCAGTACTGAACAGAGGTTTGAAGCCTGACTGGGTTTCATGTAGCAGTGAGAACCGATCTAGGTAGTCCATCAGTTGGGTTTGTACCAAGCCTTCCATTATTTTTACGAAAAATGGGATAGATGCTACTAGTCTATAGTTGGTTGCTGAAGTTAGGGGTAGTTTGTGATTTTTTGGGATTGGGGTGATTATAATGTGACCGTTTTTTGATAGGAATTTTCCATTTTTGAAATTGTTGGACATATGAGTCCATAGTGTTATCTTAAAGTCTAAAGGGGCTGCTTTCATTATGTTGGGTGGACAGGGATCTAGGATGCAGTTTGATGTGGTATATTTGTTGTAGAGTTTTATGAAGTTATTCCATTCTAGGTCCTGAAAGGAGTTCCAATACATGTCCACTGGTGTTTCGTTTTCGTGTATGTTGGCTATTTGCTGTTCATCTGTGTTATTTGTTGGGCAGTTGTTCCTTAGGTTCACAATTTTTGAGTTAAAGTGTTGTGCTAGATCGTCTGCTGATGGAAGTTTTATGTCGTGCGTTGATTGACTGTGGCGTGTGGTGTCAAATAGATTTTTTACTAGATTGAACAATTCATGAGTGTTAATTCCTTTTGCACTTGTGTTGGATGTGTATATTTTGGATGAGTAGAATTTTTTCCTTTTTTCTTTTATCAGTTGTTTATATTCCTTTATGTTTGATCTCCAATTATTCCTGTCGGATATTTCACCTGATTTGTTCCAGATCCTTTCTAATCGTCGTATTGATTGTTTCATTTTTTGTAGTTCGGAGTCGAACCAGTTGTTATATTTATTTGAGCGGTTTGTTCTGTTTTGTTTGGGAGCTATTTTGTCTAAGATAGTTGTGCTTGTTTTTGACCATTGTTCCCAGAATTCACCTTCTTCATTCATCTCCTCGCGCGCTTCGTAGTGGGCCCAGTATTCCTCTGGGTTAAAGTGGCCCCTTGTGAGATGTTCTTTTTTTATCCTTGGGTGAGTTTTTACTTTAGTTTGGTTCCAGTTTAGATTAAAGTAATAGGTGTAGTGGTCGGACCAGATGTCGTGGTTCCAAATGCCGTTTGATATGGAAATAGTGGGATTTAGGATTTCTTTTGTGGACATAGCTACTAGATCTAGCTGGTGGCCTTTTTCATGGGTTTGTGTGGGTGAAGGAAGATTGAAGTTGAGTGAGGATAGGAAGTTTTTAAAATCTTTTGTGTCGGGATTTTTCTTGTTTTCTAGATGTAGGTTTGCATCTCCTGCTATAATATTGTAAGACGGAGTAATTGAGTTGTGTAGGATGAATTCATAGAAGTCTTCTCTGGCCTTTGACCAGCATTTTGGCGGTATATAAAATAGAATATAGGAGAGGTACTCTTCTAGGTCCTTATTGCTAATCTTGCATGCTAGTGTTTCTAGTTGGTTGGTTATCTTGGAGTCAACTAATTCTAGTTCGAGTTCTTCCTTGAGGATGACTGCTAGTCCTCCCCCTCTGCGGTCTTCACGGTTTAACATGTGAATTTTGTAGTTATCTGGTATTAGGTCATTTAGTATTGGGTCCTCTCCTGATAGTAACCATGTTTCCGTTAGAAAGAGGCAGGCTATCTTTTTGTGCACGATCCAGTCTTTGATTAAGAAAGCTTTGTTCCTTACTGATCTGGTGTTAAGGTAGGCGCAGGGAATGGAGGTAGTTGTGTTGAGTGTGGTGGGTGTATTGATTTTGATGAGTTTTATCTCCCTTGGTCTTTTTTTGAGGGTACGGTGAGGTCTGTTATTACTTGTGATCGTTTTAATATGATTTACTCTTTCTTCCTGTTGGTTAATTAGGAGCCTAATTGGTGTATCAGGTTCATGGGCGGAGTGTAGCTTTGGATAGAGTGATATAGCTTTTTTCACATTGTTGCATAGCAAATATATCAGTAGGATTGATAAGAGCTTCATGATTGCTGATTTGGAATCCTTCTACTATTGACTTATGTTGGTTTTCTGTCTATGCAGGCTTTCTGTCTTTATCAGTAAATTCTCTTGTAAAGGATTGCGAATAAATTATTATAGGATTGTGGAGGATTTGAATGGGGTAATAGTCGGTGATTGGCGGGGGGAGGAGCGGGGGTTCCGCGCTCCTTACCTTGTTGAAGGTCAGCGGATGATCCGGTGGAGCGGTCTTTAGGGCGAAAGTGTTCCTCTCAAGTGCTCCCCTCAGGTGCTCCACGAAGGCGCGCGCCGAACGGCGGTGCGCCGTTGGCGCTGGATCAATTTAAATATTAGATGTCCTCCTGCGGGATCGGGGGGGCGGAGCAGGGCTCCCACGCCGGCCCGGTCGAGCTGGGTAGTGCTGTGCGCTGGATCAATTTAAATATTTGATGTCCTCCTGCGGGATCGGGGGGGCGGAGCAGGGCTCCCACGCCGGCCCGGTCAAGCTGGGTAGTGCTGTGCGCTGGATCAATTTAAATATTAGATGTCCTCCTGCGGGATCGGGGGGGGGCGGAGCAGGGCTCTCACGCCGGCCCGGTCGAGCTGGGTAGTGCTGTGCGCTGGATCAATTTAAATTTAGATGTCCTCCTGCGGGATCGGGGGGCGGAGCAGGGCTCCCACGCCAGCCCGGTCGAGCTGGGTAGTGCTGTGCGCTGGATCAATTTAAATATTAGATGTCCTCCTGCGGGATCGGGGGGGCGGAGCAGGGCTCCCACGCCGGCCCGGTCGAGCTGGGTAGTGCTGTGCGCTGGATCAATTTAAATATTAGATGTCCTCCTGCGGGATCGGGGGGGGCGAAGCAGGGCTCCTACGCCGGCCCGGTCGAGCTGGGTAGTGTTGTGCGCTGGATCAATTTAAATATTAGATGTCCTCCTGCGGGATCGGGGGGGGCGGAGCAGGGCTCCCACGCCGGCCCGGTCGAGCTGGGTAGTGCTGTGCGCTGGATCAATTTAAATATTAGATGTCCTCCTGCGGGATCGGGGGGGCGGAGCAGGGCTCCCACGCCGGCCCGGTCGAGCTGGGTAGTGCTGTGCGCTGGATCAATTTAAATATTAGATGTCCTCCTGCGGGATCGGGGGGGCGGAGCAGTGCTCCCACGCCGGCCCGGTCAAGCTGGGTAGTGCTGTGCGCTGGATCAATTTAAATATTAGATGTCCTCCTGCGGGATCGGGGGGGCAGAGCAGGGCTCCCACGCCGGCCCGGTCGAGCTGGGTAGTGCTGTGCGCTGGATCAATTTAAATATTAGATGTCCTCCTGCGGGATCGGGGGGGCGGAGCAGGGCTGGTCATGAGGAACATAGGGAGAGGAGATACTGGACTACAAGAATGGAGGGAGGGGATATACAGGAAATTATAAAATCATGTGGGAGAGACTGGGGGAAGGAGATGAATGAGAGGAGGATGGTTAGTAAGTATTAAGGTAGAAATTTGGTAATGAGGAGTAGAGAAGAGGATAGTGAGTTGAAAGATAGAAGGAAATAAGAGGCTATGAAATAAGTGAGATGGGAAATAGGAGAGTTGGAGCATGAGAAAGGGAGATGGAAAGTTGGTAGGTAGCTGTAAAGTAAAAAGAAGGAGAAGGGTGAAATTTGAGTGGCTGGAGAGGCAGGAGAGAAAAAAAGAGAAGAGCTAAAAAGGAAAGGTCAATATATTAGAAACAGGTATAATCAAGGAATGAAACAAGACAGGAGAGAGGAGAAAAGACAAATGGACAGCAACCACTGGAAAGGGATTATTAGAAGAGAAAGGAAAGCAGAAGAGACAAAATGAGACCAACATGATGGAAAAATAAAATGTCAAGACAACAAAGGTAGAAAAAAGAGTTTTATTTTTAATTTATTAACTGGAATATGTTGGTTTTGGGATATGTATAGCACAGATCTTTATATTGTGTTCAGTAGCTTACCAAAGCTGATGTGGGGGAGAGAGTGGGCAGTGTCCCTGAGCTCAAGTGGGTAGCAGGCAGCAAAATTTCTCCTTGCTCTCTCCTAAGCCCCCTGCCCAAATACAAAATCTGGCATCTGAAGATCTCTCCTTCCAGACCAGCAACCAGAACTCTCCAAGCTCTGCAGCTGGAGGCAGCTTGGGGGTCACTGCTGTTAGCTGCAGAGCTTGGAGATTTCTGGCTGCCAAACTGGAGGAGGTGGTCTTCAGCCCAGGATCCCTGTGTATTCAGTACAAAAAAAAGTGCATATCTTTTTATTTCTCCAGTGTTGAAGTATATGCTGAGTTTAATTTCTTGGGGGTTTCCAGTTCATTTCTATTTCTATTTGTGAATTCTTGTTCTGTATTTGGTAAAGGTGTTTTGTGTGTGAAGAAGTCATTTAAAGTTTTATGTGTAGTAGTAATGGCACATGGGAAGATTGGGGGAGGGAGCAGGTCCTGCATATTGTTATCATTAGGTCTCTGACTTTGATTTCATATTTTCATTGAGCTCATTGATGACCAAAGTGGACTATGACATCAGATAAAATTAATAAGGCACATAAAGTCTGATTTTATAAAGCATAATAGTTTTTGTCGGGAACTTTTTTGGAGCTACTGAGTGAGTCCTTAGCGGGAAAGAGCTCCTGAACACCCTTTTTTAAAAAAATCTTACTCCTCTCATTTGTTTTTACCCTTTGCCTCTCCTTACCTGTAAATCACAGTCATTGTAGTAAAGAATTGCAGTTTTTCATGATTGATAATGTTGTTATGCAACCTATGAAGAGTATCAAGGAAAAGTACAAGAAAGGGAGAGTTGAAGATGAAATTTGTATTTATTGGAATTCATCATTGTTTATTGAGATTTATATACCACCCCTCGCTTTACCATCAAAGCAATTTAAAATATAAATATAGAGAAAAGAATTCCAAAATTTGATAAATGAGAAGAACACTTCACAAACAGACATTAACCACCATTATGAAGAGATTCACCTATGTTACAATAGATCAGTCTGTCGACTTTCAAGTCTGCACGAGAGCCATATTTCTTAGTCAAGGTACTAGAGTTGTGGCTGGGCCATTTCTGTCTTTCTTGTAGCCAAATAAGTAGGAGTGTTTATCATCAGAAAATGCTCCTGCACCTTGGGGCCGATATTCAGACTATGAAAGTTAGCCGGGCTGACTCCCACGGTTGGCGCTGAGCCTAGATTTTCAGTGCCAGATCATTTCTGGTGACCAGCACTGAATATCCAGTTTATTTTTGGTTACTATAAACTTAGCCAGCTAAGTTGATATTCTGGCCAGTTAAGTTTATAGCAACCAAAGATATACCAGCTATTTAAGCGGCTTGATTTAGCTGCTAAACATAGCTGACTAGCATCTCTTACCCACTACTTGTGCTGGCCTCATTCTTCCCTCTGACATCACTTCCTGGTCCCTGTAAACAGGAATCAGAGAGGGATGAGGCCAGCTGCTCGTGTCTTGTGTAGATTTGAAGAGTTATGGAGAGGGGAAAGAGGAGAGGTGCCGGTGCCCTGCCAAGATGGCACCTGGGGCGGTCCACTCTGTTGCTCCCCTCCCTCTTCTTTACTATACCAGTGATTACTCAAGTTCTTTGATTTCTATTTATTTTTATAGTGATGGGGGTCTTGACAATCTCATTGACATCAAACACCCTACAGGGAAAAGTAGTACGGGGTAAGTATTTGGGTGCAATTTCTGTCTCTGTCACTCTCTTTTGTTTGATTAGTGGTTGAAGGTGGTTGTGGTCATTCAGCTACTGACTGTAGTGCAAATGATGTTCATTTTGGTGATGGATTTCAGTCTTGAATACTTCATGAAGTTATGCTGTACCATAAGGATAATTTAATGTTAGACAAATGAGCAATAAATCACCTGATCATGAACATGAAAGGCTGAAGGAAGGGCAAATACCAAAGGCTATGTATGAAGGCCCTCAAAAGGAGCACCTGTGTTAGTTTTAGAAGAGTTAATGTAAATGAGAATTTGGGATGGCTGTCTTTCCAGCAACGTACAGTGCGAGGATCAGGAAGAAATCAAAGAAAGACTGACATTTTTTAAACAAAAATTTGTATTTTGATTTGTCTGGGTTGTAAATTTGATATACTGCCTTTCTGTTGTACCACTCATGTTTTTACCCACATTCAAATTATATACAGGTTCTTTGTCACTAGTTGGCTCGCAATTTCAGTTTATTGTACATGTGGTGAACTCTACTCTGGATTTTTGTGAAGAAATGTGCAGAAATATACTTCAGAGGCTGGGAGATCTGCTTTCGAGTTTTCCTCATGCTGTTTAGATTTTTTTTTTTTTTCAGGTCTACTTTGAATTTTCTATATCTGCTGCTAAGGGAAATCTTATGGGGTCAATATTTAAAAGCAATAATTTAGATAACAGCATTTATCTAGATAGCAGGTGCTGTTGACTGCAATATTTGGAAGTGCTAACTCAGGTGCCCACATTTATGTACATGTTACACATGCTACATGTATGTGCATATTCATGAATGCAAAAATTCTGCATAAGCCCTATTCCTCAAATATTTTTTTAACTTATATAGTGTGCACGTGCAAGAGAAGTATATATAGGGGCGAAGCATGGATGGGACAAGGACAGGGCTCCCATTTTCATGCATAATTTATTAACATTTGTTACAGTAAAATAGCACATGGTTTTGTCATTTAACAGTTAAAAGGCAAATATTGAGATCCCTTTATTAATGTGCACTAATAGATTTAGCATGTGCTAACAAACTATAAACTGTAAAGTGCTATGCATCCCATAGCGCACATTAAATCTTTTAGCGCACCTTAGTAAAAGAACTCCAATATGTGTTATTCCCTTAATGAATTCTAATAACTAACCCCCTCCTTAAATGGTAGACCTTTAAACTGTGCTTTAACCATAAACGTTCTGAAATGTTCTTAAAATCCATTTCTGCATTTTCAAAACGATGTCCAAATCAGAATAAAGACGTTCAGATCATAACATACAAAACAGATGTCCATCTCGCATGTATTTTCCAATAGGAAATACGTCAGGATATCCTGTTCAATAACACACGAGATAGATGGAATTCAAAAAAGTGTGGGATAGAAATAGAGGATCTCTAATTAGAAAACGAAGAATGTAAATTAAAGAATTAAGGCGGTACTGAACAGACTTACACGGTCTGTGTCCCATATATGGTGATTCCGTATAGGATGGGCTGGGGTGGGCATCAATGGGAACTCCACTAACTTGGAACATGAAGATGTTACTGGCCAGACTTTACGGTAGATATCCTGCAAACAGCAGGATAGTTGGATAGGCTGGATTGAGCTTGGATGGCAACTTCAGCATTTGGAACTTAGGACAATATCAGACTTTACAGTCTATTGCCCAGAAATATTAAAGAGACAAGTTAATTTAATCATGTATTTTTTAATGGGTATAACTTATGGGCAGACTGGATAGACTAGTCAGGTCTTTATCTGCCGTCATTTACTATGTTTCTATATTACTATATCTTTGTGCTGAGGGTATCCAGCATGAACAGCCATTTTACAAACTGGAATATCCAACATGTGAATGATGAAAAAAGTAAGGACAAGGACATCTGGCTGCATTTTTAGAAGAATGGCCAATCAGACATCCCTAAAGGCCTGTGATATTGACTCTTCAGTCGCTGAAGCTTCTAAGATGCTGGAAGACCCGGGGCAGGAGGCGCAAAGAGCCAACCTGGTAGGGGAGTCGCAGGGTTTTTGGAGTTTTCTTTTTTAAATGATCTGGACATAGGTACGACGAGCGAGGTGATTAAATTTGCGGATGATACGAAGTTATTCAGAGTAGTAAAGACGCAGGGGGATTGCGAAGATCTGCAACGTGACATAATCAAGCTCGAGGAATGGGCATCGACATGGCAGATGAGGTTCAACGTGGATAAGTGTAAAGTGATGCATGTCGGTAACAAAAATCTCATGCACGAATACAGGATGTCCGGGGCGGTACTTGGAGAGACCTCCCAGGAAAGGGACTTGGGAGTTCTGATCGACAAGTTGATGAAGCCGTCCACACAATGTGCGGTGGCAGCAAAAAGGGCGAACAGAATGCTAGGAATGATAAAGAAGGGGATCATGAACAGATCAGAGAAGGTTATCATGCTGCTGTACCGGGCCATGGTACGCCCTCACCTGGAGCACTGCATCCAGCACTGGTCGCAGTACCTGAAGAAGGACACGGTACTACTCGAAAGGGTCCAGAGAAGAGTGACTAAGATGGTTAAGGGGCTGGAGGAGCTGCCGTACAGCAAAAGATTAGAGAAACTGGGCCTCTTATCTCTCGAACAGAGGAGATTGAGAGGGGACATGATCGAAACATTCAAGATACTGAAGGGGATAGACTTAGTAGATAAGGACAGGTTGTTCACCCTCTCCAAGGTAGGGAGAACAAGAGGGCACGCTCTAAAGTTGAAAGGGGATAGATTCCGTACAAACGTAAAGAAGTTCTTCTTCACCCAGAGAGTGGTAGAAAGCTGGAACGCCCTTCCAGAGGCTGTTATAGGGGAAAACACCCTCCAAGGATTCAAGACAAAGTTAGACAAGTTTCTGTTGAACAAGAACGTGCGCTGGTAGGGCTAGTCTCAGTTAGGGTGCTGGTCTTAGACCAGAGGGCCGCCGCATGAGCGGACTGCTGGGCATGATGGACCACTGGTCTGACTTAGCAGTGGCAATTCTTATGTTCTTATGTTGTTATGTTTTGCCATTTGTAAACCATGGGACTGGGTTTGCTGGGGTTGCAGGACCCACAATCAGTAGGGAGGGAGGGAGGGAAGCTGCTGGCCAGGAGGGGAGGGGAGGTGGGGAGGGAGGTGACCTGTGGCAATGTCATCCTATACTGCAGGAACAAGGCCCTTTACTACTCACGTGGAGCAATGAAAAGCCTCATTCTTGAACCCACAGCAAACGGGCCAGTTTTTCCCTGTTCCTGCAGTTTTGCCACAGTTTGCCACAGAGTACAACGGGAAACAGTCGCCGTGTCATTCTCTAGGTGTCATGCCTTAATCTCTCCACTGGTCAGCTTCTCAGTCAGAGCACCCTTTTGTATCCTGATTGAGCAACTGAAATTTAGAAAACTAATTTAGATTTTCCTTTTTATGCTTTGAAGTTTCTTCCTGTTCAGTTATCATTGTTGGATATTCTGATTTTGGGCTATCCCTAGCCAAGCCCAAAACAAAACCACAACACACCGCTTTGTTATTTGAATGCACTGCAATGTTGGACATTCCCTTTTTACCTTTGCAGAATCGGGATTTGGACATAAGAACATAAGAATTGCCACTGCTGCGTCAGACCAGTGGTCCATCGTGCCCAGCAGTCCGCTCACGCGGCGGCCCCTAGGTCAAAGACCAGTGCCCTAACTGAGACCAGCCCTACCTGCGTACATTCCGGTTCAGCAGGAACTTGTCTAACTTAGTCTTGAATCACTGGAGGGTGTTTCCCCCTATAACAGCTTCCGGAAGAGCGTTCCAGTTTTCCACCACTCTGAGTGAAAAAGAACTTCCTTACATTTGTACGGAATCTATCCCCTTTTAACTTTAGAGAGTGCCCTCTCGTTCTCCCTACCTTGGAGAGGGTGAACAACCTATCTTTATATACTAAGTCTATTCCCTTCAGTATCTTGAATGTTTTGATCATGTCCCCTCTCAGTCTCTTCTTTTCAAGGGAAAAGAGGCCCAGTTTCTCTAATCTCTCACTGTACGGCAACTCCTCCAGCCCCTTAACCATTTTAATTGCTCTTCTCTGGACCCTTTTGAGTAGTACCATGTCCTTCTTCATGTACGGCGACCAGTGCTGTAAGCAGTATTCCAGGTGAGGGCGTACCCTGGCCCAGTACTGCAGCATGATAACCTTCTCTGATCTGTTCGTGATCCCTTTCTTACATTACATTACATTACATTAGTGATTTCTATTCCGCTTGTGCCTTGCGGTTCTAAGCGGATTACAAGTTAGAAGACTGGACATTTCCAGTAGCATTGCAGTACATATAATCAAGAATGCGTTAAGTTACAATTGTTGTTCTGGACTTTTCCAGGATAAATTGGTAGTAGATAGTAGATAGTGATAGGTTGTTTAGACGAATAGAGATAATATTGTCCGGATTCTGTTGTTTAGACGAGTAGAGATAATACTGTCCGGATTCGGGTGTTGCTGGTGGTGGTGTTTGGGTAGTCATGAGAGCATTTTCTAATACTTTTGTGAGGTTATGATGATGGGAAGTGTTTTTTGAAGAGATGAGTTTTGATTTCTTTTCGGAATGCTTTAATGTCTATTGATTTGGTCAGTAGATTGGTGATGGTAGTATCGATCTTTGCTGCCTGTGTCGCTAAAAGGCTGTCATATAGTTTCTTTCGTCGTGTTCCTTTGAGAGGGGGGTGAGTGAATAGGCTCTGGGTTCTCCTTAATCTGTGTGAGAGGTTACGGTGTAGTCTGTTGTTTAGGTAGCTGGGTGCTGTTCCATGTATTACTTTGTATAGTAGACAGTAGAATTTGAACTGGGATCTTGCTTTTATTGGTAGCCAGTGTGAGTCTAAATATGCTTTGGTGATGTGGTCATATTTGCCTAGTGAGTAGATGATTCTGAGGGCTGTGTTCTGAACTGTCTGTAATTGTTTTATCATGTAATTTGGGCATGATAGGTATAGGCTGTTACAGTAATCTGCAATACTCAGTACTAGGGATTGTACTAATATCTTGTATTGATCTTTGTTGAAGAATTTTCTTATTTTTCTTAGGTTACGTATTGTGAAGAATGCTCTTTGGATGATTTTGTGGATTTGAGACTGCATTGTGCAGTTTCTGTCTAGTAGGATTCCCAGGATCTTGAGTGTGCTTTGCATTGGGTACTTGATTGTATTTACTTCTAGTTCTGTGAGAGATGGTTTTTTTTTCCCTTTCCAGTAGTAGGAATTTAGTTTTTTCCGAGTTCAGTTTTAGTTTATGACTTGACATCCATTTTTCTACCGTTTCCATTATCATTTTCAGGTGGTTTGTGGATAAGGGGTCTTGAATATTAAAGGGGAGGAGGATAGTTATATCATCTGCGTAGCTGAATGATACTGTGTTTAGGGCGTCTAGGGTTATGCCTAGGGATGCTATGAAGAGGTTAAATAATATGGGTGATAATGGTGATCCTTGTGGTACTCCACATGGGTTTGACCATGGGTCGGATATGTGCTCTTTTGATTTGACTTTGTATGTTCGTGTTTTGAGGAAGCTTTGGAACCATTTGTGAACATTACCTGAGATTCCTATTGCGTCTAATATCTGGAGTAATGTGTGATGGTCAACTAGGTCGAATGCCGCAGAAAGATCGAGTTGAATGAGAAGCAGCTTGTTTCCTTTGCTGAGGTGTTGACGGGCAATGTCTAATAGTGATACCAGTAGAGTTTCTGTGCTATAGTTGGATCTGAATCCAGATTGTGATGGATGTAGTATGTGATGGTCTTCAAGGTAGTTTCTTAATCATTCCTAGCATTCTGTTCACCATTTTCGCTGCCGCCACACATTGCACAGACAGCTTTATCAACTTGTCGACCAGTATTCCCAAGGCTCTTTCCTGGGGGGTCTCTCCAATACCGCCCCAGACATCCTGTATTTGTGTATAAGATTTTTGTTACCGACATGCATCATCTTAAATTTATCCACGTTGAACCTCATTTGCCATGTTGCGGCCCATTTCACGAGCGTGTTTATATCACGTTGCAGATCTTCGCAATCCTCCTGCGTCTTCACTACTCTCAATAAATTTAATCACCTCACTCATCGTGCCAATTTCCAGATCGTTTATAAATATGTTGAAGAGCACGGGCCCAAGCACAAGCACATGGATGTCCATTTAGGCATTCTGAGACATTCATATGCTCATGTAGATAAAAAAGATGTGGAACTTGGGAGCTGAGCGAAGCTTGGATAGGCCAGGAGCAGAGGAGATAAGGGACTGTTCTCTGCTTTACTCCAGGCTCACCATTTCCCCTTCTATTCCCTATAGGCTGCTTAGAAGGAAGGGGATAGAGCAGAATGCCTTTGCTGCACTAAAGTCTGAAAATAAGTGGTGGAACTACATTCTAGGTTGTTTCCCCACAAATTAGGCCCTGCTTCCTACAACTCTCACTTTTGGGCTGTGATCATGTAATTGATTGCCATGTAGAATTTGGGCAACTATAAAGAAATAGGGCTTCTAGTTTTAGATATTTATAAATTGTAAATCTATGGATCACTGTTGAAATGCCACAGTCAACATTATTTTTAAATGCCAGTTACAGCATTTAAATATTTTATCTGCATTCAGTACCACTGTTTGCCGATAACTCTGAATAGTGGTGATATTGAATCGCTGACTGGATATTTGTTTTGAATTATAGGTTACAGATTAGTAAGGTTAGCAATTTCAAGTTTGAGCTCTGCTAGGACTCTGAGGCCCTGATTCTGTATAGGATGCCCGGGAGAGGTGTCCTATTCAGAATCGGGCCTACACTAAACCCTGATTCTGTAACCGGCGTCCATGTTACAGACGCTGGTTAGAGGATCGGGTTAGATTAGACACGGCCCGCTACACTTATCGCGGCAAGGGATCTCTCTGCCGCTATAAGTATAGCGGGCCGCGTCCCCCTGTCCGATTGCAGGCAGGAGGGTGCCCAAAACCTCATGCCGAAAGATGCTCCCGCCCGACACTACTGACCGCCCCCCCCGACACTACCGACTGCCCCCCCCACTGACACTACCGACCGCCCCGCCCCCCCGACATTACCGATTTCCCTCCCACCCCGACACTACCGATCTGGCAGGAGGGTGCCCAAACCCTCCTGCCAGAAGATGCCCCCCCCGACACTACTGATCGCTGGCAGGAGAGTGCTCAAACCCTCCTGCCAGAAGATGCCCCCCCCGACAATATCGATCGCTGGCAGGAGGGTGCCCAATCCCTCCTGCCCGAAGATGAACCCTCCCCCCCCCGCGCTAACAGCCCCCAAACCTCCCCACCACCAAACTAACCTTTTATTTTGGCCAGACGGGTTTTGCCCGTCCAGCCGGCAGGCCCGCCTCGTCGAAAAGAGGTGGGCCCGCCCCTTCCCGGCCCATCCCGCCAAAGCCTAAGGCCTCATTGGCCCAGGCTTTAGAAGCCTGGACCAATCAGGCCTTAGGCATAGCGGGTCCGCCCATCCCCACTTAATCTAAGGCCTGATTGGCCCAGGCTCTAGGCGCCTGGGCCAATCAAGCCTTAGACTTAGTGGGGATGGGTGGACCCGCTATGCCTAAGGCCTGATTGGTCCAGGCTTCTAGAGCCTGGGCCAATCAGGCCTTAGGCTTCGGCGGGATGGGCCGGGCCTGCCTCATTTCGACGAAGCGGGCCTGCCGGCTGGACGGGCAAGACCCGTCTGGCCAAAAGAAAAGGTTAGTTTGGTGGGGGGGAGGCTTGGGGACTGTTAGCGCGGGGGGGGGAGGGTGCGTCTTTGGGCAGGAGGGATTGGGCACCCTCCTGCCAGCGATCGATATTGTCGGGGGGGCATCTTCTGGCAGGAGGGTTTGGGCACCCTCCTGCCGGCGATCGGTAGTGTCAGGGGGGGCATCTTCTGGCAGGAGGGTTTGGGCACCCTTCTGCCAGATCGGTAGTGTCGGGGTGGGAGGGAGATCGGTAATGTCGGGGGGCGGGGCGGTCGGTAGTGTCAGGGGGGGCGGTCGGTAGTGTCGGGGGGAGCATCTTTCGGCATGAGGTTTTGCACCTTCCTGCCTACAATCGGACAGGGGGCTGCGGCCCGCTATATTTATAGCGGCAGAGAGATCCCTTGCCGCAATAAGTATAGCGGCCGCGTCTACTTACAATGTAGGAAGTTCTTCTTCACTGAAAGGGTGGTTGATCGCTGGAATAGTCTTCCACTCCAGGTTATTGAGGCCAGCAGCGTGCCAGATTTTAAGGCCAGATGGGATAGACATGTGGGATCTATCCGCAAAGATAAATAGGGTGGGTCATTAGAGTGGCCAGACTTGATGGGCCGTGGCCCTTATCTGCCGTCTATTTCTATGTTTCTATGTTTACATTGTAAGCGTCTCTTCCTCTACTAGGGAGATGCGTAGGGCCGCCTAGGTTCATCTAAGGCCCTTAGGCGAGCTTAGGCGTCTTGTGTGTCTCCCTAGGCTCCCGGAGGCGCCTTCAATATAGGCGGCCTGCCTGGAGAGCATTTTTTTAAAAAACGTGCATCCCGATTGGCTGATTAGACAGCTGTAGGACGCCTA
The DNA here is from genome assembly GCF_902459505.1 of Geotrypetes seraphini. Taxonomy (NCBI): domain Eukaryota; kingdom Metazoa; phylum Chordata; class Amphibia; order Gymnophiona; family Dermophiidae; genus Geotrypetes; species Geotrypetes seraphini. Next base: position 86,370,798 of record NC_047089.1, on the reverse strand, counting down.
CAGCTGCCTAAAATCGGGACGCACTTTGGAGAATCAGGGCCTGAGGCCCCAATGCGCAAAAGGTTTCCTTGCAAGGAAATTCTGCCGATGCACAAAAGGGTTTTCTGTGGCTGCTACCAATCGTTGGTAGGAACCACCGAGAGTCCTATGTTAATCCATTACAAGGATGCCGTGTAATGCACAGCAGGGCAATGCATTGTTTCCCGTGCAATTTTACTGACAGGGTCTAAGCTGTCGTAGTCTTACTTTATTGTCAGTGCCTGAGTGTTGATTGGCTCAGGCACTGGCAGGAAAGTAAGGCTATGACAGTCCATCCTGCCGGAAAAGCCCTCGACAGCCATTAAAAATAAATTGTCCCACCAATCCCCCATCCATGACTCCCTGTCCCTTCCTGAAAAAGCCCGCCGATCCCTACCCCTGATACCGCCCCCTCCTCAAGCCCCCATACTTTTTTTTCAAGATCAGCATGAGGGACATCTACTCCCTCCTGCCTCGGTTGCTGCAACCGAGATTCCCCACATCCCCAACCCCCCCACCTTCTAATGAAGACTGAACATAAGAATTGCTGCTGCTGGGTCACGTGGCTCAATTGGCGGCCCTCTGGTGAAAGACCAGCGCCCTAACTGAGATTAGCCCTACCTGCGTACGTTCTGGTTCAGCAGGAACTTGTTTAACTTTGTCTTGAATCCCTGGAGGGTGTTTTCCCCTATGACAGACTCCGGAAGAGCGTTCCAGTTTTCTACCACTTTCTGGGTGAAGAAGAACTTCCTTATGTTTGTACGGAATCTATCCCCTTTCAGTTTTAGAGAGTGCCCTCTCGTTCTCCCTACCTTGGAGAGGGTGAACAAGCTGTCCTTATCTACTAAGTCTATTCCCTTCAGTACCTTGAATGTTTCGATCATGTTTATTTTATTTATTTATTTATTTATTTATTTATTCGATTTTTTAGCCCGTCCTCCCAAAAGAGCCCAGAACGGGTTACAATGAATATATTGGTGCATTAAAATTATAAGTAAGATAGGTACTTAGAAATTCATGTCCCCTCTCAATCTCCTCTGTTCGAGGGAGAAAAGGCCCAGTTTCTCTAATCTTTCACTGTATAGCAACTCCTCCAGCCCCTTAACCATTATAGTCACTCTTCTCTGGACCCTTTCCAATAGTACCGTGTCCTTCTTCATGTACGGCGACCAGTGCTGGTCGCAGTACTCCAGGTAAGGGCACACCATGGCCCCGTACAGCATGATAACCTTCTCCGATCTGTTCGTGATTCCCTTCTTTATCATTCCTAGCATTCTGTTCTCCCTTTTCGCTGCCGCCGCCACACATGTGAGCCACACCAGTTCTTTGTTCTTTTTCCTCTTGGATCCCTTGTTGATACGCGATATATATAGATTTTGCGCCTCAGTGACTGTGTCCTTAAAAAGGGACCAAGCTTGCTTTAGCATTTTTACAGTGCTTATCCTCTTCTTAATCTTCCCTACCATGATTCTCATCCCTTCGTAATTCCCTTTTCGGAAGTTCAGTGCCGTGGCTGTCGTTTTGGACTGATGTTTCTCCCCTGCGTCCAGATCGAAGCGAATCATTTTGTGATCGCTGTTTCTCAGCGTCCCTTCTACTTCTACATCTTGTGCCGGTCCTTGCAGACCATTTAGAATTAAGTCCAGAATTGCATTTCCTCTAGTATTTTCCTTGACAAGTTGTTCCAGGAAGCAATCGCCTACAGCATCCAAGAACTTGGTCTAAAGCAGCCGGAGGTGCCTAGGTTCCAGTCTATTCCCAGATAGTTGAAGTCGCCCGTGATAACTGCGTTGCCTCCCTTGCAGTTGCGTTTAATCTCGTCCATCATTTCTCTTTCAATTTCTTTGGACTGCCCTGGGGGTCGGTAGTAGATGCTGATCTTAGTTTCCAGGCTATTTGTTCCCGGAATTTTGACCCATGGAGACTCTAACTTATCCGTCAGTTGTGGCAGGTTCTCTCCAGTAGATTCAATTCCCTCTTTGATGTATA